>NC_090444.1:1258080435-1258409318 GCF_031143425.1 Pleurodeles waltl | reverse complement strand
TTCACTTTTTGCTGGTGTTTTCCTGACTCTGATGGTGCCCTGGGTACTGCTAACCAGTCCCCGGGCCCGTGCTCTGTATAAGTATGCAAATTAGGCTGATTATAATTGGCTATGTCAACCTATTTATATAAGTCCCTAGTAGATGGTAGGGCAGGTAGGTTTAGGGACCCCATCATAGATAGTGAACCAATAGGTGCACTGCGGAGGTGCCCAGTGTAAATTTAAAGGCAGGCCTGCCTTGCTGGCTGCTTTTAAATTAAAGTTATAAGCAAATTCGACTTTTGAATTAAAAGTACTTCCAAAGTCTTAAACTATTTTATTTTTACAAATAAGTCACCACTAAGGTGTGCCCTGTGTGCCTCTAGGGTTGGGTGTCATGTAACTATAAGCAGGGACATTATAAAAATAGTTTTATAAGCCCAGGTGAGGTAAAACAGCCAAATTCATTTTCCCCTCATTGTAGTGAATGGCCTCATTAGGCTAGAAGGGGGGACTTTATTTTAATTTATAAAGTCCCCTTAAGTGTCAGATACCTCAAGTTTGGAATCAAATTAATTGTTATAATAAATCCCACAACTTACAATTGATGGATTTAATATGACTTGTTCAGGTAAAGAGTTTTAAACACTACCTAAAAAGTTGCCAACTTCAGCCCTGTAGTGCTCTGCTCTGATAGGCCAGCCACTGTCAGCCAGGCCAGGCTGTCTTGATGAGGTGTGAAGTAGCCTGGGCTGAACACAAAGGAATGTGCCTGTGGGAGGAGAACTCCCCTCAGCAGATGGAGAAGCAGGCAGGGGGAAGGGCTGCCAAACGGGTCTTCAAAGGTAGGGAAGGACATTTGGAGTAGCCCAGCACTTCCCTCACATCCTGCAACCCCAGACAATTAGGTACCCTTTTGATGAGATAAGGAGAGGGCGGGAGACGGGTGTGTTTAAGATTTTTAGCCACACCAGTGGGTGGCCTCAGCCAGATGTGACCTACAAGCCATGATGGATTTTTGAGAAATGTTGCTCCCTGGGATTGATTTTTGGACCACTTCCCAGGAAGTGGCCATCATAGGGGGAAGGATCCTGCACCTAATTGGAGAACCAGGACCCCCCTGTTTTTCACCCAGGAGCAAGGATAAAACTGGCAGACCTGCACCCACACCTCAGATCCCAGATCCCTACAAGGAGAACTATAGCAGAAGAAGGACTGCCCTGGTCGACACCTGACCTGCACACTGCATTCTGAAGGACTGCACTAGCTGCACACTTGGCTTCACCACAAGAAGGACTTGCCTGGCTTCAACTGATTCAAAGAGGGACTCCTTGTTTGCTACAGGTGAAAAATAGCTAACCAGAGTCCCCTGCACCAACTCCTGAAGAAACTGACCAGCTGACCACTATCCAGTGGCCAATTTGGAGTTTGTGCCAGGTGCATTCTGGGAGTTGTAGTCTGCACCCTCAAGGAGCAACTCAGAGCTTCTGGAAACTTGGGGTGTGCTGTGGGCACCAAAAGAATCTTAAAAGAACATCTGGAAGAAGATCCAGAAGTTTGGAGAACTTCTGGAAAAAAAGCTTCATATAAGGACCAACGCTGTGCGGCAACTCTAGCTGGCTTGCCTCAACCGTGACCCGGCCTGACTTGCAGGTTCATCCCAGTGAAGACAATCTCTGAAACAGTGACTAAGTCTGAATGTAGGAAGTTGACTGGGACCTCCCCGAAGAGGGCTCGAGGGACATCTGATCAAGATTCAGGTTTGCCCCAGTCGAAGGATTTTCATCTAAAAAAGTCGTTTAAGTCAGAGTGTAGAAATCACCACCCAGGGCTCCCGCGACGTGTATTCGAGGAAGGGTTCCATGAGGTCAGACTGGACTGGCGAATTAGTACCGCTGAGGAAAATTATCAAGAAAACAACTAAGTCCGAAGGTAAACTTTTGACTGAGGCCCCCGCTTGCTGTAGCCGAGCATGGCTCCATCATGGTCAGCCTTAAACTTTGACTTTGCCCCGGTCGAGGTGCAACCAGATGACCAGATTGGCTTTTTTTATTTCTATGCGCTATAAAACAGTAATTCTTTAAAAATTCATAGCCCTGGTTCCCCTTATCTGACTTTAATCGTTTTGGCATCATTTTAAATTTAACAATATACTCTATTCTTATAAATAGGTGTTGGATTTTTATTGTGTTTTGTGTTTTACTCATTTACTGTTTTGTGATTTTTAAATGCTTTACACACTAGTCTCCTAATTTAAGCCTTGTTCGCTTGTTGCCAAGATACCAAGGGTTTAGTTGGGTTCAATTTATTGAGACCTAACTGGACCTAAGTGGAGGGTAGTGGCCTATTGCTAAGTGTAGGTACTTATCTGCCTTTACCAATAATCCCTTTTCCAACATGCATATAACAAGATCAGGCATTACTGCACCTATGGGATCAAAGTGTAACCTACTGGGTACTATATAATTGTCAAATGCACGGAAAACACTGACACTACAGTCAGTAGTTGCCAATCTATTGCCAAAATCGTGCATGGTGCTGTATGCAATGCCTTTGTCCCTTAAACAAAACCTCAGCCTAGAAATCCTGGAGCATGGGCTTCAAAGACAACCATGGTACCCCATCAGAGGTGAATTCTCCTTCTGTGTGGTGCAGTGGTTGTTTGGGTCTATGACCACTGCCACTCAGAAAGCAATCTCTTACAACCTGGCTGTGACCACATTGTGAGGCAGCAGGAAGTATAGAAAGCAGTGGAGGTCAGGCAAAGAAGCTTCTACCGGGTGGTTGAAGTGATGGAGTCCCCACTTGAAATGAGTTCTTCGCACAGCAATGTAAATTATCTAGTTGAGGTCTATAGTTGCTTGAGACCTTCGGTTTGCCATTTAAACTCCCTAATAGTGTTAAAGGCACAAATCCCATAAGAGAATTTAGGAAGAGTCCTTAAGATCACAGCTATAGATAAAAGCCAAAACATTTGTAATACTGTGATGTAATATCTAGTTCCCATAGTAGCGAGCATGCACCCAACAATGTAACAGATTTATTCTAGCATTGTGCCATGAGTAAAAAAAAAACAATTTGCTTATTCCAGACAAAGCACTGGCTGGTAAGTCATTTATTAAAAGTTAGCCAGTGAGTTACTGAGATCTGCGACCCAAACCCCACACCACCTTCCTGGGTAAGTCTTGGACTGATCTAGCATGCACGTTTAGGGAGGTGCCTGACTCTGTTGTGGGTCGGAATGGGCAACATTTGCAAGGCTCCTGAGCTTCACTTTTCATACTGTTACATTTATGGGTTTTTAGCATTCCCGTTCTGTTAATTTTGTTTGTGTTACCAATATCTGTACAGGACAAGGGAGATTGTACCTGCACTAGTGGTCACTGGACTCTTGTTTGTTGTTTCTTTTGACCCCACAGTTATTGAGTGCTGCGGTGTGCTTTGGACATGCCCCCTCCACCCACCTCAGATGTTGGGCTACATAAGAGGCTAAACTGAGTATCCGTGCTGCCAACTAAAGAAGGTCATTCCTTCCTTCATTTTAATTGCCATGTTTGTGCTAACGTGCATGTTTAGGGGGTGCCTGGCTCCCTTGCAGGTCAGAAGAGGCACCATTTGCAAGGCTCCTGAGCTTCACTTTTTTTACTGTTACTTTTATAGGTTTTTAGCATTTCTACCTGTTCTGTTGATTTCATTTATGTTAGCAGTATCTGTGCAGGACGAGGGAGCTTGAACCTGCGCAGGAGATGTTGCTGGACCCTCGTTTGTAATTTCTTTTGCCCTCACAGTTATTGCATGCTGAAGTGCGCTTTGAACACGCCCACCACACCTTCCCTGGATGTTCCACTACATAAGAGGCCAAATTGCTCATCCGTGAAGCGGACACGTGCAGCAGGTGCACCACTGGTGCACCAAAGGCATGCCTAAGGCAAGCCCGCCAGTTCTCATCCACGCTCAAGCGCCAGCCACCCTGCCAGATTGCCGTCAGAATCCAGCCTGAGACTCCAATATACTAGAGAAGAGCTTTTGAGAATGCAGGTTCAAGATGGGTGTGAATGCCAATCCATGCTTGATCCTTCTAGAGAGGCAGGCAAGTTGAATTTTCCATGTTGCTCTCTTATGAAAAAGAGAGAATATTTATCTGAGTAAAACAAGAAATAAACAACAAACGTCCAATAAGTAGAACTCGAAATATGAGTTTTTAAAGATTAAAGGGCATATTTACAAGCCCCTTGCGCCACCTTAACACTGCCATAGCGTAATTTTTTAATGCTAATGTGGCTTTTCTGCCGTGCCATATTTACAAAGTAGTGCAATGTTTCCATTGCACTACTTTGTGACCTCTTGTGGCACAGTATGCCTGCATCAGGCATAACGTATGTAAGGGAGGCGTTCCAGCGCAGGGAGGGCCAAATAAAACAGCACAGTGACATTTACAACATTTCACTGCACGACTTTTTCCATCATTTTTAACACCTGCTCAGAGCAGGGGTTAAAATGACTCACCCATCATATTCAATGGGCCTCCCTGTGCTTTGCTGCACTAGCGTCAACATTTTTGATGCTAGTGTAGCAAGGTGCCACAAAAGCATAACATTTTTTGACACTATTGACCACCACGGTGCACAGTATTATAAATAAGGCGCAACCATGGTGTTGTTAGGTGCGGATAGGGGGCACAAGAAAAGTGGCGCATAATTTATGATGCACCACTTTCTTGTAAATATGCCCCTAAATGTGAATACAGTGTTTGGAAGTCACTTGCAGTCAAATGTTTACTTGAGGTCCCGAAGGACTGGTGCAAATCCAGAATGGAGGATAACAGGCTACAGAAACCACAGAGGGTCTACTGAAACAGTACCTATAATGGAGAACAGCGTCTAGGGCACGATGTGTTGATATTTACCAGGCAGTCAGGTCACTGTGTCGTCGTCGGTCTCCGTTGAAGTGAATGTGATGCATCAATGTCGAGCTGCGCAGAGCATTGTCTTCTGGCGGCGTAGGCTGTGAATGCTTCGGCGTTGAAGGAGGGATGCACGACATTTGGCATATACTTGAGGCGATGCATCAGTTTTGCAGGAATCAGCTGCAGAACCCATTCTGAGGCCCAGGACTGGAACGGGGCACCTTAGGCAAGGGTAGGACTTTGATGTCCCTGAGACTGCAGAAGAACAGGGGGTAAGCCAGCAAGTCCTTGGAGATACTCTGGTCAGCAAGATGGTCCAGCCCTTGTCCTTAGCAGGACAGAGATCAACAGGCAGCAGGGCAGCTCAGCAATGCAGAAAAGCAGTTCTTTGGAACAGTCAGTCCAGGCAGAGTGTCAATCCTCACAGCACAGCAGTCTTTACTCCAGCAGAGTTCTTCCTAAGTCCAGTAGTGATCTGATTTAAGGGGGTCAGAGCCCCAGTACCTATATCCAAAAGTGTCTTTGATGTGGGAATTTCTTCGAATGATCTCTCTGAAGTGCACAGGTACCCCTTTCATCCCAGACCTGGCCCCAGACTATAAGTGGGCGGGAGGAGGGGTAATCACCCCCTTGTGTGGGGCTTAGGCCACTACTCTTTGAAGTGTAAGCGTAAGTCCTTCCCATCCTCCCTGCCCAGGAAGACCCATCAGTATGCAGATGCAGCTGAGAGTCTTGTATTGTGGGTGCCTGGAGAGAATGCACTAATGTAGCGGTCACCCAGCCCAGACCAGACATGTATTGTAGACAGGCTGTCAGGCACACAGAGAAGTGAGAGCAGAGAAAAGCCCACTTTCTAAAAGTGTAATTTCTAAAATAGTAATAATAAATCTGACTTTACCAGTAAAGAGGATTTATCATTACCATTCCAATGATATGAAACATGATGCAGCTACACCTTTCTCATCAGGTATTACAGCTTAAAAGTGTATTAGGGAATTCGCAATGCTGGCCTATGAGAAGAGCAGGCCTCACAGTAATGAAAAATGTCTTTGGGAGTTTTGCATTAGCAGGACATGTAAAACTTAAAAGTACCTGTCTTGCCTTTTCCTTTCCTTGCCCTATGAGCTACTTAGGATCTACCTTACGGGTGACTCATATGTAAGAAAAGAATAGTTTAAGTCCTGGCAAAAGGTCTTAAATGCCCAGTCAAAGTGGCAGTGGAACTGCACACGCAGGCTCAGCAGTGGTAGGCCTGAGACCTGTTTACAGGGCTACTTAAGTGAGTGGCACAACTTTTGCTAAAGGCTCACTAGCAGTATTTAATTTGCAGGCCCTGAGTATTTGTTATACCACTTTACAGGGGATTTACAGGTAAAGTAAACAGGCCAATTGTGAATACACCAATTTACTGTGTTTAGATGAGAAGCATGTGCACTTTAGCGCTGTTAGCAGTGCAAAGTGCTCAGAATCCTAAGGCCAACAAAAAATGACAACAACAAAACAGGAGGCGAAAGGCAAAAAATCAAGGGTAAGACCACTGTAAGGATTCCAGGTCTTACAGTTGGTCAGCTTCAGAATATCAGAGGTAAACGGACCCAGTTCCCACAACTGGGGCCCAGAAACCCTGTGTATATTTTTCTAAAAACATTTACTTTTCCCTGAGGAAGATCTGTAGAGCTCTTGCCTAATTACTAAGCCAAAACTGTACCACTGTTGACTCCACATGACCATTTTAAAGAAATAAACTAAGGTCCACTGTTGAGCGTCATTTCCTTGCAACATTATTGCGGCAGATTTATGGTCTGGCGCACTATGTCATAAGGTCCGCAGGTGCGTGAAAAATGTTGACGCATCTTTAAAAAATGAAGCAATGTGCCATAAGGCAACTGGCCCCATGTGACACAAAGTTGATTTGTGTGTTGTAAAGCACTTGTAAGTGCCACAAATCAGCATTGCGTCACTTCGGATTGTGTTGCATCGCAGGATGCATCAAAAAAACAATGCATTTCAAATCAGAATAGCAGAGCAAAACAACTGCACACAATGGAGGAAGCACCATCTACAAGTCAGGAGGGCAACTATCCCAAACCCAGCCAAGGCGACCAGACAGCAGGCCAGGGCGGGACAGGATAAAGACCACGTTCAGTGTGGAGAAGCAAATATTAATAGCTGAGGTAACAAAAAATAAACATATTCTCTTTGTGACCTCCAAACTGTCATTAGGGAAGTATAAAACTGTTTGGAAATCCATAGTGCACAGCATCACCAGTGTAGGGCAAACAAAGAGGACAATGCTGGAGTTGAAAAAAAGGAAGCATGACTATAAGCGGAGGGCCATATAGAAACTGGCCAAGAACCTCAGGTCAGCCATGAGGACAGGAGGAGGACCTGATCTCCAGGAGGACTTGGCCCCATTAGAGCAGCACTTGGCATCACTCATCCCAACAGAGTTGGTGGCAGGAGTTGCTGGGCCAGGCACTGCTGTGGTTGAGGACCAGGAAGAACTACAGGGTAAGAGAAAACAAGGGACCATGAGACATATTAAAGTGATTTGTTACAAAATGCAGCACAGCAAGTCACTTGGCTGCACTGCGCTGCATTGTGTGCATGTGAAAGGACAGGAATGTCTTGCATATTAGTTCATGTGTCACATACCTCTGAAATAATTGTCCTCTTACATATGTTTATCACCAGCTCTGCCAACTTTCACTCATCTATGCATGTTGTGTTTGTAGAGTACAGATTGTCCAATTAATCATTGGACTTGTGGTCTAATCTACAAGATGATAGACTTGGACTACAAATCCCGCAATAACAAGCAAAAAACTGTGACTGGAGCAGCACAGCATGCATGATTATTGAAAACTGTGCAGATTTGTCCGTGTCAATGGTGACTCCCTTGCACCATCTAGCAAGGCCTATAAGACAAAAGTATATTGGAATGGAATATTAAGTACTGTGTTCTGCTAGAGTGCTAACTTCCCATCCAACATTGTATTCAGGTGCTGAGTTTGTGCCACATTACCAAGTAGGATCACCTAAAGAGCCAGGTATACAGTCTTTTGAACAATACCATTTTGCACCGAGCTGCCCTGAAGTGTTGCATGAGGTTGTTACAGGTGTTGGACACTGTAACAAATGGGGTCTCTAGTTGGCAGAAGTATACACCCATCTCCAAGTAGGAACCACAATCCTATTCAGGGTAAGTCACTCACACACAATCCAAATTATCCTGTGTCCACCCTCTGGTAGCTTGACACTGAGCAGACAGGCTTAACTTAGAAGGCAATGTGTAAAATACTTGTGCAATAAATCATGCAGTAACACTGTGAAAACACCACAAAAATACACCACACAGGTTTTTTTTTAAAAAATATGCATGATTTATCTGAATAAAATAAGGTCAAAACATCAAAGATCCAATAAGCAGAAAATGAAATATCACTTTTGAAAGGTTTAAAAAAGTCTTAATCCTTAGACATAAACAGTTGTCTCTTTGTTATACACAGTACCTGGTATGCATCAAAAAGAACGATGCACGGAGACTGCAGAGGAGGAGATGCATGGACAAATAGGGTGTGCATTGATTTTTCCCATGAAGCATAGACAATACATCATTTATTTCCACTCTGCAAGGGCTTTGCGTCGTTTTTCAGTCCGCAGTTTTGGTTCCTCACTGTGGTAAGGGGATATTTTGATACCCAGGGACGATGCGTAGAAAATCATTGACACACTGGACGAAGGCACAGCCGCTGTAATGATCCACTAGGCGATGCATCGAATTTTCCATCGCAAAGCAGGCACTGCATCGAGTTTCCGATCGGGAAGTTAGGGCTGCGTCATTCCGGTCAGCTGTGTGGCAATTTCATGGTCGCAATGTACGCTTCGCTTCACTTCGATTTCGCTGGTGGTGTGTCTATTTTTTAGGCACAAGGAGTTTCCTGAAGAGATGAAGTCTTTTTGGCAAGCTCAGCCCAAACCCTTGGAGAGCACTTCTGGGGAGGGCAGAGTCCTTCTCAGCAAAGTCAGAGGCCAGCAGAGCAGTAGGGAAGCAGTCCTTCTCACCAACACCATCCTGATGAGTCCTTTGGGCAGCCAGGCAGTTCCTCTTGACAGGATGCAGGTGTAGGTCCATAAGTGTCTGGTTTGGAGGGGTTAGAGACCCAGTTTTACACACCCAAAAATGCCTTTGAAGTGAGGGAGACTTCAAAGAGTAGTTTGGAAGTGCACAAGTTTCCCTTTTAGTGCAGTCCTATCTGCCAGGGTCCCAGTAGGGGGTTTAGCAGTCCATTGTTTGAGGGCAGGATTTAAGGGTTGGCAAGTACTTTTAAATGCAAAGTCGAAGTGGCAGTGAAAATGCACACACAGCTCTTACAATGGCAGGCCTGAGACATGGTTAAGGGGCTACGTATGAGGGTGTTGCCATGTTTAAGGGACAGCGCATAGGCACTTTAGCACTGGTTAGCATTGGTAAAGTGCACAGAGTCCTGAAACCAGCTAAAACAGTGTCAGAAGAGTGGAGGAAGGCAGGCAAAAAGTTGTGGGATGACCACCCTAAGGCTGTCAGGTCTAACATGTGTACCCCCCAGCTGAAAGTGGGGAGAGCTACCCAACCCCTTGGGAGCTCTCATCACTAAGGTGAAGAATCTGAGGAGACAATCAGCATTGGCGTGGTCCGTCTCCAGGCGATGCTCCACCATAAAGTCCATTCCCTGCAGGGAGATGGGCCACCTGAGGAGTTTAGGATTTTCACCCCTCATCTGAATGAGCCATTTGAGGGGCCTGTGGTCTGTCTGAACCTGGAAGTGAGTCCCAAACATGTATGGTCTCAGTTTCTTCTGTGCCCAGACCACAGCAAATGCTTCTCTTTCAATGGCACTCCACCTCTGTTCCAGTGGTAATAGCCTTCTGCTAATAAAGGCTACTGCTTGGTCTAGGCCCTCCTCATTCAACTGTGCTACAATTACCCTTATGCCATCCTTTGAAGCATCTGTCTGCACAATTAACTACCTGGAGTAGTCAGGGGCCCTGAGCACAGGTGCCGTATATATGGCTTCCTTTAGGGAGTCTAAGGCTTTCTGACAAGCCTCTGTCCAAATCACCAACGTAGGTTGCTTTTTTGAAGTTAGTTCTGTTAAGCGGGCCACCATGGTGCCAAAACTCTTAACAAACCTACAGTGGTACACAGGGAGGCCTAGAAAGCCTCTCACCTCTGTTTGGGTTCTAGGTAGTTGCCAGGCCATGATTGTCTCAATCTTGCCCTGGAGAGATTGCACCTTGCCACCACCCACTAGGTGTCCCAAGTACACCATGGAACTCTGCCCAATCTGGCACTTACTGGCCTTGATTGTCAGGCCTGCCTATTGCAGGGCCTGGAGCACCTCTTGGTGGTGGAGCAGGTGTTCCTTCCAGCTAGAACTGTAGACGGAAATGTCATCTAGAGAGGCGGCGCAGAACGCCTCCTTACCAGCCAGGACACTGTTAACCAACTGCTGGAAGGTAGCAGGGGCATTTTCCAAACCAAAGGGCATTACTCTGAACTGGAAATGTCCTTCAAGAGTGGAAAAAGCTGATCTCTCTTTGGTCCCCTCAGTCAAAGCAATCTGCCAGTAACATGATGTGAGATCAAAAGTACTGAGGAATTTGGCAGCACCTAGCCTGTCTATGAGCTCATCAGATCAGGAGATGGGGTGAGCGTCAGTTTTAGCAACTGAATTCAGACCCTGGTAATCCATGCAGAACCTTAGTTCTGGCTTGGCACCGGGTGGGGCAGCCTTTGGTACCAGCTCCAGCCCCACATGGTGGACCAGGGACTACTGGATTTCTCAGTTACCCCTAGAACCAGCTTCTTGGTAACTTCATCCTTGATACTGGCCTTCACCCTATCTGACAACCTGTAAATGTTATTCTTTACAGGGGGACTGTCTCCTGTGTTAATATCATGTACACATTAGTGTGTGAGTCCAGGGGTGAGGGAAAACAGGGGGGAGTACTGTTCCAGCAGCTGGTAGCAGTCCCCTTGCTGGTCCAGGGTCAGGGAGTCAGAGAGATTGAGACCCTCCACTGACTCATCACCCTCTTGGGCAGAGAAGAGGTCTCCTCCACACTCTCACCTGTCACCACAAGCATGTTGACTTCAGTCCTCTCAAAATGAGGCTTCAGTCTATTCACAGGGAGCACCCTTAGGGGATTCCTAGGGGACAGGAGGTTCACTAAGTAAGTGGCCTCCCCTTTGCACTCTTTTATCTCATATGGGCCTCTCCAGCGGTCTTGGAGAGCTCAAGGCTCTACTGGCTCCATCGCCTATACTTTGTCTCCAGGCTGAAACTCTACCAGGGTGGTCTTCTGATCATACCAGCTTTTCTTAACCTCTTGACTGGCCTCGAGGTTGCTCTTGGCCTTCTTCCAGAGGCAGTGCATCTGGTTCCGGAGGGCCAACATGTAGCTGATCACATCCAGGGGGGGTTCTTGGGAGCTTTCTCACACCCCTCTTGGACAATGCTTAGGGGGCCCCCTAACAGGGTTCCAATAGAAAATCTCAAAGGGACTGAACTCTATCCCCTTCAGGGGTACCTCTCTATAAGCAAAAAGAAGACATGGCAAGAAGACGTCCCACTTATGCCTCATGGCCTCAGGGAGTCCCGTGATCATGTCCTTCAAGGTCTTGTTGAATCTCCCCACAAGACCATTGGATTGTGGATGATAGGGTGTGGTAAACTTGTAGGTCACCACACACACATCCCACATGGACTTCATGCATGCAGACATGAAGTTTGTGCCTCTGTCAGACACAATCTCCTTTGGGACCACATGGGTAAAGATCCCCATCAAAGTTCTGGTCACCACCGGTACAGTCACCATCCTCAGAGGGATTGGCTCTAGGTAGTAGGTGGCATGGTCCACGAAAACCAGGATAAACCTGCTGCCTACAGCAGTTTTGGGGCCCAATGGATCAACGACGTTGATGCCCACCCTTTTCAAGGGGGGGCCAATGATGGAAAGAGAGATCGGGGGCCTTGAGCCTTTTCCCGGTCGTTCTACTGGCCTGGCAGGTAGTACAGGACCAAGAGATAGCATCTGAGGCAGTCCACATTCGGGACCAATAGGCATGGGTAACAACCCTGGCAAATCCTGCCGGGGGAATGTTGTGAGCCAGGCCCAGTAGGAAGGCCTGGTAACCCTGGGGGACCACCAGCACACATGCTGCCCCAGCCACCAGTACCTTAGGCTCACTGTAAATCAGATAATTCTCCAAATAGATAAGGTGATCACCAAAGGCTGCACCTACTGTTTGGGCTGAGGCCTATTGCCTCAAGTCCACAAGAGTGGGACACTCCTTCTGCACCTTGCAGAATTCTTCCCTGGTTGGCCCACCCTCAACTTGCCAGCCAGCAAGCTCAGGCTCCAGATACCATTGACTCCCCTCCCGGGCAGCCATGGACCTTGTGGTCATGCAGACCCACTCAGGCAATCCTAACATCCCCAACTGAGACCTTAGCTCTACCTCCTTCCAGGTTATGTGCTCAAGGTCATTGCCTAACAAACAATCTACAGGCATGGCAGGACTCACAGCTACTTTATGAGTACCAGAGACCCACCTCCACTCAAAGGGAACCAGAGCTACCAGTAGGTGGCTCTCACGATTGTCAGCGACAATGACTTGGTGGAATGTGTTTGGTAGAACCTGCTCTGCTTTCACCAGATGACCCCTGACAGTAGTCATGCTGGCTCCTGTGTCACGCAAAGCCTCTACCCGTTGCCCATTAATGGTGACCCACTGACTATACTTGGAAGTATAAGCTGGCATGTGGGCTTTTGGCACCATTTCTGCATTGCCTAGGGACACTAGGGTTACCTCTGTCTGTTCCCCAAAACTAACTGGGACTACCTTCTCCTGAGTGCTACACTAGCCAACCCATAGTTAGTGCACTCTGTGCATTGGGGTACAAACCTCCCTGTCTTACTGTCAAAGAACCCTTTCTTTTTAGACTCAGACTGGGACTGGTTACCACTATTCCCTTGAGAATTATTTTGGGGGGCTTTTGAGAAGTCCTTATTTTTAATTTTTTTACCCCCTCTTTCTTCTGTTGAGGACCCTAACCACCTTTGTGGGTGCCCCCCCCAAATAACTTTTTGGGGCACTAGCCCAGAGGCCTGCTTCCTCAACAAGCTACCTGGGATCAGTCAGCTTACTGTCAACTGGTTGCTGGTGCAACTCTGTAAAACAAATGCTGAGTATATTCTCTCTCAGGATCAAATGTTACAAGCCCATGTAATCATTTACTTTACTGCCCACCCCCAGCCATTTAGTGCCGTGGAGGAAAAATCAATAAAGTCTACCCAGGTTTGTTGGGGAGCATGCGACTGTCCCTGAATCTTTGGCGATACTTTTCAGGGGTCAGTCCAAATTTGACAAGTAAGATGCCTTCATAGGTGTGTACTTGGTCTGGTCCCCAATCTCTAATGTGAGAAGTGTGTCCCTACCAAGTGTTGGCACGTGTTTCCACAAGCCCGCCCCCTATTGCCCTTCAGGAACCCCATGAGCGCATTGTGCAACTTCATATGCAGAAAACCACTTATCAATGTCATCTCCCACCACATACCTTGGCAGCAAATCCTTAGGCATACAAACCTTCTTGTCTCCAGCAGGCCCTGACTGTATGCTGCCACCATCAGTGCTGGGCTCAGACTGCCTAGAATTGAGCTCCAGCTCTTTTATACTCAGTTCACGAGCTAGCAATAGTTTCTTCTCTGCCAAGGTCTTCTCAGCCTTCCTTTCCCTCACCTCCATTTGTAATCTGCCCAACTGTAGCCTGAATCCTTATTCCTCTCTCCTTTCCTCTGCACGGAAGACTGCAGAGGAGGAGATGCGTGGAAAAATAGGGTGTGCGTCAAATTTTCTGGCACATGCTGCAAGAGGTTTGCATTGTTTTTTGGAGCGTAGTCTTGGTTCCTCACTGGGGTGCGGGGATATTTTGACACCCAAGGACGATACAGGGAAAATCCTTGATGCGCTGGAAGAAGGCATGGGCACTGCGTTGATCCAGTAGGTGATGCATCAAATTTTCCATCACAAGGCAGGAGCTATGTCGAATTTCCTTTCGGGAAGTCGGGCTGCGTTGTTCTGCTCAGCTCTGCAGTGATTTCTCAGTCGCAATACAGTCTGTGCATTGATTTTGGCAGGTGGTGCATCGATTTTTAACACAGAAGGAGTTTCCTGAGGTGAAGTCTTTTTGGCCCTGAGACTTCAGAAAACAGGAGGCAAGCTCAATCCAAGCCCTTGGAGAGCACGTTTGGGAAAGGCAGAGTCCTTCTCAACAAAGTCAGAGGCCAGCAGGACAGCAGGGTAGCAGTCCTTCTCAGAAAAGCAGTCCAGATGAGTCCTTTTGGCAGCCAGGCAGTTCCTCTTGACAGGATGCAGGTGTAGGTCCGGAGGTGTCTGGTTTGGTGGGGTCAGAGACCCAGTTTATATACCCAAAAATGCCTTTGAAGTGGGGGAGACTTCAAACTGTGGTTTTGAAGTACACATGTTCCACTGCAGTCCTGTCTGCCAGGGTCCAGGTAGGGGGTTTAGCAGTCCATTGTGTGAGGGCAGGCCACTGGCCTTTGAAATGTAAGTGTCAGGCCCTCCAACCTCCCAGCCCAGGAAGACCCATTCAATATGCAGATGAATGCAGGTGTGACTGAGTGTCCAGTGTTTATGGTTGTCTGGGTGAAATGCACAAGGGAGCTGTCAACCAGCACAGACCAGACGTTGATTGGAGACAGGCTGTAAAGCACAGATGGTTTTAAGTGCAGAGAAATGCTCACTTTCTGAAAGTGGCATTTCTAAAATAGTGATATAAAATCCAACCTCACCAAGGTTAAGGTGTGTAAGGAAACAATAGTCTAACATGGCTTAATCTACTTTTTGTAACGTATGTGCTGCATATCTATGTGTATTTGACAAATGAAAATAACCAGTATGAACATCACTAAAAATACCCATGTCTACATATATTACTGAGCAATATTGACATACATTCCTATCTCTTTTATATTGCAATATCTCCCGTAGAGCAGCCTGTCCTTGATTACCACCTCTTGACACCATCTTGTCCCCGATGGATGAAGGCACCTTCCAACAACTCCTAGACTCTATTGAATCTCCTCTTCCTGTCTTGCCAAGTGAGGACGACATTGCATGGTCTCCAGAGAATCCACCATCCAAAGGACAGCCCCCATCCAGCTGTGCAATCCCAACTGAGGACTCTGAGGAGCCCCAAGTTGAATTTAAACAACAAGTGGTAGGAGTCCAGCAGTGAATGGCTGATGAGGTGCAGGCGAGGAAGAAGACTATAGTGGAAACCCTAGAAGGAGTCCGTAGGTGCCTTAGTCCAAATAACGGTATGGCTAAGGCTATTGCAAACAACTACACTTGGCTCACTCCATTAATGAGTCCCTAGCTGACATTTCTGGTGTCATGGTACAGAGGGAACAACATCAGCCCTCTACTTCTGACACCAGTAAAGTTGCCACACAGCTGGGGGGCATCCATAACATCATGGAATCCATGGAACAAAAGATGGACTCCTACATAACAAGAATTGGTGACCTCAATAGCAACATTGTTGCTTTGTTGGCAAGCCACCTGACCCATGTCAGGGATTTCCAGGCTGCCTTATTGGCACTGTTGAATACCCATGGGGACAAGGGAGCCACATCTTTGGCCCTTGATGTCTGTGTGCCTCAGATACCTCCCATACAGACACCATTACATGCTGGGGAGACACAACACCAATCAGAGGATGAAGATGTGGACTTCACCAGTTTTTGGAGGAGATCTGCCCGATAACATTTGTCAGTTCCTTCAGGACAGTTTCTTAATGGTGCTGTGTTTGACAGCATTCCACCTCTTTTGTCACCCAGTACTATACTCTTTATTTGGGCACCTGTTGATTTTAACCACTTTTAAACTAGGAAATACTTATCCCTTTCCTAATGGTAATTTGCACCTACTCACTGAAATTCTCCTCACCTTTACATGTCGCCTGACATCTCTCCCAAATGGACTCTGTCTAGACATCCTTTGATTTTAATCAATGTTGGTATTGTTGCCCCAAACACTGCAAAAATGCTCATACTGAACCACCCACATTTGTAAATAAATTCACTCTGATAAACCAGAGTGCCGTATGTCTGTTGCAGAAAGGGCTACTTATACTATGATGAATGTGTATTAACAAGCCCCACTTTTTAGTATCACCTGCTGTCTTTAGACACACACCAACATCAAGTACATCCACTCTGATGGCATTATGTTGAAAGTCTTTTCTTCCAGTGCTAAGTCACACACATAGATTGGCACAATACAAATAGCAACTACACTTAAACATATTCTAACTACACATATAAAGCTAAATATATACATATATATATTTATACAAATTCTACTGGGTCAACTCCCCACCCACTAAAAACCATAAAAACAGAAAAACAGATTTTTGGCAGGACTACTACCTATAAAAATATCTAAAAGCTGAAACCTAACTACACTAAACCTATGGGTTTGTGGCTGATGTAGTGGTGGCTGGGATTTACATTTTCCATTGATATTCCAGGACCCCACAAACTGTGCACACTCGTACAGCTTGCCCATCTTCCTGTAAGTCTGACTGATATTCCTGATGTGGCAGCAATGATCCCTGCTCATTTTAAAGGTTTTGGCGTCTTCAGTTGTCATGTTGTCTAGTGTGGTAATGTAAAAACAGTCTTAGCACAAGCTGTACAAGTACATGATGTGTGTGAAAATAGGCTGACATTATAACACAATCATATGTACTTGACCAGACTCCAGAAACTGAGATGGATATATAGACAATATACTGTCACTACAGAGACATCCCCAACTTGAGCAATGAAAACTGAGTCTAGTGCCATCAGTGTGCAGGGTATCCTAGTTTGTTTTAATGGGATAAATGGAGATAGCTTAGCCTTTAGCTTGCAGACTTGTTGCCCCATCACCTAGTGACTTTTAACGTACTTAGCTTGCTCTGTCTTAGACCATTTAATTAATTAATTCTTCTAAGATGGCGGTCTTGTTTATACTTAGGCCCTTTTGTTTAGAGTTATGTTATCAGTGTCACTGCGCTAAGACGTCAACTCATGCGACAAAGACAAACAAACTGTAGGTGCTCACATTACAAATTACCGTCCCAAGTATGCAGTGTTATCTATTGTTTTGGAACAACCTATGTCAGAGATCCAAGTAGATCTGTATAAATACATCACACTTTAGACAGATAATCAGAGGGTTTCCGACCAGATACCATAGCTGCTATCAATGCTGCACGTCACCTTGATGCTGATCCGGACTTCGTGTTCTTCCGAAGTCTGAGCTCGAGACCTGATTCAAGGTAACCAGGGCTGGGGGCTCCTTTCAGGGACATGGCATTGGCAGATTAGGTTTAACATACCCAGCTCTCCTCTAGGTAAAAGGTTAGGCCTATTACGATAGGGTTCGCGGACATATTATACACTTTGGGGGTCATTCTGACCCTGGCGGTCATTGACCGCCAGGGTCAACGACCGCGGGAGCACCGCCAACAGGCTGGCGGTGCTCCCAAGGGCATTCTGACCGCGGCGGTATGGCCGTGGTCAGAAACGGAAAACCGGCGGTCTCCCGCCGGTTTTCCGCTGCCCTGAGGAATCCCCCATGGGGATTCCGACCCCCTCACCGCCATCCTGTTCCTGGCGGTCGTGACTGCCAGGAACAGGATGGCGGTGAGGGGTGTCCTGGGGCCCCTGGGGGCCCCTGCAGTGCCCATGCCTATGGCATGGGCACTGCAGGGGCCCCCGTAAGAGGGCCCCTAAAAGATTTTCAGTGTCTGCATAGCAGACACTGAAAATCGCGACGGGTGCTACTGCACCCGTCGCACCCTTCCCACTCCGCCGGCTCCATTCGGAGCCGGCTTCATCGTGGGAAGGGGTTTCCCGCTGGGCTGGCGGGCGGCCTTCTGGCGGTCGCCCGCCAGCCCAGCGGGAAACACAGAATAACCGCAGCGGTCTTCTGACCGCGTAGCGGTATTCTGTTGGGGGAACTTTGGCGGGCGGCCTCCGCCGCCCGCCAAAGTTGGAATCACCCCCTTTATGTCTTTCCATGCTAACGCACGATGGTGGGGCTCTTCATAATCATGACCCTCGTCTTTACAATTCTATTTCTTGCACTCTTCATTATCCTAATCATTGCAGCCCATGCAATTTACCGTATTGTATTAAATAAAAACTATTGAAACATTTCTGCATCTTCGTTGCTGCCTGTGTTTGGATGAGACATGATATATCTGTGAGAAAGAGGTAATCTCCGTTTAACCACGATAATCCCTGGGATGTCATACTTCTGAGTCCATGCGTAACGGCTGCCACAAATCACCTTTAACTGTTTGGGTTTTCAGTGAAGTACTGCTAGTGAGCCGGAGGGTTTGGGATTACAGTTGCGACTTGTTGTAGGATGGGCACAGCCACCTACAAACATAAGTACTGTCATCCTTGAACCAGCAGTCTTGCCCAGAGCAAGAGTCCAAACTACGACAAGTGTAGGTGCACAAAATGGAAATGTAGTCACAATGAAATTACAACCATATTGCACAGAACAATGATTCACACTCATGTTGATGTGCCAATTTTAAATAGGACACATGGTCCAGAACTTGAAACTTTGAGTTTCGGGATTGCATCATGCAAGCGGGTTGAGCTTTGCTCATCAACATAAATGAAAGTGGTTAAGGTGATATAGTCCAGGTACAGTTCCTCTGCATTGCATACCCCATCTGGAGTAATGCAAGGAAGTACACAATGTTGATTTAACTTAATCAGTGTCAGTTAGCAAATCCATGGATAGAGGGGTTGTCATTTATCACCTATAAAACGTGACTGAGGGGGATTTCAACAATTTACCCATAGGCAAATGTACTGAAATGTGGCATGTAGCTTCTGGTTCACATTTGTAGCCAAAAACATGGTGAGTCTTACTTAAACGTGTTTCTAGACACACATTATCCCAAGACTGCATTTGTCTGCATACATTATAAATTACACAATGCATCTCAGTAGTGTGTGTATGCATAAAAGAGTACTCATCTGGCCAAGACCTTTGCTGAAGATAATGCAGGGACCCTTGCACCATGACTTTGAGGGAGGTTCAAGAACCCCTGTGGGTGGATTACAGCAGCCATACTTTGTGGTAGGTTAAGAAATTGAATTTCTGGATTGCAGTATGATAATGTACTACACATAAACAGACACACATTTAGCCATGTTTTTGGTGTTTGTCATGGGAAAAATCCAGCAATTATGAAGAATTTGTCCCATCACAAAAACATATGCAGCATCCATCATATTCAAATTTGGTTAGATTGTAATGGCTACCCTGGTGACACTGTCATACATGTTTTCACAATTTGGCTTTTGGTTTGACATACTGCTACAAGGATAGGTATGTTGTCTACAAACAAATTAAGTGTAACATGGTAGGTATGTCTGGCCATGCTTATGGTCAGTTACACTGAAATGGTGTTGCAGGAGAGCTCAAAAGTATGCAGCATGTCCGAGTGCATGTTGATGAAACATGTGTGGCATTATTACTCATTGTGTGTGACTCTGATTCCATGATACCTGCCGGTGCATATATGGTAACAGTGTCTGTGTGTATTAATATTGCATATCATCTCCACTTATGTCATGAAAAACTTTGGATATATGCAATGGAAACCCTCCCAGACATGCTTAGCAACACACATTTGACTATGCTGCTACATACATAAAAACATGATCCTTTTGGTTTGTGCCCTTTGTTATACAATCTAATGTGTTTGTGTTGAACACATGCAAGTTATGCGCCAGGTGATGGTTACAGTGCCAAAAGATGCATGACTATAGAAGTGCTAACATTAACACAAATGTAAAAAATGCTTAGATCCTGTGGGCCTGCTTACATACACTGTACATTCACAATGAAATTCCTCCTTGTTTATTCCAAATGCATCTTTGGGCAGGTTCTGTCGTATTGCCACACTAACAGCAAAATGATAGTGAGCGATTATTACCTCCCAGAACACGTCACAATGTTACATTCCACATAGATCACACACAGAGGTCAAACTGCCACATATATGTACTTATGACACTTACTGGTAGTATTGGGGTCATGGAAACTGTCCATGTCAGTACGTTTGAATGGGTGATGTCCAACTAGAAGTCAATAACTTGGACACTGCATTGAAAATAGTGCTTCTATATATGCTTACATTTCTATCTTACCAAAAATAAGCCTGATTTAGAGTTTGGCAGATGGGTTACTCCATCACAGAAGTGACTGATATCCCATCTGCTGTATTACGATCTCTGTAATTTAAAAGGATCGTAATATGGCCTCTCCCCATCTTGCTTGCTTATTTTTAAATATTGTGCCCCCCCAATTGCTCTTCAACCCCTTCTGCTTGTTGCCTTATCTACCAAGCTTTTGCTTGCAGTTCGCAATATTAGGATGTCATTTTCTTAGTGACCTACAACATTCCTACCACTCTGGCTTCTGTAGTTGAGTGTTTGGTGTACCATCTGTGTTTCTGCTATTGGAGATGGCCAATAAGGGGAAAGCACCTTGGAATATGCTTTCCTACCAAAAGTTTTTAACATCATTGTTGGGCCTACCCTATTTTGCAGGGTCATCTGCAAACATTTTGCCTCCTTCCTCCTATTTTTTCTGATCTTTTTTTTATTATCTTTAGGACTCTGGGGACTTTACCACTGCTAACCAGTGCTAAAGTGCATATGCTCTCTGTCTAAATTGTATTGGTGATTGGTTTATCCATGATTGGCATTTTTGATTTTCTGGTAAGTCCCCAGTAAAGGGCACTATGGCCCTAATTTCGACCCTGGCGGTCGGTGGTAAAGCGGCGGTAAGACGCAAACAGGCCGGTGGAAAAAAAAAATTTAATTATGACGCCGCGGTCATCTGCCACTTCACCATTCCGCCCGCCATGACGGTGAAGACCGCTGGGCTGGAGATTGCGGTCTCCAGCCCGGCGGTCGTCACTAGACCGCCGACGGTATCAGGACCCTGCATACCGCCATGGATCTCGGGTGGTTGGGACCCGCCATGAGATCCATGGCGGTAGGCACTATCAGTGCCCGGGAATTCCTTCCCTGGCACTGATAGGGGTCTCCCCCACCCCCCGCTACCCCCCACGAATCCTCCCCCTCTCCCCCCACCTCCCTGCCACCCCCCAAAGGTGGCACAACCCCCCTCCCCACCCCGACCCCGAACATGCACATATACACACCCCTACACGCACACACCCCGAACATGCACATATACACACCCCTACACACACACACCCCGAACATGCACATATACACCCCTACACGCACACACCCCGAACATGCACATATACACACCCCTTCACGCACACAACCCGAACATGCACGTATACACACCCCTACACACACACACCCTGAACATGCACATATACACACCCCTACACGCACACACCCCGAACATGCACATATACACACCCCTACACCCACACATACACCCCAACAACACATATCCGCACACATACACACAGACTTGCACACCGTCCGACCCGCACACATTTCCCATACACACAACACCCCCCTCGCACACATGCACTCACTCACTCACCACCTCTACACTTCCACACGCACACCCCCATGCACGCACACAACACACAACACCCCCCCACCTCCTTCCCTAACGGACGATCAACTTACCTTGTCCGTTGATCCTCCAGGAGGGGACGGGATCCGTGGGAGTAGCTCTGCCACCAGAACACCGTCACCAGAACACCGCCATACCGAATCATGGGATGTGATTCAGTGGGCGGTGTTGTGTTGACGTGGGGGTTGAGCAACCTCCACTTTCCCGCCGTCCGCCAGTATGGCTGCTGGCGGCTTTCTGTACGAAAAAGGACGGCAGGCTGCCAGCGGTCATAATACGCGGCGCGGAAGATCACCACCACTGGCGGTCTTCAGCACGGCGGTACCTCGGTGGTCTTGCAAAAAGACCGCTGAGGTCTTAATGACCCCCTATGTGCGCCTAGAGCCTGTAAATCAAATGGTTCCTCTGGGCCTTCAACATTGATGGTGCAGCCCACATGAATAGCCCTGTAAACATGTCTCGGACATGCCACTGCAGTGTCTGTGTGTGCAGATTTGTACTGCCAGTTCGACCTTCCCTTTTTCTACATATGTCATCTCTAATTTAGGCCCTATGTAGCCCCATAGGCAGGGTGCAGTGTATTCAAAAGGTAGTGTAGGAGGCTGGCCTGGTGTGTGGTGGGTACCTATTGTACTTGCACCTTATACCAGGTCCAGGTATCCCTTATTAGTGTAGTGCAGTCAGTGTCTAGAAGCCAGGCTCTCTAGAGGTAGCTGTGGATGAGCAGCCAAGGCTTATCTAGGAGACATGCAAAGCTCATGCAATACCACTGTAGTCACACTTAGTACTTACACATGAAAGAAAACACTCAGTGTTACAAAAATAAAGGTACTTTATTTTGGTGACACAAATACCAAAAATACCATAGAGGCTATACTCCCTTAGGAGGTAAATAATACACAAATTATATACACTAGTATGCAGAAACAGACAAAAAACAGTTAGAAAAAGGTGCAATTAGTGAAAATCACAATAGAGAGAAATGGTCCTAGGGGGAGCACAAACCATATACTAAAAAAACTGGAATGCGAGAGTCGGTCTCCCACCTAGGTAAGTGGAGTGTGTAGAGGGGAGCTGGGAGTACTAGGAAAGCCCAAAGATAAGTAGCACAACCCACCCTAGCGACCAGGAAAGTAGGAGCAAATCATTGTAAATTCCCCAGAACACCCACTTAGAAGAACAGAAGAATTATGCAAAACCCAGAAGAGACTGCAAGACACAGTCAGTGGATTCCTGGATAAGAGGTCCTGTGGAAGGATGGGACCATTGCCAAGAAACACAGCAGAGTCCAGGAAAGGCAGGCGCCCCTACCCACCAGACTGAAGGTGCAAGAGGTAAGTCAACGATGAAGAAGGAGAGTCAGCACTGCACCAAAGAAGATGAAGTCATGTTCCTGGAGGATGCAGGTGATGTCCCACACTGGAAGTAGGATTGCAGTTGGGTTTGCATTTTCGGATTCTGCCAACCAGCCTTGGCACATGCAAAACTTGTGGTTAGCAGGAATTGGAGCTGCCGGGGACCAGGAAGGACCAGGTAAACTCTACCCAGGAGGGTGAGTCAGAGGGGGCCCTCAGCAACACAGAGAGCCTACAGAAGCCCAGGCAGCACCCACAAGAGTCCCACAGGATGGGGACATAAAAGTGGAGGAAGAGGTCCATGCAGCACTACGAAAAGGGCTCCCACGCCACCGGAGAACCACTCAGGGAGCTGTGTGTCACAGGATGGAGTGCTGGGGGTTGAAGCTTCCGGATGCCTGAAGATCTCATGGAAAAGAGGCCAACAAGCCCTGGCAGCTGCAAAGGACGCGGTACATAGAGGTACTGTCCTGCGTGGTCAGGCAAGGGCTTACCTCTACCCAAATTGGACAGCTGGAAGAGAGAACTATTGGGACCACTTCAGTCACCCCACCCATGATGCAGGATCCACACAGGTCAGCAGTAGAGGGGATCCACGTAGCTGGGTGTCATTGCAGTTGGTGCCTGCAGAAGCAGGGAAGTGACTCCTTCACCCCAAGGGAGATTCCTGCTTCCTTCTGATGCAGGCTGAGGACCTGCTGTCTTCAGAGGATGCCTAACCGGGGAAATGTTGCAGTTGCTGAAAGGAGCCGTGGATACAATGTTGCAGGAGGCATCTTGCTTCTTTGTTGCAGCTTGTCTAGTCCTGGAGTGTCCAGATGCAGTTTCTTCGGTCAGAAGACGAAGTGGAGGTTGCAGAGGAATCCTTCGGGAGTCTTGGAAACTGAATCTGAGGAACCACCCAAGAGTGAGACCCTAAATAGCCCTGAAAGGGGGATTGGTCACCTAACTGGATGACTACCTATCAGGAGGAGTCTCTGACGTCACCTGCTGGCCACTCAGATACTCCCAGATTTTCCTGCCAACCTTGAATACAAGATGGAAAAACCGAGGGACCCTCTGGAGGAGCTGTGAGCACCACTCCTGGGTGGTGATGGACAGGGGAGTGGTTACTCCCCTTTGATTTGTCCATGTTTGTGCCAGAACAGGTACTGTGGGTCCCTGAACTGGTGTAGACTGGTTTATGCAAGGAGGGCACCAAATTTGCCCTTCAAAGCATTACCAGTGGCCTGGGGAGGCTACCCCACCCAAGTCTGTAACACCTATTTCCAAAAGGAGAGGGTGTAACACCCCTCTCCCAAAGGAAATCCTTTGTTCTGCCTTCCTGAGCTTGAGCTTCTCAAGCAACAGGAGGGCAGAAACCTGTCTTGGAGGTGGCAGCAGCTTGGGCTGCTCAAAAACCTTCAAAAGGCTGTAATGGCAATACTGGGGGTCCTTTAAGGATCCCCCATAGTGCATGGGATCATACAACCAATGCTTGCAAAAGAATTGGGGTATAATTTCAACATGTTTGATACCAAACATGCCAATGTTCAGAGTTACCATTGTGTAGATGGACATAGGTATTGACCTATGTCCAGTACACGCAAAAAATGGCACCCGGCACTCAAGTCTGGGAAAATGGGCCTGAAGTTAATGGAGGCAGCTCTGCTAGTGTAGAGGTGCCTTCACACACACATGTACTTTGCACCCTGCCCTCTGGGCTGGAAGGCCTGCCATAGGGGTGACTTATAAGTGACCTGGTGCAGTGAAAAGTGGCAGTGAAAGGGTGTTTGCACCTTTTCACGCAGGCTGCAATGGCAGTCCTGCAGAACCTTTTGCATGGGCACCCTATGTGTGGCAAAAAATATATGCTGCAGCCCACAGGGATCCCCTGGAACCCCAATGCCTTGGGTACCTATGTACCATATACTAGGGTCTTGTAATGGGGCACCAGTGTGCCAATTGTGGGAAGAAATGCGGAGTTTTGAGAGAGAGAGCATAATCACTGGGGTCCTGGTTAGCTGCATCCCAATGAATACAGTCAAACACACTGACATTAGGCAGAAAAAGGGGGTAACTATAACAGGAAAGAGGGTACTTTCCTACAGGTAGCACATGTACTGGTGTGTTTTACATGTACTGATAGTGAAATACTGCTAAATTCGGTTTTCACTATTGCAAGGACTATCTCTCCCATAGATTAACATGGAAACTGCCTTTGAATATCTTTTAAGTGGAATTTCCCATTGGGAGCAGGTAGAGATAAGGAGTTTGTGGTTTCTGAACTCACAATTTAAAAATATATCTTGTGGTAGAGTTGTTTTTAGATTGTCTGTTTGTAAATGAAGCTTTTAGAAAGTGGGCATTTTCTTGCTTAACCATTCTGTGCCTCTCCCTGTCTGTCGAATACACGTCTGGGTCACAATGATAGGTGGGCTGGTTGTAAATTCCATCTAGACTGTGGCACAAAGGAAGCTGAGGTGTGTCCTGCATATCCTGGTGAGTCTCCTGGACTAGTGTGGGGAGAGAGGAGCTGACACTTGCACCTAAAGGAGCTATGCCTGTCCTCAGACAAAGCAGTCTCCAACCCCTTGGGGTGTGTCTGTGGCCAGGCCTGGGCAAGCCAGGATCTTGTGACCAGCAGAGACCTTTCTTTGAAGTTTGCCTACTTCAAATGCAGAAATTAGTATAAGTATTGGACCCAAGACCCCAGATTTTCAGTTTAGTTCTGGATCAAGAGGAGCCCCTGCCAAGTAGAATAGCTTGATGCTTGAGGAGGACCTGACATTCTGCCTGCTGCTTTGCTGTGCTGTGCTGGCTTGCTGCTGCCTTAAGAGGGAATGGACTGGGCTTTGCTTTCTACAAACCTGCTTATGAAGTTTTTCCAAGGGCTTGGACTGAACTTGCCCCCTGTTATGAAGTCTCAGGAACATCAAATACCTAATCTGCCAGTGCCTGGGATCTTCTGCTGAGAGTCCAGGCTTGCTAAGTGGTGCCAAATCCAGTCCCTGGACCATTAGGAGTGGATGCTGGTAACCTGTGGGAGAAAATCCACGCACCGCTGTCCGCGCATCAGAAAAAGTTCCTGTCCCGTTGCTGAAAAATTGACGCAACGCCTGACTTGCGGCTGGAGAATTGACACAGTGCTTGTTCTCAACATAGACCCTTTGCACAATGCATTGGAACTTTCCATGCAATGACCCTAGATGTCAAATTCTTCAACATTTCCACACGGACCTGAGGCTGCTTGGCAGGAAATCTACACATCCCTTCGCTTGCCCGGCAGAGAAAGAATCGACGCACGGCCTCACTTTCGAGTAAGGAATCAGCGCATCGCTTGTTTTTCTGACGCAAGCTCACCCGTGCAGCTTTATTTTTTTATGCATACCAGGTACTTTGTGCTAAAAGAAAGCATCCATTAATTTATATGGATTAAAACTCTTTTTACTTTAAAAATATCATATCTTTAGCTGTATGTTGGATTTTTGTCGTTTTGGTCTTGTTTGATTTTGATAAATATTGTTTATTTTTCTAAACTGGTATAGAGTCCTTTGTGGTGTTTTCACTGTGTTATTGTGTGTGTTGTTTCAAATACTTTACATATTGCCTCTGAGATAAGCCTGACTGCTTGTGCCAAGCTACCAAGAAAGTGAGCAGGGGTTATCTGAGTTAGTTATCTCACTTACCCTGACTAGAGTGAGGGGGTCCCTATTTGGACAGGGTGCAAACTGACTGCCAACTAGAGACCCCGATTCTAACAATCTTCTTCCCAGTCTCACCTCTGAATGTTACAAACTCGGCAGTCATTTTTATCTGCTGCAGTATTTTTGTAATAAAGTTAAAAACTTAAACCTGAAGTAGCCTTAACTAAAAGTTATAATTTTAGAAAAAATAAACCTGAAATTTCAGCTTTATTGAACAAAATGAAAGAAAATTAACTAATAGTGATTATTTTTTGAGCAGTAAATGCATAGTTTTTGTTAATAATTAACTTTAATGATACTTTCTTTGAACTGGTCTTCGGGCTAACAAAAAAGAATCCCTTTTAACATTGCAGCAAGAAAGTGAATTTACCTGTATACTGTAGTAAGGGTAATGTATTTACTGAGTAAATACTGAATACTTTGCCCTTTAACATGCTCAGTCACATATCAATCAATTTCGATTTTGCCTTTGTAGTAACCTAAGGACCGCCAAAATCTTAGGGGCATATTTGCAATCTTTTGACGCAGGGCAGCACCACAAGCCCTCTTTCTGTGCTGCCCTGATTCAAGAGAAAAGGGCAGGAATGTGCCATATCTTCAGGATATGACACATTTCTACCCATTTCCCCTGCGCTGTCGCACAATGGGCTGCTATGCATCAACTCAGGCACCTTTGCACTATGGTGCAAGGGTGCCTGCGTTTCGGGGCTGATTGATTTTGTGCAGAAAGGGACACCTTCCTGCACCAAAACAATCACAAGAGGCATTTCCTCTTTCTGTGTGTTCTGCAGAATGCAGCACACAGAGAAAAAGGAAAAAAATCAAGGAGAAATAAAGATATTTCTTCTTGTTGAGCCTCCCTTACGCCTCCTCTGGGAGGCATTAGCTTTTGACGCATTGCCAAGTTTGCAAATCCTTGCAAATCTGGGAATGTGTCAGAATCCATGGTTGTTGCATGGGAACACCCATCATAACACCCATGGAACGTTTCTTTGACGCACAGTTACTCCGTATTTACAAGGCCATGAAAAGCCAAGCAAAGTAGCTTTGTGTGTCCTTGTAGATATGGGCATGCACCATAGGTGCTAAAAAAAAGTGATGCGCCAGTAGCACAAGCTGCTTGTAAATATGGTCCTTAGTACTTTTGCATGATCACACACATTTTGAATGAACTATAATCCTGCTACTCCATGTTGTACTCTGTTTATTTCTGATGATGTCACAGGGAAAGGAGGACTCTAGAAAGTAGGAGAGTCAGTTCCTGTCAGTGCTAACTGTATCAATCTCTAAAGGACGTCTTGTGTTCCTTGCCAAAATAAGATTTTGGCACCTGCTTAATAATTGCTATCTGTTAGTTTCACTGCTACCACAGACTCTTGCTTCTATTTATTTGTAGTGAGAAAAACTGTGTAAATGTAATTTAAATGGATGGATATTAGCATTGCATGCTCCCACTGACCAAGAGCTATTACATTTAAACATAACACGTCTTGAAGCCCAAATGTCTAATATGCATTTCATGAAAAAAACATCAACCAGCACAGCAAATTATCAGGAGAGAACTGTCATTACAATTGACAAGGGCACTCAGCCAAAAAGGTAATTTGAAGCATGTAATGCTTAGTTCTAAATTGAATGCAATTTTGGATACGTCTTTTTCCCAATTCAAGCCTATGGAGTATAAAAACATGACAGACACTTAATAATTCAGCAAACCAGATGGCATGATCTTCCCAAAGACAAAATGTGAGACATCCTTGAAACTAAGATACAAATACATGAACATACTGCTGAATTCATTATTACCCTAAAAAAATGCTTTTAGCTGCCAACGTTGTAAGCAAGGCTATGCTTTACCAAGAGATGCAAGAAATGTGCAAATATACTACCTCAAATAGAATGGTGTTGGAAAATGGATTATTGGTAAGGGCAGATCAGTACCTACACTTAGCAATAGGTCAGTAACCTCCACTTAGGTCCAGTTAAGTCTCAATAAATTAAACCCAGCTCAACGCTTGGTAGCTTGGCAATGAGCGACTAGGCGTAACTTAGAAGATAAATGTGTAAACATTTAAAAATCACAAAACAGTAAATAAATAAAACACAAAACACAATTAAAATCCAACACCAATTTATTAAAAAGAATTGATTATATTTTTATCTTTAAAATGACACCAAAATTATTAAAATCGGATAAGGGGAACCAGAGGTATGAATTTTTAAAGAATTACTGTTTTCTAGTGCATAGAAATGAAAAGCACCAATCTGTTCATCTGGTCGCACCTCGACTGGGGAAAAGTCAAAGTTTAAGGCCTACAGCGATGGAGCCCTGCTCGGCTACAGCCCGCAGGATTGCCTCGGTCAAAAGTTTACCTTCAGACTTAGTTGTTTTCTTGAAGATTTTCTTCAGCGAGACCAAGTCGTCAATCCACTCCGACCTCCTGGAACTCTTCCTCAGATACGCGTTGCCGGAGCCCTTGGTGGCGATTTCTACATTGGACCTAGATGATTTTTCGAGATGAAAATCCTTCACTGGGGCAAACCCCTGAATCTAACGTCCTTGGAGCCCTCTTCGGATACACTGCCTTGGAGGTACCGGTCAACTTTCTACATTCGGACTTAGTCACTTTTTCTGAGATTTTCTGCACTGGGACGACCTGCAAGTCAGGTCGGGTTACGGTTGAGGCAAGTCGGCTAGAGTTACCGGATGGGTCGGTCCTTTTATGGAGCTTTTTTCCAAAAGTTCTCCAAACTTCTGGATCTTCTTCCAGGTGTTCTTTTAAGGTTTTTTTGTTGTCCACAGCTCACCCCAAGGTTCCAGAAGCTCTGAGTTGCTCCTTGAGGGTGCGGACTACAGCTCCCACAATGCATCTGGCTCACACTCCAAAACAGCCACTGAACAGTGGTCAGCTGCTCAGTTTTTACAGGATCTGAGGCAGTGGACTCTGGTTAGCAAATTCTTACCTGTGGCAAACAGGGAGTCCCTCTTGGAACCCGTTGAAGCCAGGCAAAGTCTTTCTTGTGGTGAAGCCCAAGTGTGCAGCTGGTGCATTCCTCCAGAGTGCAGTGTCCAGGTGCAGGTCAGGAGTTGAGCAGGGCAGTCCTACTTCTCCTGTAGTTCTTCCTTGTAGGGATCTGAGGTGTGGGTGCAGCTCTGACAGTTTTATCCTTGCTCCTGGGTGAAAAACAGAGGGGTCCTGGTTCTCCAATCAGATGCAGGGTCCTTTTCCCTGTGATGACCACTTCCTGGGAAGTGTGGCAAAAATCACTCCCAGGGAGCAACATTCTTCAAAAATCCAACATGGCTGAAACTAATTTTTGGAGGTTACATCTGGCTGAGCCCACCTACTAGTGTGGCTAAAAATCTGAAACACACTCTTCTCCTGCCCTCTCCTAATCAAATTAAGAGGGCAGCTAATTGTTTGGGGTTGCAGGATGTGAGGGAGATGCTGGGCTGCTCCAAATGTCCTTCCCTGCCTTTGAAGACCAGTTTGGCAGCCCTTCCCCCTTCCTGTTTCTCCATATGCTGAGGGGAGTTCTCCTCCCACAGGCACATTCATTTGTGTTCAGCCCAGGCTACTTCACACCTCATGCTGCCAGAGGCTTGCCAATCAGAGCAGAGCACTATCGGGCTGAAGTTGGTAACTTTTTAGGTAGTGTTTAAAACTCTTTACCTGAACAAGTTATAGTAAATCCAACTATTGTAAGTTGTAGGATTTATTATAACAATTAAATTGATACCAAACTTGAGGTATCTGACACTTAAGGGGGCTTTATAAATTAAAATAAAGTCTCCCCATTTTAGTCTATGGAGGCTATTCACTACAATGAGGGAAAAACGAATTTGGCTGTTTTCCCTCGCCAGGGCTCACAAAACTGTTTTTTTAAGGTCCCTGCTTATAGTTACATGGCACCCAACCATAGGGGCACATAGGGCACACCTTAGGGGTGACGTATATGTAAAAATAAGGTAGTTTAAGACTTTGGAAGTACTTTTAATTCCAAAGTGGAATTTGAATGTAACTTGAATTTAAAAGCAGCCAGCAAGGCAGGCCTGCCTTTAAAATGGCACTGGGCCCCTCAGCAGTGCACCTATGGGTGCACTATCTATGTTGGGGTCCTTAACCCGACATGCCCTGCCGTATACTAGGGACTTGTAGGTAGGTTGACATAGCCAATTATAATTAGCCTAATATGCATATTTATTTTATACAGAGCACAGTTCCTGGGACTAGTTAGCAGTACCCAGGGCACCATCAGAGTCAGGAAAACACCAGCACAAAAGTGAAAAATGGGGGCAAAAAGTTAGGGAGCCTCTGCAATCAGCCCTGTTTTCTCACAAATGTATTCTGGGCCTTTTAAAATTATTAAACTTAGCAGACATATTGTAGGTAAAGAGCACTTCAGATTATTAAAACCACATCCACATTTGATTATAAAATGTATCTGTGCACATTGTGAAATAGAGTTGCAGGGAGACATTAACATTGACAACAGGAATAATTGATATTGTTTTTCACAGGGTAAAGCCTTGTTTAATTTCTTTAGTGTCTTCTAGCTATTTTGTGGATGTGCGCCTAGTGAAAACAGATTGGACAAAGATTTTGATTTGCCAACAGAGTAAGAGAAAATAGCCGACAGATTATTTACAGAAGATTAAGGATGTGTTTGAGAGATACTTGGTATTCTCCACCATACAGGAATAGCTCAGGAAATGGAGATGCTGCCTTTGTATTGGAATTGTTGCCGAATGTGATCAGTCAGCTGATTACTATATGTATCAAATGGTAAACTAATCAATTAGTGAAGTAAGTGACCATTGCACACCATTGTGTGGTTTTGGAGGTGCAAAAAAAGATCATTTTGAACGCAGACCGATGACCTTGAAGCTGCAGAAAATGCAGCAAAATGTAAATGAGAAAGGAAGCCTTCAAAGGGGGAAAAATGGAAGAGGCAGGGGGAGGACAAGGGTGAATGGGAAGGGACAATGGAAGGAGCAGAGTAGATGGCCTGTGAACAGGGGGCTCATTTTCTGCTTGTGTTCAACTCAGACACTGAAAAATGGATTGTTGAAATGCTTTTTCAAACATGCTAGGCCTTCCCAATATGCCTGTTGTTAACAAAGTTACACAGAACTCCTATTCTGAGTATTAAAACAGCCCAAGAGGTTAAGACTGTGCCATTAACACCTTTATTCCTGTAGATTAGAAATGCTCCTATATCGATTGACTAATTAATTGTAAATGCACTGCCTGGTTTATTGACACCAGTGTTAGCTAGCCTGCCCTAAATACGTCTGTGGTTCCCTCATATCCCTCTCAGGCTTGTGTTACACACAGTTTATATGTCTAACAAATGTGTTCCCTTACCCAATCCCTATATCCCTCTGACCCATTACAGATAAGCATGTCCTTTTATTCAGTCCCACCTCACTGGCTACGCTGTTGGGGGGTTGGAATCGTGAGCAAGTTTAAGTACGAATTGTTCTGTACACTCCTGCATCTCAAGACCTCCCCTACTCTACAAGAGTTTCTTAAGACACTATAAACCTAGATCTTTAACTGAGACACTGGACCCTATAAGTTGATTGATTGAATGATTGATTGACAACTAATGGTGTCTGCCTCAATGTACCACAGCACCACAAAAATTAGGTCCTCGCCTTACTCTGGCAGAATATAAACTCTACACCTGCAGTGAATGTCAATGAGCTGACCCATGTCTAACTGATAGGCACGCTCCACATTATGATCTATAGATATAGAGGCCAATGATGTGGGAACCCGTGGGACCTAGAAGAAAATCAAGATCAACCCACAAAAGAAGTTGCCTCGCACCCCTCAGTATCATCTCATTGTGGGAATGTGCAATGTGTACAGATTTGTGCAAGTCCTGTGCACAATTAATAATGTGGCTTTCCCTCACTTCCCTGTGGTTACGAGTTCTGCCACAATCATTTCTATCATCCCCGCAAAGATCAAGTAGTTTAACTATTTAGCTCCTGGCCCATTCCCCCCCCCGAGTGCTGAGCCCTTTTTTGGCTATTTGGGGTAGTTCGCACTTAGACCTTCATAACTTTTTTTCCACATAAGCTATCCATGCCAAATGTGCGTCCTTTTTTCCCCAACATCCTAGGGATTCTAAAGGTATCCAGAGCTTGTGGGTTCCCCTGGAGGAGACTAAGAAATTAGACAAAAAAAGCAAAAATTTAGTTTTCTTCAAAAAATAGGAAAAAGGGCTGCAGAAGAAGGCCTGTGTTTTATGCCCTGAAAATGGCATCAACAAAGGGTTTGCAGTGATACAATCACCATCTTCCCATCTTCCCAACTTTCAGGAACAGGCAGACTTGAATCAGAAAACGCCGTTTTTCAACACAATTTTGGCATTTTACTGGGACATACCCCATTTTTACTATGTTTTGTGCTTTCAGCCTCCTTCCAGTTAGTGACAGGAATGGGTGTAAAACCAATGCTGGATCCCAGACAACTAAACATTTCTGAAAAGTAGACAAAATTCTGAATTTAGCAACTGGTCATTTGTGTAGATCCTACGAGGTTTTCCTACAGAAAATAACAGCTAGCTAAAATAAAAAACTATTGAAATTGAGCTGAAAAAAACAGCCATTTTTCTCAATGTTTTACTCTGTAACTTTTTCCCTGCAATGTCAGATTTTTTAAAGTAATATACCATTACATCTGCTGGACTCTTCTGGTTGGGGGGGATATATAGGGCTTGTAGGTTCATCAAGATCCCTAGGTACCCAGAACCAATAAATGAGCTGCACTTTGCAATGGGTTTTCAATCTATACCGAGTATACAGCAATTCATTTGCTGAAATATAAAGATAAAGAGCGCAAAATAGGTATCAAGAAAACCTTTGTATTTCCAAAATGGTACAAGATAAGGTGTTGAGAAGCAGTGATTATTTGCACATCTCTGAATTCCATGGTACCCATACTAGCATGTGAATTACAGGGCATATCTCAAATAGACGTTTTTATTACACACTGGCGTACATTTTGAAGGAACAAATGGCGAGAAGGCAAGGGGCAATAATACTTGTTCTGCTATTCTGTGTTCCCCCAAGTCTCCCGATAAAAATGGCACCTCACTTGCGTGGGTAGGCCCAATGCCCGCGACAGGAAACGCAACATGGACACATCACATTTTTACATTGAAAACGGATGTGTTTTTTGGAAAGTGCCTAGTTTTGGAGTTTGGCCTCTAGCTCAGCCGGCACCTAAGGAAACCTACCAAACCTTTGCATTTTTTAAAACTAGACACCTAGGGGAATCTAAGATGGGGTGACTCGGGGGGCTCTCACCAGGTCCGGTTACCCTCAATATATGGCAAACAAAACACTTTTTCCTCACATTTTGGTGACAGAAAGTTCTGGAATCTGAGAAAAGCCACAAATTCCCTTCCACCCAGCGTTCCCCCAAATGTCCTGATAAAAATGGTACCTCACATGTTTGGTTAGGCCTAGTGCCCACAACAGGAAATGCCCCACAACACAACATGGACACATCACATTTTCTCAAAGAAAACAGCAGTTTTTTGCAAAGTGCCTAGCATTGTATTTTGGCCTCTAGCTAAGCCGGCACCTAAGGAAACCTACCAAACCTGTGCATTTTTTAAAACTTGACACCTAGGGGAATCCAAGATGGGGTCACCTGTGGGGTTCTACCAGGTTCTGTCACCCAGAATCCTTTGCAAACCTCAACATTTGGCCAAAAAGAACACTTTTTCCTCACATTTTGGTGACAGAAAGTTCTGGAATCTGAGAGGAGCCACAAATTTCCTTCCACCCAGTGTTCCCCCACGTCTCCCGATAAAAATAGTACCTCACTTGTATGGTAGGCCTAGTGCCCGTGACAGGAAATGTCCCAAAACACAATGTGGACACATCACATTTTCCTGAAGAAAACAGAGCAGTTTTTTTGCAAAGTGCCTAGCTGTGGATTTTGGCCTCTAGCTCAGCCGGCACCTAAGGCAACCTACCAAACCTGTGCATTTTTGAAAACTTGACACCTAGGTGAATCTAAAATGGGGTGACTTGAGGGGCTCTCACCAGAGTCTGTTACAAACCTCGAAATTTGGTCAAACAAAACACTTTTTCCTCACATTTCAGTGATAGAAAGTTCTGTAATCTGAGAGGAGCCACAAATTTCCTTCCACACAGCAAGTCTCCCAATAAAAAATGGTACCACACTTGTGTGGGTAGGCCTAGTGCCCGCGACAGGAATAGATCACACAACGGTCAATGTTGGTCCTTACATGAGGGCAACTGTTGACCCTGGGGTGATCCATTCCTGAAGCAGGCACTAGGTACAGACACTCAAGTGTGGGGTAGTGTTTTTATCAGGACAGGTAGGGAAACACTGGATGGTAGGAATTTTGTGGATCCCAGCATATTCCTGTAGTTTGTGCAACAGAAATGCAAGAAGAAATTGAGTTTTTATTCAACATTTCAGCTTTGCAGGCTATTCTGGGTAAGAAAACTTTGGGGAATCAACACAAGTCACACCTCTGTGGACTTCCCCGGATGTCTAGTTTCCAGAAATGTCTGGGTTTGGTATATTTCCCTACATGGCTGCCGAGCCCAGGTCCAAAAACCCAGGTGCCCTCCTTACAAAACCAGTTTGTTTTTTGATAGATAAATTTAATGGCTCCACAATATGATTTCGGCGGTGGAATGTTGTGCTGAACTAAATTGGGGAGCTCTCAAGAGACCACTCCCACTCTGTGCTTACTGCCGCATGCACATGCTCTCTGGGTTGGGCTAACCTGCTATCGTCCCATTGCACAGACTGTGCTTGCGAAGGGACAGCAGGACTGTCCTCATCACCTCCCTTATAATCACTGGAAGAGGAGTTATCGAATGGGATTCCTCCGACTGAAAAATCACTCCCAGAGTCTGCGCCATTGTCCTATCCCTCAGATGCTGTCTCATTATCTGCTGTCTCAGTCTCTCATCCTACGTCAGAGATGTCCTCTATAACCCGAGTGAGGGCTTGAGCAGCAGTCATCAAACAAGATGGCATCTCTGCTACTGGCTAAACAGGTTGCTCTAAAACACTAGCCTATGTAAACAGTCCCAAAATTGCTGGTGTGTGTGTGTAATACATGCAGGTCACCTTACCTTCGCTTTTTCCCTCAATCAGCACGTTCTTTCAAGACACTCAAAAAACACCTTGTCACATACAAATCGTGACAGTCTTTAGCACCTCTAGCGCCCAGCCCAACAATCATTATTGGTGCTCCCACTCCCATGACCTCCTCCTCGGATTCCCGTACGACCACCCAGCAAAAGTGCCCTTCGTCTCTCCATAGCCCCCCGCACATACATTTAATTTGTATTATAGTGCAGGTAATGGCTGACTTTACCACTGTACTCAGCTATTTACATAAAATTCAGATTTGACCTTTGCAGCAGGCATATAAACCTTCTGAGCTACTTTATGGCATCAAAACTGCCACTAGACAAGAGTCTGATCCTTTTGTAGCAGGAACATAATCACAAGACTTACTTGACTTTTTTATTGCTGCCTAAAAGCTACAGTTGAAACGCGTCAGTTGAAGAATGTGCATTGCTTTGAAGACGCAAGCTGCAACTGAAAGACAACTGGTGGCAAACATATATATATATATATATATATATATATATATATATATATATATATACATATATATACATGTGTGTGTGTGTATATATATATATATATATACATCTGTTTTATATGTGGGTCCGGTTTTCGTGAGGACCGATCGCAGCCCCCAGGGAAACCACACACGCATTGACAAAAGTGATCTATATATATATACATATATATATATATACATAGATAGATATATCTATATAGATTTATATTTTTTTTAGTAATTGTTTGGTTTCCTTGGGGGACCCTCACCCACCATGTAGAGTGGGAAGTAAGGTACATAACATACCCCACTTCCATAGCCCCTCTGGCCTCTTTTGTAATGTTACTCTATGATCTGACAGCTATGGTCAGATTTCGGGAGAATAGCGAATGTACCAGTTCTTTCGATTAACCACGTTGAGTTCAACATGGGTAACATCCTGGCGCCAATGCTGTTTTAGTTATACATCAGCCATCTTGATGTTAGGCTATTTGAGAAAGAGGAGGATATGCTCCTTGATGAAAATAAGCCCCTATCCAGTTTATGATATCTACACGTTGCAGTACACCTAATGACCTGAAAAAACTTTTTGATGCATTTTTCTATTTGTGGATCAGTAATATGGGAACTAACCTCTCTGAATCTTTCACCATTCCTTGCAGTCCAAAACGCTTGAGGACAGGAGGGTTTCCCAATGAAGGGAAACTGCATATAAAACGTTTATCAGTTTCCTTACCTGAGGGTGGCTTTTGATTCTGTCACTTCATGGGCTCCCTGCTTATCTGGAAAGAAACAACAATTTGCACAATACGTTGTTTTGTTATTTTATGTTGCTGTTTGTACTGAAAATAAACCAATTGAACCTCTAAAGAAAATTTGTAGTAGAAAATGTTGCTTCATTTTGACACATGGAGCATGAATTTGCGGTTACTGGAGATGTCAGCAGTTTACATGGTGAAGAATGTTGCGTATGTAGGTACCTTTGGGTGTACCCCAAGTAGCTCACACTATGCAGTAGGTGGAGAATTTGTACTCAGTTTTGTGGAGGACCAAATCAATTTAGCACTTTTGTTATTGTAGTGTTCCATTTGCTGCAACAAACATGCCACTTTAAAAAATCTATAATGCAATGTTGTATAGCTTGTGACTATTATTTGAAGATCCCATATATTGCTTATATAAAGTTAGGTACTGATAAATAGGGTAGAACCTCAGTATTTGTAAATCCATCTGAAATGAAATTAGATTATAAAACATGGGTCAAAGAGACTTTTTTGGAAGCAATGAGTAATGGAAGAAATTATGTGGAGCTGAAAAAGGCATGCAATAGAACGGATGCTATGATTCAAATGTCTCCAAGTCTGAAGCCACACCTAGACCTAGTCAACACTAATAAAAATGATTGCTCCTTAGTAAGTTTAGATTTGGAAGTATAAAATCGTAAATCTGTTTTCTCTTGGGCCCATATGATACATCATGTATATGTAACCGTGATGAAGCCTCCCCACAGTCTCTTCTTCATTTTGCATTTTTTTGTAAATTTTATGGTGTATGTTCTTGCATATTTTTGTTTCCAATTTTGGGAAAGATGGGCTTTGGGAAATGCAGACCTGCCTTAAAATTTTTTACAGTTGATTTCCTCCACTGAGGTGTGTCACAGAGTCAGTCTTTTGCTAACATCTTCCCTCTAGCCTCATAAGAGCCAAATGTTGCGAATGGTGTATTCTATAATGATCTGTGGTGGTCATTATGACATTGGCAGTAAGTGATAAAGTGGCGGTAATACCGCCAACAGGCTACCGGTAATTACCGCTAAATTATGACCATGGTGGTGATAACTCCCATAGACAGCCAATGTACCACACCAACCGCCAGTGAGTAAACACCACTGACCACGGCGGTAGCCATCAACAGCTAGGCAGAAGACAAGGTACGCCCTCCATATTATGACACAGCACACCACCGCGATTTCCAGGGCTGTACCAACGCCTTCAAAAGCCTGGTGGAAATACAACACAGAAGACCAAAGACTCACTGTTAGAGACACAGAGAAGATCAACGCTGCCAAGAAACCGAACTGCTGGTCTTCCCGATGCTTTTCTATGCCATGCTCCACCTGGAACACCAATGCCGAAGAAGGCAACAGCGGTGAGTACAGCCGCCTAGCACACAAGGGAGGGAGGGAGGAAAAGGATAGTGGCACACACACACACAATACACACCATTCACACACACACCATACACACAACCAGCTGCAGACGAAAAACCATGTCACAGGACCGACATCATAATAATGCAAGAACAACAGTAAGGCAGAATTTAAAATGTATTTGCATGCCAACAACCACCATTAGTACCGAAGTAACAAATATTATACATGAATCATTGTCCAGAAAAGGCCAATGCCCAGTCCAAAGTACAAAAGTCCCACATGGCCACAGGGCAACGTCCAAGCCCCAACTTGATCCTGACATTCTCAGCACCAAACTGTGCAGGGGCAATATGTTGGAAGTAGGTAGTCACCTCAAAGGGAAGGGAGGTAGGGAGTACCTCAGCTGAAGTGGAGAACTTGCCCACTGGTTCTGGAGGGGGCTCCATGCCCATTTCCCAATGCTGGGGAGTGCAAGGTCACAGTCTCTGAAGTGGGGAACTCGCCCACAGCTTCTGGAGGGGGCTCCTTGCCCATTTCCCAATGCTGGGGAGTGCAAGGTCACAGTATCTGAAGTTGGGAACTTGCCCATTGCTTCTGGAGGGGGCTCTTTGTACAACAGTCCCTGGAGGGTGGCCTACATGCCCTCTGCTTGAGGTGAGAGCTGCACTGTCTCTGCTAGGGAAGGTGTCCCCAGGGCAGCCTATGCTGGAGGTGAGGGCTGCATTGTTTCTGCTGAGGGGATGTGTTCCCTGGGCAGTCTCTGCTGGAGGTGAGGGCTGCATTGTTTCTGCTGGGGGAGATGTACCCTGGACAGCCTCTGCTGGAGATGAGGGCTGCATTGTTTCTGCTGGGGGGGTATCCCCTGGGCAGCCTCTGCTTGAGGTGAGGGCTGCATTGTCTCTGCTGTGGGAGATGTCCCCTGGGCAGCCTCTGCTGGAGGTGAGGGCTGCATTGTCTCTCCTGGGGGAGGTGTCCCCTGGTCAGCCACTGCTGGCGGTGAAGCTGCATTGTCTCTGCTGGAGGAGCTGTCTCCTGGGCAGCCTCTGATGGAGGTGAGGGCTGCTATGGGAACCACTTCTGTCATTGGTGGTTGAGTAGGAACCTTTCCTTTCCTGGCTGGTGGAGTGGGATCCTTCCATTTCCTGGCTGGTGGAGTGGGATCCTTCCCTTTCCTGGCTGGTGGAGTGGGATCCTTTCCTTTCCTGGTTGGCAGGGCGGGACCCTTCCCATTCTCAGCTGGTGGAGTGGGATCCTGCCTTTCCCTGGCAGGTGGACTGGGATCCTTCACTTTTCTTGCATCCACGACTAGGAGGTGCCTCAACTATCCCAGTGGACTGTTTGGCTGAGGTGTTGGGCGGGTCGTTGGGACCCTGCTCTTACTGGCAGGACGGAGGTAGTGGGGGAGGGAAGAGGTCAAGTTGGGCAAGGAAAAGCTTCTTATGGAAGGTGGGGCAGGATGAGGGAGGAGGGATGGAAGTGGAGGTTGAGGGAGTAGTTGTTGGAGGAGTGCCTCTGTCTGCTAGTGAGGTGTATGTGCTGCTTGGTGTAGTAATGGTAGTGTTGGCTGTTGAAGAAGTGCATGCAGGTGTGAGTGCAAAATTGACTGTGAGGGAGGAGGAGGAGGGGAAGACAGTGGAGGCAGTGGATGTTGTTGTGTGTGCAACTGTCTGTTGTTTGTGTAAGTGCTTGTGGCCTGAAGTGTGCTCCCTGTGTTTGACTGTGCTACTCTTCTGTCTGATGTTTTGTGTGCATGGTTTTCTGTATGTGTGCATGGGATGGGTTGAGGTTGAGGAGACTAGTACTGGGAAGTGGTAGTTGGAGGGGGGACAGTAGGAACAGGGACAATGGCTGCCATCAGAGAGGGGGCCAGAGCCTGGAACGATCTCTGTTGGGCTGTTAATCCACTGTGGATGCCCTCCAGGAATGCATTGCATTGCTGCATCTGAGATGCCAGGCCCTGGATGGCATTCACTATGTTTGACTTCCCTACAGAGTTGGTTCTCAGGAGGTCAATAGCATCCTCACTCAGGGCAGCAGAGCTTCCTGGGGCAGGGCCTGATGTGCCTGGGGCAAAGGAGATGCCCACCCTCCTGGGTGAGCGGGCACGTGCAACTCAGTGAGGGGCTACTGGGAGGGCGGTGCTGGTACGGGGTGGCGGCTGTACCTGGAGCTGGGGTGGTCCCAGACGTCTCTGCCACCACCAGGGAGCTCCCATTGTAGGAGGAATCAGAGTCAGTATTGTCACCTCCTGTTTCCGCCGTGGTGCTTCCCTGACCCTCCGTCCCACTGGTTTCCTCGGAGTCAGTGGACTCTGCCTCCTGGGTCCTGTGGGATGCAGCTCCCTCAGTCGCCAGTGCCCCTGCTCCTACGCCAGATGATGCTAATGCACAGGATGACAGAAGAAAAAAAGGGGATGAGAGAGAGAAAGGGAGCACTGGGTCAATTACAGCACCAACACCACAGTTGGCATACACATTACCATCACACGCAGGGTTCAGGATTGAGCACTATGCACCACACTGGCAATCAATTGGCTAGGTGCCACAGCAAGATGAGGGACAAACACCCACCAACTGTAGCCCTCTTGGGACCCACTAAGCCCTGTCTGACATGGAATACAACCTAGCTAGGTTTCCTGAATTTGATATACACCATTACCCTTGAGCTGGGTCACACTGCAATGTCTGACCTGGCATTAGGGGCACCGACTGACTCACAACCACCACCCGTATCCCATGCCACCTAACAATGATTGTAGTTGCGCCCACTGTACTAACCCCCTTGTGGCTGCTGTGATGCACTCAAGCGTGCATCCAGCTCTGAGTAGTCAACCGCCAGTATGCGGGCCATCAAGGAGGTCCGACGAGCACCCCATCCTCGCTTGGAGGCCATCCACAGCTGTGCCTCCGCAGTCATCCGTGCCCAGCATCCCAGGTCCTCTCACCTTTTCTGACAGTGGGTGCTCTGCCTGCTGTAGACCCCCAGGGTCCACATGTCCTTGGCGATGGCATGCTACAATCCCTTCTTCTGATGGGCACTCACCTGCAGAGGTAATACAGATGGAAGGACACCATTACACATACAATCCAGCCTGTCACACATATGGCCCACAAATCCCATTTCCATCTCCATTGGCACACACATCACCCGGCGCCCACCATGTACACTGCCAACAGACATACCACCCCCCCAAATTACACAATGCTTGCATACACATGTTCATGCAACCTTGGCACATGCATCGTGCCCACGGTGTACTCGCCTGTTGGTTTGGAGGCCCATGCAGCAGTCGATACTGGGTTAGGACTCCTTCCACCAAATGTTCCAACTCCTCCGAAGTGAAGGCAGGTGCCCTTTCTCCAGTCACACAGGCCATGGTACATTCCAGACACAGGTCACAGCAGCACACGTAGTACAGGTGTTGTCCTGTGGAAAGTCAGGAATCAAGGAAGGATTTAGATAGAAAGTGGTGGTCACGTTTGTGGCGGTGTACACCGTCACTGCCGCCGCTGATCCCCATTGGCCACTGTACTCCATTGACTCCCAATTTAGCCAATGAGCAATTGCACGGCGGTGCAAGACCACCTTCCGCCACGACACCCAACATCGGCCGACTTACCTCACTTCCACCTGTCCCTAGATACAGGACAGGCGGTCACCATTTAATGGTGGTGGACTACATTCAGATAATCCATAACTGCTTCATTGCTGATCATTGCACGTACATTGCCATTCCCACTGTCCCATTACATTAATTCTCCACACTGGGGTGGTGGTTCCATTGCTCAAACTGTGACAGCCTACTCACTCTTCTGTCCCTTTGATACCTACCACTGCGGGTGAATAGGAGGAGGAAACAAGCCCCTGTGTACAGACCCCTTGTGGACTTGGCTACACTGGAGGACAGGCCATAATACTCACCTGTAGACTGGATAGGGCCACAATCACAGAGTTGTGTGCCCAATTGGAGCCTGATCTGATATCAGCTATCTTTCATCCTACTGGGATCCCCCCTCTTGTGCAAGTTCTGTCAGTGCTCCATTTCCTGGCAACTGGTTCTTTCCAAGTGACAGTGGGTTTGTCAGCAGGAATGTCACAGCCAATGTTCTCAATCGTGCTGGCAAGGGTTCTGTCTGCCTTGGTCAAACACATGTGCAGCTACATTGCTTTACCCCAGGTGGATGATTTGACCATTGTGAAAGCAGGATTCTATGGAATGGGACATATACCCAATATTTTTGGGGCGATTGACGGAACACATATTGCATTTGTTCCCCCCTCCAGAATTAACCGGTGTTCAGGAATTGGAAAGGTTTCCACTCACTCAATGTGCAAATGGTGTGCCTGGCAGACCAGTACATCTCCCACGCCACTGCCAAGTATCCTGGGTCATTGTACAATGCCTTTGTTCTGAGGAACACCAGCATCCCACAGCTGATGGCACAACTACAGAGGCACAGAGTGTGGCTAATAAGTGAGCCTGAGTGCCCACCCAATGTATGTCAGTGTGTGCCCTCTGGTGTTAACCACATACCATTGTGTAAGGCCAATGTTTGTTCCTCAATACTTGCAGGTGACTCAGGCTACCTAAACCTATTGTGGCTCCTGACCCCTGGGAGAAATGCCAGGACAGGGGCTGAGAATTGTTACAATAATGCACATGGGTGAACCAGGAGAATTATTGAAAGGACCTTCGGCTTCCTGAAGGCCAGGTTCAGATGCCTGCATCTGACAGGTGGATCCCTGTGCTACTCACCTGAGAAGGTCTGCCAAATAGTAGTGGCATGCTGCATGTTGCACAACTTGACCCTCAGACAACATGTGCCTTATCTTCATTAGGAGGAGACTTGAAATGACCCTGAGGACAGTGAGTATGAGGAGGCAGAGGATGAGGATGTGGTCAACAGAACATCAGTTATATGCCAATACTTCTAATGACACACAGGTGAGACAGTGTAACTGACCATTCCTCTGACTGTTGTTTTTTCTGTGTGGCTGTAGCAGGATTGCATTCACTTCCTCTGCATCTCTACTTACAGTCACCTAGGGCTTCTCATTTTGCAGATGTTGGTGATATTACAACAGTGTACTGATGCGATGACTACAGACAGCTGCAGGTCATTAATTGTATGCTATCACAGTTTTCAGATCATTTGCACATGATGTGACTGTTTCCAGAAATTCACATTTTCATCACATAAAACACTATCAGTCAAGTTGTGTTCAAGGGTGTTTATTGTAGTGCAAATAATTGATGGGAAAGTGCAATGGAATGGGGTGATGGTAGAGGAAAGTCAAGGGTATAGTTCCATTCTGTTTGTAGCACAGGTCCAGTGTCCAATGGCCATAGGAAGGGGAGCAAAGGCAGTTCAAAGTGGACAAGGAGACAGGTTGGGATAGAAGGGGGACATTCAGGAGGGTCTTATTTCCTGGCAGTGGTCTTGGCAAGTGTCTCTAGCTTCTGTCTGGGTCGCAGGGAACGTTTGCAGGGTGGTTCACCTTCTGCAGGGGGAGGGGTGCTGGTGGCCTGTGAGTCCTGTGGCAGGGCTTCCTGCCCACAGCTGCAGCTGAAGTGGAGGGCTGGTCCGTAGGCTGGCTAGTGATAGAGACCCACTGGTGTGCTGTCCATTCCCTCATGATGTTGGCCATATCTGCCAGCACCTCTGCTATGGAGATCATGGTGGTGTTGAGGGCCTGCAAATACTCCCTGATGTCCTGATGGTGTTCCTCCTGCAGTCGCTTGTTCTCCTGCATGTTGGTAAGGATCTGGCCCATCTTGTCCTGGGATTGTTGGTAAGCCCCCAGGACATTAGTGAGTGCCTCCTGGATAGTCGGTTCCCTGGGCCAGTCCTCCCCCTGGTGCACAGCGGTCCTCCCAGTGTCCCTCTGACTCTGTCCCCTGAACGGTGTGCCCAATGCCACTGACGCCAGGACCCTGGTTGTCTTGTGGGTGAGGTGTGGACTGTGGTCCCTGTACAGGTGGGCACACTGCTGATTGACGTGTCCTGGGGACAGAGGAGTTGGGATGTTGGATGGGTGCTGTGGTGTAGGATACTGATGGGGGAGGCTCTGTGGTCGACTGTGAGTGGGCTGGGGTGGCTAACTGACCAGTGGTCCCTGATGGGCCAGGTAGTTCAACCAGATCCTGAAGTCCAGAGTTACTGTCATCAGTGGGGGCATCTTCTGTTGGGGGACTGGTTAGAAGTGGTACCTCCTCTCTGCTGAGATTGGCTGGCGCACCTGTGGGGATGTAAGTGATGTATTATTCCTCATGTCTGTGACAAATTCTACATCCCTGGCTTCCCCTCTATCATTGCTGTTGCCCTGCCACCTTTGTTTGTGTAAGGTGATGTATTGTGAGGTTGTTAGTTCTCCATGCTGTACATGCTTTTGTGATGGGTGTCCATGCAGGGCTGGGATGGCTGTCCATGCATTGGTATAGCATGCAGGGCTTGGCATTGGGGTTAGTCATATGTGTAGGTGCAGTACGTGGGATGGAGTGGAGTGATGGGAGTGAGGATGAAGGGGTGTGATGGCATGCAGGTATGGGGGTTGATAAGTAGTAAATCTTGACTCACGAGTGTGCAGTCCTCTGGCAACTCCAGTGAATCCCTCAGGATGCAGTATTGCCAAGACTTGCTCCTCCCATGCTGTGAGTTGTGGGGGAGGAGGTGGTGGTCCACCGCCAGTCCTATGTATGGCGAGCTGGTGCCTTGCTGCCACAGAACATACTTTCCCCTGTAGGTCAAACCACCTCTTCCTGATGTCGTCCTTTGTTCTTGGATGCTGTCCCACGGCGTTCACCCTGTCCACGATTCTCCGCCATAGCTCCATCTTCCTGGCAAAGGATATTTGCTGTACCTGTGCTCCAAACAGCTGTGCCTCTACCCTGACTATTTTCTCCACCATGACCAGCAACTCCTCATCAGTGAAATGGGGGTGCCTTAGTGGGGACATGGGTGTTGTGTGGTGTGAGTTGGTGAGAGACTGTTGAGTAATGTGGTGGGGTGTGGAATGTGGGGTGCATGACAGATGTGTGGTTGTTTTTGGTATGTGTGTGTAGTTGTCTCAGTGGTCATGGCTTCAGTCTGGTGGCTATAATTGGTGTTCATAAAGGGTTGTGGGTAATGTAGGTGTGTGTTTTATGGTGCTGTGGGTGGGTGGGTGTGGTGTGTGTATCAGTGTCAGGTGTGTTGTTTCGGTTTTGACCAATGTAGTGTTGTTTTGTATTTGCCAATGGTTTACCACTGTTGAATGTCCTCCCGTGGTGATTCATGGGTCAAAATATGGTGGTTGTTGTTTTGTCGGCGTAATGGTATGGGTGTTGGTACCAACACTTCACCACTGACCTTTGGGCTGGCGGATTTGTGTATGTGGCAGTATTCGGCTGGATTGGTGTGTGTGTCATAATATGGCAAACGGATATCCGCCACCGTTGCGGGAAAGTGCAATGGAATGGGATGATGGTAGAGGAAAGTCAAGGGTATGGTTCCTTTCTGGCAGCTATCACCACAGCAGTAAGCGGGATAAACTGCCAGAGTCATAATGAGAGTCAGTGTTTTGTTGCAAACTGTTAAAAATTAGATTGTTACTTGCTGGGAAATGAGCCCTGGTCAAGCCACAATCTCTAGCAGGGTGAACTGCAAAGCATCACTAAATTAGCCAGTGACTTAAATTGGGTAGACTGGAATAAAGAGCAGTCAGGCTTAATTAGAGGTAATATGTAAAGTATTTATGCAGCACACAAACAGCAATAAAGTGAAAACACAACACACGAAAAATCATAAACCAACCTTAGAATTATAGAGCAAAGTTTCACTAATCATTTACTACCTAAATGACAAAAATCCAACCAGTAGAACAAGAGTTATGTATTTTTACACTTTTTTGTAAAACCTTGCGGCAGGTCAAAGCCAAAAAATATGGCAGACTCAGTGCGTAATTTGTAAATAAAAACATATCAGTCCCCAAAGGTCTCCTTTGAAACTCGCTGAAATGAAATGTGCGAGCACAGAGTACTGAGGCAGCGTAATCCTAAAACCATCTACAGGCCTCTTTAATTCATTTACAGCCACTCCCTGCCTCTTCAGCCCACTCTTGCAGCTTTCTGCTTTCTCCCTTAGTGACACTTTGATGGCTTTCTCTTCCTCTGTCTTTCCCATATGTGTCTGTAACTCGCAGTGAATGCCTGATGCAGGAAAATAAGTTCCGGCTCTCAAATATAGGTGTTGATGTCCCAAACCACTGGCTAAAATAAGCACTGGGCCGACTGCAAAGAACCACTGTTTGGATACAACAAGTGGATTGGGCCCAAGCAGCACTTACCTTTGCACTTAGAAGAAATTCTGAGAAAAGGTGGGGGAGAAGGTAAAGTTCAGTGGGGCAGGCTGCAGGAGGTGTCCAAGGAGGGAGCATTGCTGCCAGATGGCCTTGTGTTGAAGCCGGCGAGAAGATTTCTATGTTTGGACTTAATCACTGAAATGGAAGTCAAAAACTCCAGGGACTGAGGCAGAGGGCTGCAGCTGAAGACAATTCCACAAGCTTGCATACTTCTTTGGCGAAGGACAGCCTAAAAGGATTTGCTGCTGTGGAGAACAACATAGCAGAAGAAGCTGCCAAGTCAGGCCGACCCATAAATCCCCTCATGCGGAAAGACAAGCACGTTTGTCCCTGTCTCCTCCTCGCTCTCGGAGCAGTTTTTGGCCAAACTTTTTCTATGTCCTCAGTTTTGGGAATAGGTCTCCTGGGCACCTTTAGCACCACAACCAAGGGTCTAGGACTGGTGGTACACATCTTGGTGGCTTAAAACTCACTCAGGCTGGGTTCACGTGTGGGTTCAAGATGGTGGGAGCCTTTTAAGTCCCTGAGGCACTGAGCAGAGGTCAGCAAAATAGCTTTTGGAGGCACTTCTGGTAGTCCTGGGTGTAGATGAAGATGTAGGGCTCAACCACAGCACTGGGCTCTTAGGGTTTAATGTGATAAATACAAAAACAATTGGTCCTAATGGGTGATACACAGCATATAGCAAATAAATTGACCTATCCAGATTCTATACCAGTAGTCATATACCATCAGCTCAACAGAGAGGGAAATAGACCATTATTTCATGACAGAAAAAACTCTTTCAGAAAAGGAAAAGGTATATATACACATTACAACACAAAAAAAATAAAACTCAATTGAATTCAATATCAAACTGTATTAAAGCTGAATACATTAATAAACATATTCCTATAATAATTTTGCTTCAAGGGTGTAAAATAAAAAGTGCCAGGGAAAAATGAGCTTGTGCATAGGTGAAAAGAATTAAGAGAAAGTGGTTTAAACCAGCTACAAACTCAAGTATACAGCATATTACGTCAGTCTGACAACACTTTCTTCTAGATAAATCAAAGTCCATTCATAATGTTTGGACGCAGTGTTTGAATCAATACTTTCCCTCTGTGGAGGTTGAAGCAGTCTAGGCTGTAGAAATAGAACTGTCAATGTTTTGACCCAAAAAAGAAGGGAGGTCCACATTAAATGACTCATTAGGGACATGCTGTTAGAAATGGGGGCTAAAGGCAAGTGAACTGTCATTCCTGCTGCTGTGTCTCCTTCTGTGCTGCACCAGTTTCAGAGTTCCACTCCTGTTGATGTACCCATCCATTCATGCATTCGTTATGTGCTCCATAGAGAATGGTGTGATCCAGATAAGTTTTTGATGCCTCGCTTTATGGGCAAACTCTATCCTTTGCATAACAGGCAGTCTGGCTTTCCTGATTCTAACCTGGGGGATTCTTTTGTAACCAGTCTGGTGGGATGTACTTCTTTGGCTGAGGAGGCAATTCTTCGGGATCCCATTGACAAGAAAGTGGATGAATATCTCAAAAAAGTGTACTCTGGAAGTCGTCTGGCACTTTGGGCTGGGATAAATGTGGATTATGTGGTGCAGTCCCTTATCTTGGACCTCAAGACTCCTTATAGGACTTTGGATGAGTCGTATGACATTTCTGGGGTACTGGACATGATTGAGCGCCAGGTGGGATTCTTATCACACATTTTGTTTGATGTTGTCCGTGCTTCTGTGCTCTCCTAGGGTGTGTGTGTGGCTGCACATTGCAATCTGGTTCTGAGGGATTGGAAGACGGATGATTCCTGAAAATGTTCTGCTTTACAGCTGACTTTTCAGGTTTCTCTTTTATTTGGTGTTGAACTAGAGACTTGACATCACAAACTTTTCAAAGAAAATAAACATTCATCTTCCCTTAAATCCTTTGGTGGGGACAGGCCATTCTCCAGAAGCAAGTCTCCTCCCCTTCAGCTTCCCATGAGGCAGTTTCTGAGGGCTCAGGGTCAGTTTCCTGTCCGCAGGGATAGGGAGCAGAAGCCCAAGTCTCTGCCTCCAAAACAGCATTCCTGACTATATGTCAGGATAGAAGCCAGTGATAGGGGGTCATCTGTGGTTGTTTTTCCTAGCCTGGATGGAGTCTACTTCAGACGCTTTGATCCCGCAGGTGGTTCAACACAGCTACGAGATAGAGTTTGGGGAAATTCCTCCTGCATCTGGGGTGCATCCTACTCCATGGCCATCCCTCCAGGACAAACAGTAAGCTCTTCAGCAAGGTGTCCTTTGCCTGCTACAGAAACAGGTTGTTCAGGTGGTGCCCCCTCTGGAGCGGGGTCTGGGGTTCCACTCCATTATTTTTCTGGTGCTTAAGGTGACAGGAAGTTTTCCCCTAGTGTTGGACTTGAAAGTTCTCAACAAATTTGTCCACCATGTTCCTTTCAAGATTGATACTTTGCAGAGGATCATTCCCCTGGTAGTGCAGGGCCATTACATGTGCATGGTAGATCTGCAGGACGCATACTATTATGTGCCTGTGCATTCGTCATCCCAACAGTTTCTGCAATTCTATGTACTGGGTCAAGTACCAGTTGGTACCATCTCAGGATCTGACTTTTATTGGGACCCAATTTTGCACAGATCTCAACAAGGTATTCTTGCCTCCTCACATGGCTCAGGCTCTGGGCTCCTTGGCCAGGGACCTGTTGGACAGTCTTGCGGTCTCAGTTCAAACTTGGCTTTGTTTCTTGGGTTTCATGGAGGCTGCAGTCTTTATCGTGCCATGGGCAAGTTTTCATCTTCGCCCTATGTGGGCCCATCTGCTGTCCCACTTGGATCCTCGCTTGGAGGTTTTTGAGTTGAGGGTTCTGGTGTCTCCAGAGACATTGGGGGACTTGAGGTGGTGGTCCTTTCAAGCCAATTTGTTGTGAGGGTTTCCCTTGCAATTGGATCACCCCTTTATTTTCACAATGGATGCTAGTTCCCTGGTTTGGGGAGACACCTTCGGGGATCAGTCCAGTCTGGCTTACTGATCTTTTCAGGAAAGCCGCAGTTCTTCCAATTGGAGGGAATTGATGGCTATGGTCAGGGCTGTCCAGCAGTTCTCTCACTCTCTGGAGGGTCACCATCTGGTGGTGCGGTCTGACAGGGTGACAGTGGTTTATTTGAACAATCAAGAGGGTATTCATTCCAGTTCCCTCAATGCTGTTGTTTTGCCTTTGTTTCACTGGGAGGAATTACTTCTTCTCTCTCTCAAGGCAGTGCATTTTCCAGGAGTGGCCAATGGGGTGGCGGATTCCCTCAGCCAGGTTTTTCCTCCTTTCCAGGATATGTCTCTCTTAGTGGCTGTGTTCAGGCAGGTGTGCAGGAAGTTTGGTGTTCCCTTCCTAGATCTCTTTGCTTACTACCTTAATGCTCAACTTCCCCTCTTTTGTGCCGGTGGGTGGATGCCCTGTTAATTCCCTGGCCCAATCACCTGCGGTACGCCTTCCCACCAGTCGCCTCGATTGCCTAGATTCTGACCTGATCACAGAGGGAGTCCCGGGTTGTGATTTTGGTGGTTCCTTTCTGGCCCCGGAGGTTGTGGTTTCCCTTTCTCAGGAGATTGGCTGTTGAGGGTCCTTCGCTGATTCTGTCTTCTCCGTTTCGTCTACGGTCACCAATTTTGCTGGATCTGCAGAGGCTGAGGCTGTCGGTTTGGAAATTGAGAGGTGGGGGCTCCAGAGCCAGGGCTTGCATTTGCATTGGCATCTGGCCATAGCTCTGCAGCACCATAGGAGGCCTGCTACTCTTCAATCTTACAATCGTCACTGGGATAATTTTCAGAAATGGTGTGAGCCTGTGAAGGTCTCGCCTTTGGATTGCTCTCTGCCCATGGTCCTTCAATTTTTGTGGGAGGGTTTTGAGAAGAGATTGGCTGCGTCCACTTTGTGTGCACAGTGGAATGCCATTAAAGCAGTCCGGTCTCCTTGGAGTAACCCGAAGTGCATGGATGACTTGGTGGTTTGATTGCTCTGGAGTTTTTCTATGGATAGTCCAGTGTCTAAGCCTTTTTTTCCTTTCTGGGTCTTGCTGTTGGCTCTGCGGGCCTTGGTTCTTAGCTCCTTTTGAGTCTCTGGACGCGGCTGATATTACGTTTATCACCTTTAAGGTGGTATTTTTGCTGCCCATCACTTCAGCTCATTGTCTTGGGGAACTGAGCACCCTTATGGCCATGGAACTCTTCTTGTCTTTTGCAGACAATGGGGTGGTTTTGCATCTCGATTCCTCCTTTGTTCCTAAGGTTCCTTCTCAGTCTCACTGTTTGCAGGAAGTTGTTGTTGCCTGCCTTAGGTTCTCAGGGCGGGGATGCCTCGGAGTTGGACTATTCTTTGCTGGATGTGCAAAGGGGCTTAAGGTTGTATTTGGATCGTACCAAGGTTTTTTCGGTGGTCAGAGTCACTCTTTGTGTCTTTAAGCAGACTATTGCACTGGCATATTCTGTGTCTCGGGTTCCTCCTCTGGCAAGGGTCCAGGGCAGGTCTACACGGGGACTGGCGGCCTCCTGGGCTGAGCTTGGGGGTTTGCCTGTAAATAAGATCTGCCATGCTGCTACCTGGGCTTCCTCTAATTCTTTTCTCAAGCACTATCGGTTGCAGAATATTTTGTGCTCTGACACTAACTTTGGTCTGGGGGTTCTGAGAGCGGTCTGTTTTTGAGTTGTTTTGGTTTCTTGATTCTGCAAGTAAATCATTGTTTTGCGTTACAGCATTGGTTGAATGATCGCCCTCATTAAGGTTTCTTCTTGTTTCTGTCCGGTGCTCAGAAGGTCGGTAGCTGCTTGGGTATTCTCTACTTAGTGATGAATGGGGTGAGGACTAGAGGAACCTGGGGATAATGTTTTATTACTTACTGGTAATCTTCATTACTCCTGGTCTTGTTGTCCTCGTTCCATTGAATGGGACGAGGACAACAAGACCAGAAGTAATTTAGATTACCGGACAATGCGTGCTGATGACGAAAAAAACATGATGTTGTATAAATACATGTTAACAGACTACTGTACAATCATTTGTAATCAGCCCAAACATAGAATTAAAATTGTTCCTATATAGAGAATACATGTTCTCTGTGTACATGATAATACAATGATTAACAGATGAAACATACTTATATACAGTCACCAAATGTAACACAGACTTATTCAAAAGGAGCTCAGTTATTTTTACATGTGCAGAATCTTTCTTGGTGTATCACACATTCGGTCTTCATATCCTTAAGCTGCATGAGGGGCAGGGAAACATATTTACTATTCAATGAACAACTAAGCAATGGAAATTAACAAATAATTACATACAAATCTCCCTTATACATGGTATTTAACATTAATAGAGAGAAATTATCAACCATTGCTCAAAAAGGCTACCCGGTGAAAGATCTCCTCATATTCTTTCAGTCCATGATTTCTTGAATAAAAAGCATCCTCAACTACCTACAATTCATAAAATTCCCAAAGTTCATAAAAACCTGCAGAGACCACCTAGACCTCCCATAGTCTCAGCATGTGGTTCCATTTTGGAGCCAATATGCAACTATGTGGACTTTTTCTTAAAACCTAATGTTGTGGCCGCAAGGGGATACCTGAAGGATACAATGGAGACTATAAACCTAATAGACAAGCTTGCGTTTAACGCAAGTGAACAGCTCCTGGTAACCAGGAAATCACATCATTGTATACCAACATTCCACAGAGTTGGCACTGGATGTTATCATAAGAGGCCTCAACCAGCGCAGGTTCCCACTCATTTCATTGTTGAGCTGTTGGAGATCGCCATAATATATTTTGTTTTCTATTTCCAGGGTCATTATTTTCTTCAGACAAAAGAAGTTACGATGGGGGCAAGCTTCGACATGGATTTTATGAGAATCGGTTTGTTTTTAATGAGAAAAATCCTTATCATTAAAATATTATTGACACGCTATATCAATGATATCCTTTTAATTTGGACAGGGAATGAGGTGGAACTCCACAGGTTTCACCAGCGGTTGAATGAGCGGTCACAAGACATCAAATTCACGATTCGTTATAGTTCTACTAGCATTGATTTTTTGGGGTATCACAATTAAAGGTGATAATGGTCAGTTATATACTCCATTTGTTCAGAAAAAGCAGCAAGAGAAATACCCTTCTCCAATATTCTAATCATCATCCCAGAAATTTGAGGGACAACTTAGCATATGGCAACTTAGAAAATGGGCAGTTTCTCTAACTTCTGAGGAATTGTGCGCTCAAAGTCGACTACTTTAAGGAATCATTATATTTGATTATGAGATTCGCAGAGATAGGCTACCCCAGGAGCCTACTTAAGAAGCCTTGGTTTTGCCCAAGGGAAGTTCTCCTTGAGCCCAAAAAGCAGACAGAGAACTCACTTGATAGGATGATCTGTGCGGCTACACACTGCACGCATAGTAATGAAATCAGGTGGATTACAAATAAACATTGGGCTTTAGTGGCTGATGATACCTGAGTTAGAAATCCTCCGATGCATGCTTTAAAAAAAGGAAAGAATATTAAAGACCATGTTGTGAGTTCATTCCTAGGATGCTTACCTAAACCTTCTATTCTTACACCTACCTTACCTCAGGTTACAGGCCATTTTAGGTGTGGGAACTGTAAAGCATGCAATATTACCTTAGAAAAAAAGACAGTCAGCCACAATGACAAACCCTTTACACATACCAAGTGTAATAGGGCAGATGTGATTTATGTGGTTAGCTGCCCCTGTGAGTTTCTATACGTCGGCCATACTCACGAAAAAGTAACTGTAGCAGAATCAGGTGTAAGGCACAAGATGCACCCCTTGTTCAACATTTCCACATCTCGAATCACCCAGCAGACAGTGTGAGATGGTTGGTGATTGAGAAGGTTAGTCCTAACCCAAGGTGTGCTAATTTGACAGATGTCCTAAGTTGATGTGAGTGTAAATGGATCCATATTTTGGATATGGTAACTCATGGACTGAACGGATATGAGGAAATCTTGTGCCAGGTAGCCCTTTTGAGTAATGGTTGATGTTATGCCTTTTCTCTATTAACGTTAAAAAACATGCATAAGGGAGATGTGTGTGTAATTATTTATTAATTTTCATTGCTTACCTTTTCATTGCATAGTAAATATGTTTCCCTGCTCCTCACGCAGCACCAGGATATGAACAATGAATGCATGGTACATCGAGAAAGATTATGCACATGTAAAAATGACTGAGCTCCTTTTGAATAGGTCTCTGTCACATTTGGTAACTGTATATATGTTTGTTTCATCTGTTAATCGTTGTAATATCATGTACACATACAACATGTATTCTGTATATAGGAACACTTTTAATTCTATGTTTCAACCGATTACAAAGGATTGTACAGTAGCCTGTGAACATGTATTATTTAAGTTGATATAACAACTTCATGTTTTTTTGACATTAACACACATTGGGGGTCATTCTGACCCTGGCGGGCGGTGATAAAGCAGCGGCCAACCCGCCAACAGGCAGGCGGTTAAAAAAATGGAATTCTGACCCTGGCGGGAACCGCCAACACAGCCCGCTACTTTAACACTCCGACCGCCACGGCGGGACAGACAAACAGCGCGGCGGTCACCGCCAACAGGCAGGCGGCAGACAATGTACCACCCACCCTATCACAACTCACCAATCCGCCACCTTTTCCGGGGCGGGAGCCCCGCCGATAAAAACACGGCGGAAACAGACTACGAACGGGAAAACGCTCACCTATACACACTCCACGAGGAAGGAGGACAGCATGGAACCCGAATTAAACATCCTACCAGCTATTGTCTACCTGCTCATCTACCAGGAGTACGAACGCAGGCGCAGACGACAACGGTGAGTACTGCACCTACGACACAGTGGAGGGGGGAGGAGGAAAGCTTACGGGCACACACATGCGCCATACACCCACCCCCCCACCACAAATACCTACACCCCAATGCCGAGCAACAAGTCAGAGTGACACCACCCAAACCCACCGGAATAATGCAAAGACACAATTAAAATGATCTATAAAATATATGTATAAATAGCTCCATTAAAGGTATGGGAAATATGCTATATAAAAGATACAAAATTAAGGAATGAACATAGTCAACAATATATACATAGGCAATAAGTCCTGCACATTCCGTCAAAGTTCCATAGTCCGTGGGCCAATGTGCACAAACACATGGGCAAAGCCCACACAGGAGACCAGATACCATTGGAGAGAACACTGCTGGGGCATCAGATGATAAAACTACAGGCACCTCAGGGGGAAGGGAAGGGGGGGCACCTCAGCCACATGAGTCCTTGACGCCAGATCCACGAGGGGCCTCCATGCCCACTGTCCCATCCTGGGGAGTGCAAAGCCACAGTCTCACAAGTCTCTACAGTGGGTGGGTTGCCTACTGTACCATCCTGGGGAGTGCAAAGCCACAGTCTCTCAAGTCTCTACAGTGGGTGGGTTGCCCACTGTTCCATCCTGGGAAGTGCCAAGCCACAGTCCATCAGATGGATTACCGACTCCACTGTTAATGGAGGAGGCATGGTGCCCAGAGTGCTTCCTGAAGCCCTGCTCGACACAGAACCGGCACTGTCAATGGGCCAGCGGTGCTTGAGATGAAGGCCCCAGCGGAGCGGTGCTTGAGATGAAGGGCCCAGCGGAGCGGTGCTTGACAGGAAGGACCCAGCGGAGCGGTGCTTGACAGGAAGGGCCCAGCGGAGCGGTGCTTGAGATGAAGGGCCCAGCGGAGCGGTGCAGAGACGGCGGGGCCCTGCGGAGCGGTGCTTGAGATGAAGGGCCCAGCGGAGCGGTGCAGAGACGGCGGGGCCCTTCGGAGCGGTGCTTGAGATGAAGGGCCCAGCGGAGCGGTGCAGAGACGGCGGGGCCCAGCGAAGCGGTGCTTGAGATGAAGGGCCCAGCGGAGCGGTGCTTGAGATGAAGGGCCCAGCGGAGCGGTGCTTGAGATGAAGGGCCCAGCAGAGCGGTGCTTGAGATGAAGGGCCCAGCGGAGCGGTGCAGAGACGGCGGGGCCCAGCGAAGCGGTGCTTGAGATGAAGGGCCCAGCGGAGCGGTGCTTGAGATGAAGGGCCCAGCGGAGCGGTGCTTGAGATGAAGGGCCCAGCGGAGCGGTGCTTGAGATGAAGGGCCCAGCGGAGCGGTGCAGAGACGGCGGGGCCCAGCGGAGCGGTGCTTGAGATGAAGGGCCCAGCGGAGCGGTGCTTGAGACGGCGGGGCCCAGCGGAGCGGTGCTTGAGATGAAGGGCCCAGTGGAGCGGTGCAGAGACGGCGGGGCCCAGCGGAGCGGTGCTTGAGATGAAGGGCCCAGCGGAGCGGTGCTTGAGATGAAGGGCCCAGCGGAGCGGTGCTTGACAGGAAGGGCCCAGCGGAGCGGTGCAGAGACGGCGGGGCCCAGCGGAGCGGTGCTTGACAGGAAGGGCCCAGCGGAGCGGTGCTTGAGATGAAGGGCCCAGCGGAGCGGTGCAGAGACGGCGGGGCCCTGCGGAGCGGTGCTTGAGATGAAGGGCCCAGCGGAGCGGTGCAGAGACGGCGGGGCCCAGCGAAGCGGTGCTTGAGATGAAGGGCCCAGCGGAGCGGTGCTTGAGATGAAGGGCCCAGCGGAGCGGTGCTTGAGATGAAGGGCCCAGCGGAGCGGTGCTTGAGATGAAGGGCCCAGCGGAGCGGTGCTTGAGATGAAGGGCCCAGCGGAGCGGTGCTTGAGATGAAGGGCCCAGCGGAGCGGTGCAGAGACGGCGGGGCCCAGCGAAGCGGTGCTTGAGATGAAGGGCCCAGCGGAGCGGTGCTTGAGATGAAGGGCCCAGCGGAGCGGTGCAGAGACGGCGGGGCCCTGCGGAGCGTTGCTTGAGATGAAGGGCCCAGCGGAGCGGTGCAGAGACGGCGGGGCCCAGCGAAGCGGTGCTTGAGATGAAGGGCCCAGCGGAGCGGTGCTTGAGATGAAGGGCCCAGCGGAGCGGTGCTTGAGATGAAGGGCCCAGCGGAGCGGTGCAGAGACGGCGGGGCCCAGCGGAGCGGTGCTTGAGATGAAGGGCCCAGCGGAGCGGTGCAGAGACGGCGGGCCCAGCAGAGCGGTGCTTGAGATGAAGGGCCCAGCGGAGCGGTGCTTGAGACGGCGGGGCCCAGCGGAGCGGTGCTTGAGATGAAGGGCCCAGTGGAGCGGTGCAGAGACGGCGGGGCCCAGCGGAGCGGTGCTTGAGATGAAGGGCCCAGCGGAGCGGTGCTTGAGATGAAGGGCCCAGCGGAGCGGTGCTTGACAGGAAGGGCCCAGCGGAGCGGTGCAGAGACGGCGGGGCCCAGCAGAGCGGTGCTTGACAGGAAGGGCCCAGCGGAGCGGTGCTTGAGATGAAGGGCCCAGCGGAGCGGTGCAGAGACGGCGGGGCCCAGCAGAGCGGTGCTTGACAGGAAGGGCCCAGCGGAGCGGTGCTTGAGATGAAGGGCCCAGCGGAGCGGTGCAGAGACGGCGGGGCCCTGCGGAGCGGTGCTTGAGATGAAGGGCCCAGCGGAGCGGTGCAGAGACGGCGGGGCCCAGCGGAGCGGTGCTTGAGATGAAGGGCCCAGCGGAGCGGTGCAGAGACGGCGGGGCCCAGCGGAGCGGTGCTTGAGATGAAGGGCCCAGAGGAGCGGTGCTTGAGACGGCGGGGCCCAGCGGAGCGGTGCTTGAGATGAAGGGCCCAGTGGAGCGGTGCAGAGACGGCGGGGCCCAGCGGAGCGGTGCTTGAGATGAAGGGCCAAGCGGAGCAGTGCTTGAGATGAAGGGCCCAGCGGAGCGGTGCTTGACAGGAAGGGCCCAGCGGAGCGGTGCAGAGACGGCGGGCCCAGCAGAGCGGTGCTTGACAGGAAGGGCCCAGCGGAGCGGTGCTTGAGACGGCGGGGCCCAGCGGAGCGGTGCTTCAGATGAAGGGCCCAGCGGAGCGGTGCAGAGACGGCGGGGCCCAGCGGAGCGGTGCTTGAGATGAAGGGCCCAGCGGAGCGGTGCTTGAGATGAAGGGCCCAGCGCAGCGGTGCTTGACAGGAAGGGCCCAGCGGAGCGGTGCTTGACAGGAAGGCCCCAGCGGAGCGGTGCTTGACAGGAAGGCCCCAGCGGAGCGGTGCTTGAGATGAAGGGCCCAGCGGAGCGGTGCTTGAGATGAAGGGCCCAGCGGAGCGGTGCAGAGACGGCGGGGCCCAGCGGAGCGGTGCTTGAGATGAAGGGCCCAGTGGAGCAGTGCTTGAGATGAAGGGCCCAGCGGAGTGGTTCTTGTCCCGGCGGGCCCCTGTTCAGCGATTCTTGTCCCGGCGGGCCCCTGTTCAGCGGTGCTCCTCCCGGCGGGCCCCTGTTCAGCGGTGCTCCTCCCGGCGGGCCCCTGTTCAGCGGTGCTCCTCCCAGAGGGCCCCTGTTCAGCGATTCTTGTCCCGGCGGGCCCCTGTTCAGCGGTGCTCCTCCCAGAGGGCGGTGCTCCTCCCGGCGGGCCCCTGTTCAGCGGTGCTCCTCCCGGCGGGCACCTGTTCAGCGGTGCTCCTCCCGGCGGGCCCCTGTTCAGCGATTCTTGTCCCGGCGGGCCCCTGTTCAGCGGTGCTCCTCCCGGCGGGCCCCTGTTCAGCGATTCTTGTCCCGGCGGGGCCCTGTTCAGCGGTGCTCCTCCCGGTGGGGCCTTGTTCAGCGGTGCTTGTCCTGTGTGTCTAGGGAGCCAGACCTGGGCAAGACTTCCCGCTCATTCGCCATCCGAACTTGCGGTCGCGGGGCCCTCCTGTGATGGAGTCCTGGGCCCGTGGGTGTCGTCCGTCACAACCGGAATGGGGCTGGTGGGGCCCTCCTGGGCAGCTCGCCTGCTGCCTGACTTCTCCGCCCTGCTGCCCTTGCCCTCCTTCGCTGAAGCTCTGTGGCCCTTGCCTCCCTTGGATGATGTGGCAGGTGACGGGGCAAGGCTACTGTCCTTGGTGGCAGCCGTCTCAGTCTTGTCGCGCCAGGCCTTTTTTTTTTTTGTCCTCTTCCCAGGGGGTGGGCTGGCTGTCCCCTTGCTGCTGGCCGATGCTCCTGCCCTAGGAGCTGGTGGACTCCAATAGCCCTGCACTATGGTCACAGTAGATGCAGGGCTGGTGGTGGCTGAGGTGCTTTTTTTACTCTTACCAGATGGAGGGGGTGGGTCAGTGATTGGAACGAGCTCAAGGTTGGAAAGGAAAACGACTTGGGAAGGACAGGGACGGGTAGGTGTAGTGGGTATGGGAGTGGAGGAAGAGGATGTGGTTGTAGGAGAGTCAAGTGTGCTGTCTTTGGGTGCAGGTGCTTGTGACGGAGGCTGTCGGGAGGTGGATGGCTGTTGGGTGGGTGGCTGCTTGCGTTTGTCTGGTTTGGAAGAGGGGGTGACAGACACACTGGGAGAGGACACAGGGGACGTGTAAATGGCAGTGGGGGTGGTGACTGCACGTGTGCGGACTGTAATGGAGGGTGTGCTGGTGATGGAAGTACTGGCTGATGGTGGTGTGCATGCAGGTGTGAGTGGAGACGTCACAGGGAGGGAGGAGGGAGATGAGGAGGTGGGGGACACAGAGGTGGTAGTGACTGTTGGCATGTCTGCATCTGGATGTTGCTTGGGTGAATGCTTGTGGGATCTGTGGTGCTTATGTCTGGATGAGCTGCCCTTGGGTGTAGAGGTGTGTGCAGGCTGGTCTGATGGTGTGGATGGGATAGGCAGAGGAACAGGAGACTGGGACTGGGTGGAGGGAGTCAGAAGAGGGAGGCTGGAGACAGGGACAATGGCTGCCGTCAGTGCTGAGGCCAGAGCGTTGAACGATCGCTGATGGGCAGCCTGACCCGAATGAATGCCCTCCAGGTATGCATTGCTCCGATGCACCTCCCTTTCTACACCCTGGATGGCATTCAAAAGGGTAGACTGCCCAACAATGAGTGTCCTGAGGAGGTCAATGACCTCCTCACTGAGGGCAGCAGGGGTAACTGGGGCAGGGCCTGAGGTGCCTGGGGCGAAGGAGATGCCCGACTTCCTGGGCGAGCGGGCACGGATCGAAGGCTGAGGGGCTGCTGGGAGGGCGGGCTGGTGCGCTGGGTGGCGGCTGTACCTGTTGTGGCGGTGGGCACGGATGTTGCCGCCACCGCTAGGGAGCTCCCTTCCGAGGACGTGTCGGTGTCGCTGACGTCTCCACGGGTCCCCGTTGTGGAGCTCAACTCGCCCTCCGTCTCACTGGTGTACTCGGAGTCTGTTGTATGGCCCTCCGGGGCCATGTGAGATGCAGCTCCCTCGTGCGCCGATGCCACTTCTCCTCCGCCTGATGATGCTAATGCACACATGAACAGGAAGACAAAGAAAATGGGGGCGGGGGGAGAAATGAAGACAGGTTGAGTGCATGCATTGGCAACACCGTTGTCGGAGAGGACAGACACAGAAGCCCCCTGAACTAGGCCGCGCAATTGGGGTACACTACTCAGTTATTGTGACTAGGCCTACAGGTCTATGGACGACAAATGCACACATGGGTGAGGCCGGACCATGGACAGCTGTACTTGGCACCCTACAGAGGTGGGGGGCGGGGGCACAGGGCTGTGTCTAACGGAGGGGCCTAGCCTACAGAATGCACCCTGGCCTGGAGATAGCCACAGCCCTCCTCCCCCACCCAGACACCTTCACTGCGCGCAAAGATAGCAGAATGTGCTGATACTCACCCCCTTGTGTCTGCTGTGATGTCCTCACGCGCCCATTCAAATCGGGGTAGGCCACCGCCAGGATCCGGGACATCAGGGGGGTCAATTGGCGGCTGGCACCCCTCCTACGTTGGGAGGCCATCCCCAGCAGAGACTCGGCGGTCTTTCTGGTCCCGCGGCGGATGTCCTCCCACCTCTTTCGCCAGTGGGTGCCCCGTCTGTTGTGGACCCCCAGGGCCCGGACGTCCTTGGCGATGGAACGCCAAATGTCGATCTTCTGATGGGCGCTGACCTATGTGACATGTACAGGGTGGTAAAGGAAATCGCATCAGTTTTCTGGCTGGACAATGTGAATGGCCCCCCCCCCAACCTTGCCATGTGGCACATGCTCTCATCTTTCGTGCGTTGCACTCCTCATTCGCTCCCCTCCCCACCATCTTACATACACCCCACTCAACACAGGCATAGCCCATTCAACGTGCACCCTGTGTACTAACCTGTTGGTCTGGAGGACCGTAGAGTAGCGCATACTGGGGGAGGACCCCATCAACAAGTCTCTCCAAATCTTCGGAAGTGAAAGCAGGGGCCCTTTCCCCAGTCGCAGCAGCCATTGTATCTCCCAGACTGAGGTCACAGCAGCACTTGCAGTATAGGTCCTCTCCTGTGGATGATCAGGTCTCGAGTGATTAATCAGATAGAAAATGGCAGTCACCCCGCGGCGGTGCGTACCGCGGCGGTGCGTACCGCGACCGCCGGCGCACATTGTCATTGGCTCCTGAGACCCATAGGGTTCAATGTTAACCAATGCTGCTTTGCGCCGCGGTCTTCGACCGCCTACCGCCACGGTGTGCCACGCCAGCGCAGTGACCTCACATCCCACTGTCACACTTCACAGGTCAGGCAGCCGCCATTTCAAGGGCCCACATGGCATAATTTCTACTGCGTCACACAGGCCTAGGCCTTGCATTGCCACTCATACAAGCCATTCAATGCATAGCGATTCGTGTACTGTGCAAGCTGTGTGAACGAACCTGTGGGTTGCTTGACTCTGTGCTCCATGTTGTCCTTCCTAGGCACCGTCCGCTGGGACTTGCGAGGAGAAGGATGAATCCTCCTGTGTACCGACCGCTGGTGGACCTGTCGACAATGGAAGAACGACATATCATACTTACATACAGGCTTGACAGAGCAACTATACATGAACTATGTGCCCAGCTGGAGCCAGACCTGATGTCCCCCATCTGCCAACCCACAGGGATTCCCCCTCTGGTGCAGGTTCTGTCAGTACTCCATTTTTTGGCAAGTGGGTCTTTTCAGACAACAGTGGCCATATCATCTGGGGTGTCTCAGCCTATGTTTTCTAAGGTTTTGTCCAGAGTGTTGTCTGCCCTGATGAAATACATGCGGAGCTACATTATTTTCCCTGAGGTGGGCGAATTGGCTACAGTGAAGGGTGATTTCTATGCCCTTGGACATATCCCCAACATCATTGGTGCCATTGATGGGACCCATGTGGCTTTGGTTCCCCCCAAAGAAAGTGAGCAGGTGTACAGAAACAGAAAAAGTTATCATTCGATGAATGTCCAGGTGGTCTGTTTGGCTGACCAGTACATCTCCCATGTAAATGCCAAGTTCCCTGGGTCAGTGCATGACGCGTATGTCATGCGAAATAGCAGCATCCCTTATGTGATGGAACAGCTACAGAGACACCGTGTGTGGCTAATTGGTGACTCTGGTTACCCCAACCTGTCGTGGCTACTGACCCCAGTGAAGAATCCCCGGACCAGGGCAGAGGAACGGTACAATGAGGCCCATGGGAGAACTAGGAGGATCATAGACCTTCGGGGTCCTGAAGGCCAGGTTTAGGTGCCTGCATATGACAGGGGGATCCCTAATGTACTCACCAAAGAAGCTGTGCCAGATCATCGTGGCCTGCTGTATGCTTCACAATCTTGCTTTGCGACGCCAGGTGCCTTTTCTGCAGGAGGATGGTCCAGATGGTGGTGTTGTAGCAGCTGTGGAGCCTGTGGAGAGTGAAGAGGAGGAACACGACGGGGACGACACGGACAACAGGGATACAGTCATACAACAATATTTTCAGTAGCACACAGGTAAGATTCAGCCACGCCATTTTACATTTACTTAAGGCCTCATGCGTCTCCACTGTCTGTGTTTCCCCCCAGTTCCTGTTAACTGATTTGTGACTTTCCCTTCCCTTTTCAGAACTGTATGACCCACTGCCTGACTTCAGCTTTGTTTGCCCATGGACTAAAGCTTATTGAAATTGGTATGTTGTCATCACAAAGTAACTGGACATTATTGCACCGTTATGTGTAATACATTTGTTAAGAATACAAGCAGACTCCTGTTATTTTAAGTGCAATAAGTGATTTATTTTAAGTGCTACATATAGGTACATGATTGGGAAACGGTGATGGGTGGGGTTGGAGTAATGTCCATGGCAGAGTCCAGTTCTCAGTCGCACAGGTGCATTGTCCATATGCCTGGGGAAGGATGGAGCAGGGGCAGTTCAAGGTTGGACAGGGTGACAATGTGGGACAGTGGGATGACATCTGGGGGTATCTTAGGCTGGCGGGGGTCTTGCAATCCTACTCTGTCTTCTTGTGAGATCTCAAGTTCCGCTTGCGGGGTGGTTCTTCTTCTGCAGGAGGTGGGGTTCTGGTGGCCTGTCGTTGTGTGGGGGCCTCCTGTCCACTAGCGCCGGCGGAGGTGGTAGGCTGTTCCTGGCCTGGGCTAGTGACAGGGGCCCTTTGGGGTGCCACATGGTCCCGCAATGTGGTGACGATCTGGGTAAGGGCCACGACGATGGTCCCCATTGGGGAACCGATGTTCCTCAGTTCCTCCCTGAACCCCATGTACCGTTCCTCCTGCAGTTCCTGGATCTCCTGGAACCGGGCCAGTACCGTCGCCATCGTCTCCTGGGAGCGGTGGTATGCTCCCATGATGGAGGAGAGGGCCTCTTGGAGAGTCGGTTCCCCGGGCCTGTCCCCCCCTTGTCGCACAGCAGCCCTCCCAGTTCCCCTGTGTTCCTGGGCCTCTGTCCCCTGGACGGTGTGCCCACTACCACTGCCCCCAGGTCCCTGTTGTTGTTGGGGTGGTGGGTCAACCTGGGTGCCCTGTAGTGGTGGACACACCGCTGATTTACGTGTCCTGGAGACAGAGGCATGGGCCCGCTGGGTGGGAGCTGTGCTGGTGTTCGCAGAGGGGGTTGGGTCTAGTGTAGCCTGTGGCTGTCTGTGGGGAACCAACTGTCCAGAGGTCCCCGATGGGCCGGGCTGGTCATCTGGCTCCAGGGAGACAGAGCTGCTGTCATCGCTGGGGGCCTCTTCTGGGGGTGGGATGGACATCTCTGGACCCTCCGTGGCGGTGTGGTGGCGTTCGGGTCCTGCAGGGGTATAAAGGTATGGTTATTGCTTCTGTGTGTGGCATTTCGTGTGATGGGTGGGTGTCCGTGTACCCAAGTGCAGGCATTTCCTTGTGGGGGCTTTTGTGAGGGTGGCTTTTGGGGGTGATGTGTGTGTGCAGTGGGCATGCTTTGGTGATGGGTGTCCATGCTTTGTGGTCGCATGCAGGGCTTGGTATTGGGATGGGTGGGTTGTGATGGTGAGCCTTTTGCTAGGTGTTGGTGTGATGGGGGTGGGGGTGAGGGTAGGGGTATGATTTGGCATGCAGGTGGGGTGGGGGTGGGAAGCAGTAGTGAAGATTTGCCTTACCAGAGTCCATTCCTCCGCCTACTCCTGCGAGGCCCTCAGGATGCAGGATGTGCAAGACTTCCTCCTCCCATGCGGTAAATTCGGGGGGAGTAGGTGGGGGTCCGCTGCCAGTCTTCTGCAACGCAATGTTGTGCCTTGATACCATGGAACGCACCTTCCCCCGTAGGTTGTTCCATCTCTTCCTGATGTCCTCCCGATTGCGTGGATGCTGTCCCACCGCGTTAACCCTGTCCACTATCCTTTGCCATAGCTCCATCTTCCTGGCAATTGTGGTGTGCTGCACCTGTGCCCGAAGAGCTGGGGCTCTACACGGACTATTTCCTCCACCATGACCCTGAGTTCGGCGTCACTGAACCTGGGGTGTCTTTGGGGTGCCATGGGGTGGTGTGGTTGAGGTGTGGGGTGGCGTTTGTGGTGATGAGTGTGGTGCGTGTGGTGGTGTGTGGTGTTTGGTGCGTGGATTCTGTGTGGGTGATGGTGTTGTGTGCCTCTGTGTTGTGGGATTGTCTATTCTGTGCTCTCTCTCTAGCCTTCGTCAATAATTTCGGGTCGTAGGGGCTTGTGGGTGATGTGGGTGTGTGTTTTATATTGTGTTGGGTGTGTGGGAGTGGTCTTAGTATGTGTATCAGGTGTGTGTATTTCAAACTGACCAATGTGGCTGAGTTTTCTATGTGTGTGTGTATTTTGACCGCGGCGGGGTGTACTGCCAATGGAATACCGCGTTTGAAAGACCGCCGCGTGGATTTGTGGGTCGGAATGGTATGGGCGTATTTCTGTTGGCGTGACGGTGGAGGTTTGTTCATCGCCATTTTTTCGCTGACCTTTGGTGTGGCGGACTTTTGTGGATGTCAGGTTTTGGCGGTTTGCCAGTTGCGGGTCAGAATGACCGTGGCGGTTTACCTTGGCCGCGGCGGTGTTATGGCGGTCTTCTGACCGGCGGTAAGCACCTTATACCGCCAAGGTCAGAATGACCCCCATTGTCTGTAGGCATCAGGAATCACCGTTATGTGTTCTTTTTCTAAATGTTTCAAAAAATCCATTTCACTTTTCATTTTGGAAAAGTGGAAACCATGACAGGTTTATCCAATGGAATTAGAAAGGCTAAGTGCTTTCAGTTTTTCTAAGCTAAAGACACAAGGGTAAGAGTAAGGTACTTGGCCTATGATCCAATAGGGCTGGAATGTAGCATCAAGCTGCTGTCTTTCCGAGGCAAGGCCAGCAGCTTGCATGCTGACCTGGTGTGACCCCCTCTTATCTTTGCCTTGAAACACCCACGTTTATGTGAGATGCCTTCACTGATTCTTTGAGGCTTGGAGCTAAGAGGGCTGAACTGAGTGACTGGTAGCTGTTTGTATATTTTTTGACACAAGGCTGATCCCAGTTCATTAATTTTGTGCATCACTGTTTACTTTTAGAGTCATGTGGTGGATTTGTTCAGATGGCTCTTTTACTTTTATTAATGGATGTGTAAATAATCCCCTATTTAGGATGAGTAGCTATGTTTGAATTTGAATCAATTTACATCATTGAATATTGTCTATTAGTTTACTTCTGTGCATTTTGTCAGTGCAAGTGCATTGAGGACCCTTGCAAGGCCGACACATATGGCACCTTACGTTGTTGGATTTAATTTGATTACATTTCACCCCAAGGGAATCACTGTGATTCCAGGTGAGCTGTCTTGCCCTTCTTGAAATGTGCCCAGGGGATGGGTTGAGCCCTCAATATGGCATATGGGTAATCTAATCTAGTGTTGTTTCTTAAACTGTAGTTTGTTTTGGACCTCTATATGATTAGGTAATTTGGGCTATTGGGTGTAACTATCCCCCATTAGGTGTCGAGCTGGTTGGCCTTTTCCTTGCTTATAAGTTTCATTTTCACCTCCCCCAGGTATAAATGCTAATACAAGTGGGTTTTACTTAAAGGAAGAGTTTTTGCTGCACAATACAAACACCTTCAATTCATATTGGTTAGTGTTCCTTCCTTCCCTCTGGGTTGCTCCCTTTTGGCCTGAGGAAGATCTGCCACTAAGGTCTTAAGTGACCTCCCTTCCTGTTTAGGGTGAAACGTTGACAAATCTATCTTCCCAGCCTGGACTGCTTCATCCCCTAGAGAGGGACAGTATTGATTCAAACACCCTGTCTGTAAAAAAAAAAAAAGGGAGCACACTGCCTTGCATTCAAGCGGAAAATAACGAGAATTTTTCAAACAATGATTCACCCTAAGTAGGTGCAGCAAGTGCTGTATTGCTGTAGAAAGTATTTCACCCAAGGTAGGTGCAGCGAGTGCCGTATCTCTGGACACGTGTTTCTGGCTTTCGGCCATCATCAGCAGAGAGCGTATGTAACTGAAGGGGTCGCTTGAAATGCTGCCAAACCTCTTCACAGGTTTTTGTACCACTCAGTAGGCACACAGGTGCATCGCCAGTGCTCGTCAGCAACAGGCTCACAGGAGCCGTCATTTAGACATCCAAAAAGAAAAAGGGAGCACACTGCCTTGCATTCAAGCGGAAATGCCTGTACATTATGGATGGACTTTTTATTTATCTAAAAAGAGTGTGGTTAGACAGGCTCAACATGGGGTATATTTGAGTTTCTAGCTGGTTTAATCCACTTTCTCTATTCTTTTCACATGTGCATGAGCACATATTTCCCTGGTACTTTTTATTTTACACCCTTGAAGCAACGTTATAATGAAGAATATGTTTATAGATGTATTCAACTTTAATACAGTTTGGTATTAAATCCAATTGAGTATTGTTTTTTGTGTTGTGATGTGTATATATTCTTTTCTCTTTTCTGGAAGAGTCTTTTCTGTCATGAAATGATGGTTGTTTTCTCTCTCCTTTGAACTGAAGTTATATGACTACTAGTATAGAGTCTGGATAAGCTGATCTATTTTCTATATCCGTGTATCACCAATTACGACCAATTGTTTGTTTAAATCACTTTGTACCCAGGTCCTGCGGCACATAGGTCTACCCCATTGTTATGTAATGGCACTGAGGGTTCAAGGCAGGCTTCAGGCAGCAAGACAGTCCTTCTGGGCACAGCAGCAGTCTGACAGAATGCAAACCAGGTTACAGCAGCAGGCAGTCCTCTGAGAGTCCTTCCACAGGTCCAGTAGTAAACTGGAGTGGGTCTGAAGCTCTTATTTTTATACCCTGGTACCTTTCTAAAAGTTGCATTTTCAAATTTATAATGCAAAGTCGAACTTTACTATTAAATAGGGTTTTCCTCACAGTAGTGAAAACTGAATCTAGGGGGTTTTCACAACTATGACATGCAAAACATAAAAGTATATGTCCAACCTTTTGACTACATAGCACTCTGCCCTTTGGGCTACCCAGGGCCCACCTCAATGGGTAATTAAAAGGGGAGTTTAATGCTTGGCAAGGCGGTTTTAATGCCAAGTCGACAATGCAGGCTGCAATGGCAGGGCTGGGACAAGTTTTAAAAGGCTACTTAAGTGTAAGTGGGTGGCACAATAAGTGCTGCAAGCCCACAAAAAGTATTTAGTTTACTGGCCCTGGGTATATGGTATATCACTCTACAAGGTTCTTAATAGGTAATTTAAATATGCCAAGGGAGTATAATCCGATTTGACCATGTTAGCAGAAGCATTTTAGCACTTGTTAGCAATGGTCGTAATGCAAACCAAAACTAATTCAGAAAGAACTTCTTAATACGATTTTAAATATGATTATGTGAGCTTGGCCTTGTAATTTTGTAAGGATCATAATTGTTTTTAGTTGTTTAAATAGCTATTGTCTTTATGTACATTATGGGCTTTTATGATTGTTACTTAACATTTGAATAAAGATTCGTTTAATTTGTGTGTCTGACAAAAGTTCGAATACATAAACCATTTGGCTAATATGTATATTTATCATCTTTGCAGGCATAACAACATTGTAAGAAGGAAAACGTTTGCCAAAAAAAAACTATGTTGGCTGTTCAGAGTTGTGCACATCATCACAGTATTAGTGGCTAAAACACAAAAGCTTATCTGCCCCTGACTTGCCCCTTATCACGGTCAAAGTTAGGTTTTCCCTGTTTTGATACATAGTTATAATTCTATCTGCGCTCTAAACACTTCGCTGTGAAATCGATCCACCTGGGCCTGACTGGGTTATTCTTAATCTATCTGATGTATTGTTCCTGCTTGCTCCTAAACTTGCACAGTACCTCAACGAAGTCTGAAAATTAATTCTTCTCGAGCCTGGCTTCAGCCTGGCGCAGTGGCAGATGAGCTGCGACTTCTGCATTGCCGTGTCTTCCCATGCCGGCCACAGTGACATATATAAATTGGTACACATTTTCCTTATTAATTTACACTGTTCTCTCACATAGACCTTGCAAAACTCCATGTTACCCTAGCATCAATCTATCACGTTTACCTAATCTTGCGGCGGCAACACAATCTGATGCCTCAATTGATTAAGGGGAAGACTTAGGCCCATATTTATACTTTTTGACGCTAAACTGCGCTAACGCAGTTTAGCGTCAAAAAGTTTTGCGCCGTCTAACGCCATTCTGAAGCGCCATGCGGGCGCCGTATTTATGGAATGGCGTTAGACGGCGCAATCAGACCGGCGCTGCCTGGTTTGCGTGGGAAAAAACCACGTAGACCAGACAGCGCCGGCGTAGGGGGAAAATGGCGCATGGGCGTCTTAAAATGGGGCAAGTCAGGTTACGTCGAAAAAATCGTCTTAACCCGACTTGCGCCATTTATTTTCGACGCCCATCCCCCATCAACATGACTCCTATCATTGTAAAGATAGGAGTCATGCCCCCTTGCCCAATGGCCATGCCCAGGGGACTTCTGTCCCCTGGGCATGGTCATTGGGCATAGTGGCATGTAGGGGGGCACAAATAAGGCCCCCCTATGCCACCAAAAAAATATATTAAAAAAAAAAAATTATACTTACCTGAACTTACCTGAATGTCCCTGGGGTGGGTCCCTCCATCCTTGGGGGTCCTCCTGGGGTGGGCAAGGGTGGCAGGGGGGGTCCCTGGGGGCATGGGACGGCACCTGTGGGCTCATTTTGAGCCCACAGGCCCCTTAACGCCTGCTCTGAGCAGGCGTTAAAAAGTGGCGCAAATGCGCCGTTTTTAGCCACGCCAACTCCCGGGCGTCTCTTTTGCCCGGGAGTATAAATACCACGTAAAGTCCTGGGAGTCATTTTTTAGACGGGAACGCCTCCCTTGCATATCATTAACGCAAGGAAGGGGTTCACGCTAAAAAATGACGCACATTCCGGGAACTTTGGCGCTATTCGCCTCTAACGCCATAGTATAAATATGGCGTTAGTTGGCGTTAGTTTTGCGTCGAAATTGCGTCAAAAAAAACGACGCAATTTCGGCGCAAACGGAGTATAAATATGGCCCTTAGTTTTAAGTGCATTTTGTAAACTACATTGTGGACACGTTTTAATTTGCAAAAGGCCAACACTTTACATGACGTCGCATACAAAAGTTATAGCAAAATGTTAATTCACCAGTGCACCCTTTGGATGGTGTTAGCCTTTCTGGAGTCACACCATATCTCAAATTCGTAATTTGAATATGTTTTAGATGTATTTAAGGAATTCCAGGTGAACTCGAAATTTCAGTATTTTATTAACCAAAAGAACAACATTGCGTTCTTGCCTCCGGCATAGAAACAACTGTGATGCATGCACAATAGTGGTTAAAGTATTTCCAAATCTTGGATTGTGGGGTTAAAACAACATGAAATAACTTTAGGTAGTTTGATGGGCAGTAACATGAAACTTTAATGAGCATTATATACATTGCCGCAAAATTGTTTTAACGCCTGAATCAAAAATTGGTGGCCATTCATTCAGATGCAAGGGCGAGATGTTTGAGGGTTAGGGAAGGGGCAGTGCTTAATTTGTTAAAAAAATAAAATTGAAAAACGTGCTGATGCACAAAATTTTCCATAACTTTACTAGAGAGACTTCTACCCACTTACTCCACTGATGTGGCCCGGTGTGTCACACTGTCTGTATAGATTTCTATAAATTCCCTGTGCATCTCAGTGGTACTCATGTTCTCCAGTTGTAACAACACTTTCTTTTCTCCTTCTTTTCAAAAATTTTGCTTTCCTCACAGCACAATAGCTCTGCCCAAATCCATGCCTCCCTCTACATACCCTCTAGCCGTTTCATTCCGTCTCCCCTTCCCCTACCTTTTTTCCACCCTTTACTGACTCATTTCAGTAGCTCTATGGGTGCAGCATCCACTATTGTGCTATAAATATGTCAAAACCCTGGCTGTATGGTTTTCTCTATAGTTGACTGGCCCGGAATGGGGCCGAGTACTATCCAGCTGGCTCTTGCCAGGAGTAGCCTCAGTGGAGATGGAACATCCCAAAGCGATGTCTCAGCGAAGGGTGGAAAAGCCTAGAGGAATGCCGTTGCTCAGGAACTTGCCAGCAGGCCTCCCTCCTTTTCCAGGCCACCTCACAACCCAGACATAACTGGTGCTGCCAAGTGCTGTTTAACCATAAGCTTCCTTCTGGGTTATTGCTGCATATGGCGAGGGGTATTGAAAGACTGTACCCTGAGGTCACAGTGATGACAAGACAGGACAACCCTGGAGATCAGGGATGGAGTGAGTACAACACTGAGCCATCCTGACAAAAAAAAACTCTTTTTTAGCCTGCTCCACTCTATTCCCTGAAGTCAATTTTGAACTGAACTTATTCTGTATCCAAAGAGCAGCCCAGCTAATTTGACTTTGTAAACAGATATTTGCCTGTCTCTGTTTCCCACAAAGCATGAGGTCTGGCAAAATACATGGCAGCTCGAAACCTAGAAAATGTGGGGGCAAAGAGGAGGCGAAGCAGAAGGAGATCGTATGGTGGGCAACACTTAAATGCGGCGGTGCTACATCAGCCATACCAGCTACAGTAAAAGTCCCACATCCCTCGGTCACAAGGGACACCAGAGCAGCCAAAATAACAAACTTTTTTAAATCATCAACGGTTCAGGCCTCCCCTATAAGGGGCCATGAGAGTTCCTGGTCCCTCTCCCCAATGACATCATCGAGTGAGTCTTTGCCTGCATGTGCCCTGGATCAGACTCAAGATAGGGAGACGCAGGTTCTGATTCCCCCCCACCTGGTCATGTTCCCAGCAGCTAAGGCAGTTTCTAGCGCCCCTGTGGAGTCTAACTCAACTCTACTTTAGGTCAAAGTGTAAGTACATACAACTGAACAAGGGCAAAGGCCCTGATTGCAGGGCAATTGTATCCATGCTTCAACTGCCTTGGGAAAACAGCCCTCTGACAGCAGTTCTCAGGAGAAAGGCTCCTACCACTCACTCCCACCCACAGTTGTGATAACACCTCAGTACAGGGGGCATTTGATGATCTGACAGCCTGGCAGGATTTATTACTTAACCCCTACGCCAAAGCACGACTACAATATATTGCTGTCTCCCATCCAACTGCCCCATGTGAACCCTACAATTTAAACCAAACCAGGCCGCCACTGTAATATGTCTAAGGATGGGTGTAGGGAGTGTAAATCTGCTCTACTTCGCACTACATCTTGTGACATGGAGGCCTCCTTTACCTCCTTTACACGGGACAAAGAGTGTATCCAGCCTGCAGAAAAAAGTTCCTCTACTCACAATCCAAATTAGTCCTCTCTGTTGGCCACCATGGAGGTGATATCCTCAGCCTTGTCCTTCCATTTATAAAATTAGAAATACAGTTGATTTATTGAATGCCTTGGCTGTCCACATTCTCAGCATTGATCAAAAACTTCAGGCTCTAAATGGCCTGATTAGGAGAGCCTGCGAAGAACAAGCAACTTCATATCATTCATGTCAGTGCAGCACAACTACAGAGCTTCCGAAAAAAGTACCAACCATTCTTTCAGATATTTTAGCAGAAGTTAAAGCTGCTAAACTTTGTCCATCGACGCATACGGGTCAAACCGCCTTTCATTTTCCACCTGCCTCTTTTGCTTCTTCTGCTCCTTCTTTGGAGCAGCATGAATGGGACCTGCAACAATCACAAAAGCCGCCTAGTGACAATCAGTCTTTATATGTTACCAAACGGTGCCGCAAGAAAGTCCAGGATACCAGTGTGGAATCAAAGGTGACTTATAAAACAACACTGCAAACTGAAGCACCACCTATGCATTCACTCAAGGAAGCCTCCCTCCTCCTGATTACTCTCATTTGGAGCAGGTTTCTTCCTACCAATCTTCAAGAACGCCCTTTCGAAAAGAGAAGGTGAGCACCTTCGAAACGCCAGGCTTAAAAAAAGATCAATGACGAAAGTCCAACTTTCCTCCTTGCTTAGACATACTATCATGGATTTAGACAAAAAGTTAACCACAAGGGGAGACTCAGCATCAACAGGCCAGTCAAGGCTCAGTTCCTTTTTATCCAATGTTCCAACAAAAGAAATGGATTACTAAACCCACCTGCTCTCCTCACGCCGATCAACATAAATTAGCTGCACTCCACGAGTTAACCAGGGGTCACCCCTCACTGAAAAAAGATCATCACTCAATGAATTAAACAACACATATATCATCCACATAATGAAGTCTCCCCCACACTCTCAGGACATTGATCCTTTTACCAACATTAATGAGCCAAGGCCTCCAGTTACTAAACCAGTCATTACTCAAGAAAGATCCAGTTACTAACCCAGTCATAACTGAAGAAAGATCATGATCATCTCACTGACCAAAAACCCCACTACAGCCAAGAAGAATTTCCACAATGGGATAGAAGCTGTCGACACCTGGATGAAGGACTTTTGCCTCAAGATCAACTCTGACAAGACCGAGATCCTCATCCTGGGACCATCCACATCAGCCTGGGATGACCCCTGGTAGCCATCGACCCTCAGCATCCCCCTTCCCCAACAAACCACGCACGCAACCTAGGCTTCATCTTGGACTCTTCCTCACCATGACCCACCAAGTCAACTCAGTAGCATCCTCCTTCTTTAACACACTTTGGCTTCTCCAGAAGATCTACAAACAGATCCCAAAGGGCTGCCGCAAGACCGTACCCCATGGCCTGGTTACCAGCAGACTCAACTATGGCTACGCCCTCTATGCTGGCACCACCCATCAGAACGTGAAGAAACTACAGCACACCCAAAACACCTCTGCCAGACTCCTCCTGGGCATCCCCCACCGCAAACATATCTCCAGTCACCTAAAAGACCGCCACTGCCTTCCTGTCCAGAAAATAATTAACTTCAAGCTCCTCCTCCATGTTTACATGGCCCTCCATCACCTAGGACCCGCCTGCCTCAACCACGCATCACCTTATACTTCCCCACCAGACCTCTCCGCTCCACTCAACAAGCACTAGCCATCCTACCCTGCAGACAGAAGACAGCGGCTGGTGAAAGATCGCTCGCCTACCTCATTGCAAATAGCTGGAACACCCTGCCCCTGCACTTCAGGCAGTCACCATCACTAACTCAATTCAGGAAGGACCTTAAAACCTGGCTCTTCACCTGAGGCTCAGAGGAAAAAAAAACTTGGCGCCATGAGACCCTTATATGTTAGCAGTTGCACTTTATAAACCCTGATTTGATTTCATAGTCATGTTTCCCAACTTGTGGTAAGAACAGAAATGCATTGTAATAACAGCATTAGCCCAACAGGACACAGGGTTATAATACACCGCAACAATTCATTTGCTGACACAGAGTCAATGGCCACAAGATGGTTTGAACCTGGAACAACGTAGGCCAGAATGCCCACCTTGACAAATGTTATCTCTGGCCCACCCTGATTTAAACCTGATCAACCTTCTAACACCTGTTTGCATCTAAGTCAAATAAGTCAAGGACAGAAGGCATTGGGGCAATCAAGCCATCTACACACATCGCGTTTTGAGCATGCAACTGCAACTCGTCACTGGCCAGTCCATGACTCTTCATCCCGCTGTCAGTCAGATCCTCTGTATTGGTCTCGGCAAGGCTTGAATTGGTCCCACTATATCAGTCAAGAGGGCCCTATGATGTTTTATATGGAAGTGCTATTTTAAAACTAATCAGTACTTTATCCAACTTCAAGAATCTGCAATCAAGCCATATAGAAGGAGTCACATTTAAGCCCAATTGGGACAATTCAGGCACCAAAAACATGGTAGTTACTTGGGCAGTGAATCTATAGCAACTCAGGAATTGTTGACCACAGAGCATTTTCTAAATTGGGGTATAGAAATCAGAAAACTAGAGCCCAAACTTTATCCAAGTCCTCTTCTCCCTGTGGAAAGACTGTCTCCAAAAAAGCAGAATGCAGTAACTGAAATCCTAAAGGGAGCATTAGGCCAATCAGAACATTTTGTTCACATATCCCCCTTGCCCATATCAAGTTCCTGGAACCCAGCAATGTCAGCCTCAAATCCCTGCACAATGCTTGTTACTATGCAGACATAACTCAGATTCAGCTCAAGAACAATGTAGGCAATATGAACACAACACCAAGTGGGCCCTTGCACTGATCAGCTTTTATTAAGGGTGTGCTCTTGGAATGTAAATGGGCTGAATAACAAGGTGGGCGAGAAAGGCTTCACCACTTTATTTCAACTTTTTGACATTCTGCTATTACAGGAAACCTGGCCTCAGACTTCCATTCCTTTAACTGGCTCCAAAGAATTTCAGATTGAGTTGTCTGTGTCTGGAAGAGCCACTGGCCAACTGTCCATTTCTATTTCAACTGCTTTTAGTTTGGATCAAGAACCTATTGATTTGGGACAGCCTTGGGTCCAATGCATCAAGCCATTAGCCTCTCCTCCCTCTGTCAATCCCTTCAGCCTTTCAGTTTGCAACTCATACATCCATCCAGGGTCCAAGTTTAAGTTTTGCGAAACTAAAGCTCTGATTGCCTTGCTTAAATCTATTCAAACTACTTATCTGCAAGCTCACTTGGTTCTTTCTGTGGACTTTAATATGCACCTGTTGCAAACCAAAACATCAATATCCCATGATCAACAAAGCCACTGAATCATTCTATCAGTAATATCAAACTCAGTTAGGAATGACCTGTTTGGAGAAGAATGCACTTGGGCCTTGTTACACTAAATGGTTGTTTTCTAGAGGATCAACCAGCCGCCCACACTAGAGAAACCCCAACTTTATCAGCAATCCTGGACTACACTTTTGCAGATGCAGAGCTGTTCCCAATTATTAATTCTTATGGCATATCTGCTCGGATAGAGAGCAATCACTTTCCACGGCAAGTTGAGTTACTACTGCATTTTTCAAAGACTTCATATGCACATGACTAATTATCACCACCCAGAGCATTTAATCTAAAATGGCTAATAAGGTCGGGGTCTATAGAAGAGGGAATTAAGGGCTTTGCCAGAGTGTATGTGACCATTAAACAACCAGGTCCCACATGCCAAACCTCACTGGTGCAGACCTGAGAGTCATTGGCCATAGCCCTTACTGCTACTTTTCCAACAAAAGCCATAACATTTCCCAGAACCAGGCCTGAGTCAGCATGTTTTTCTCCAGAACTTTTGTTGAAGAAGAGGGAGTTAAATAGAAAGACACAACGACCCCTTAAAGTAAATCCCTCCATTAATCAAGAAACAAGAAAGAAATTTGCAACTATGAGGCAAGTCTACATAAAAGCCATCTGGTCGGCTAACTCTGCTCATCAAAAAAATATATATGGACCAGTCTGCTACACAAGAGCAAACTATAGAACAGCAGTTTATTTTGGGCCTAGATAAAAAATTGGAGAATGGGAGCTACCGCCCCCAAAATGCCTGTATAACTGAAGCTCAGTGGTTCAGACACATAACAGCTGTTTATTCAACAGCCAAAACTGTCTACTCCTCATGCACAGATTCAGACCAGTCAGGGCCTTTCTTCATAATATCTCAATAGAGCTAACAACCTCTTTTCACCCAGGTGGCTGGGAGCGGGACGAGTCACAGGTCCAGCGCTCTCTTAAATGTCTTAGATCAAAGGAGGCCCCTGGCCCCAATGGACTTCAAAGTGCACTATTCAAATTTGACCAACGATTCTGGGTCAGCTATTTGACTCCAATATTCAATTATGCCTTTCAAACCAATGTCATACTCCCTCCCTGGAAAGGCAGTATCCTGCATCCCATATATAAATCGGGCTCACAGTCAAATCCAGCTAATTATAGATTGATTGCTCTAACCGATGTTGACGCAAAGATTTACACCTCGAACCTCTTGAAAGACTTGGAAGACTGGGTCAGCTCAACCAACATCATTCCATTGACCCAGACTGGCTTTAGAGCAGGTATGAGTACTACAACTAATCTTCTAGCTGTCAGTCTTATTGTTAAAAAAGTAAAAGTAAGAAGTTCCAAACTTTATGCATGGTTCATGAACCTGAAAGCAGCATTTGCCCAGGTCCAATGGATTGACTTTGGGGAAAAATGTCCAACTGGGGAGTGCCTTCCAAACTACTTAATGGCATTAGTAATTTGTATATGGATATCTGGGCCAAAATCAAAATCAGCAGTGGCCATTACACTACCTGAAAAATTCCCACATATTCCGGCTTGAAACAGGGGTGTGTATTAGCCCTGTGTTTATTTAACATCTATATGGCTGACTTAGACACACATCTCTCTGAAGTAATAAGTGACCCTCCCCAGCAGATGAATCCTTCAGATGCCTCCAATACACTGATGATATTGTCTTATTGAGTCAAACCACTATTGGCCTCCAGCATTTTATTACCAAATTGGCGGGGTACACTCAATTGTGGGGTTTAAAAGTAAACCACAATGAGACCAAAGTGATTTGACTCTCTTCAGTCAATAGGACTTCTTATCCTTCTTTTATGTGGAAAACCCTTGTTAATCCCCTGGAACTGGTCAAATCCTATAAATACCTAAGTGTGGTATTGGATGCAAGACTATCATTTAGAGAACACATACTGCACAGAGGAGCCACTGCAAGTAAACTACAGTTCACTTTCAAATTGCTGCAAAAAGATCAGCAACGCATTTCAGCACTACCTGCTCCAAGTCACCTGAGCAAAATGTTTACTATGTATGGCTCTGAACTGGTAAAGGGAAATGACACAAGTACCCTAAATTTTCTTCAAGCATTACTATTCAAACATCTCTTTCATCTCGATCAATGGATACCCCAATCTCAACTAAGACTGGAGTTTGGCCTGTTCCACCAAGGACCGGTCAGAAGCGGTGCTGTCATTAAATTCTGTTGGAAGCTAAGAGCTCCCCCCCAAGCTTCACTTGCTGCCAGGTGTTGGGTAGAAATTGAGAGGCAAGCAAACCAAGAAATCTTGTTGGCCAAAGGCGCTACAGCAGGCACTGGAGAAGTTAAAACTTGGTACAGTTTGGAACTCTGATTTGACTATAGTTCTTTATAAAGAAAATGCCAATAGGGCTTCAAAACAACTTTCATTGATCATTGACAATGCAGAGTTTGCCTTTAAAAGGCAGGCTTCAGCGTGATGCGTGTCCAAGATAGCGGATGGGATGGTCACCTAAACGTGAGCTCTGACCCGTTGCTTCTTTTCTCCACCACAATCACCTTCAGCATCAAACTTTACCTCTCGAGACGAAGAGAGGTTGGTGTTGCCCCAATCACCTGAGGATTAGAGCCGCATTCAGCCATTGTGGGCAGGAATCACCCATGCTGCTGCGCCGTTGAGGGCTAGATGACATGACAGGAGCTGGCAGTTGAGCAATTCTAAGGACAGGGACCTGAGATCTCGCATGCTACGCACGCCAGGCCTAAAACTGGGCCAAAGGTGTGATCGGCAGAGCCAGGGGCCAAATTGCTTCCCGGCTGCCTCTGACTTGTAATATCGGTGCCCTCTCTGGAGGTATGTGCCTGAATGTTAGGGGCGATGGAACTTAAGATACTGATGTGCCGTTCTCAGCGTGATGGAGAAAACACCATTGAGCTGCCGGATGCTGCTTGGAGCTGCTTTCTCTTTCGGTACCCTCCCAGATGTGACTGCACAACAAGAGCCTCCCCAGCCCCCATCCTATACTACTGACATCAGCGCAACCACACAGGGTAAGGCAAGTGACCTTCCGAGGCTACAGTGTGTTTGGACATCTGAATGGTTCAGGTGCCTTCCAACTCACAGGTACTGGGAGTAAGAGGTCTCACAACTAAGGCATAATCTTGAATTTTGATACCTCCGTCTGCTTATGCAAAGAGACTGCAATTAACACTTTAGTCCCCAGGGATTTGCTTTCTGTTGCAATCTTTCAACTGTTCTGCTACTTGTTTTGCTACCTCCCAATTCTTGATTGTTGAGTGACCTGCCATAGTTTAGCAGGAAGACTGGATGAGACTGTACTCCTCCCTGCTATATGATACTAATTGTGAACTGAGAAGACCTTGACCCCCATGGCCAGCACAGGGTATTGGCTATTCACACGGCATTTAGGGGGTCATCACTCATAGTACCATACACAAGAAACTATTAATAACTGCCTTTTCAGCAAGGTTACTACAGTCCTCAAAACAACATTCTACACATGAGACTGTTCATGTGTGCTAATGGATATGGTCTCTAATGATGAGAGTCCGACTACATGGAGCCAGTAAAACAATAATCAAGCGTAGGTCACAGGTCACACACCCTGCAACTATCACTGCTTGAACATTTATGGTCATTAAGTGCAATCTCTGAGAGGTAATTGTGGGATTTTGGGCCCACCCTTGAGTTCCTCCCGAGGTTGGATTTATCACTGGGGAGCGACCTGCACAGTGAGCACAAGCTGGACTTCTGGTGTACTTCCCCATTACTACGTATCCAGTGAGTGCACAGTTAATGGAAGTGAACCAATATGTCCAAAAGAAAAGCGGTAAAGTGAGGAGAAAGACCCCAATGCAACATGATGGATACTAACCTTAAAGTACACCAACCAATTGTTGGGAGACAACTGCAGGATCATATGGAGAAGTTTGCAGAACTGCTAATAGTCCTCAATAGCCTTAAATCCTCTCTAATACTTAAAGTGGATACTTTAATGATAGATGTGGGTGGGGTTCCTTCGTGATGACAATAAGAAACTAAAGTACTGAGTTAATTATATGAAAACAGAATTAGCAACGCTTAAACCATCCATGGAAAAACATCACCAGCAACTTGAAACACTACGGAAAGAAGTGGCACAGTTACGATCCAGGGCTGAAGACGCAGAAGGACACTCAGGCCACAACAACATCAGGGTAGTGGGCCTACCCGACGGTAAGGAATTTCCAAGTATGGACCTATTTTTGGAGATATGACTAGAGGAACAAGTTCTGGGAGGGAAGGTATCCAAGTTCATTTCTGTGTAACACATGCACAGAGTACCAAGATGCTTCCCTCTTCCTGGAGCCCCCAATCAACCTCTAGTGGCAAAAGTATTTACATTTAGAGACAGAGATAATACTATCCAGATCTCTAGAACAAAAGGGATCCTGGACTGTGGAAAACAATACAATAACATTTTTTCCAGACTATACGATGGAGGTTCAATCATGAGAGATTCATACCAGGAAGTGAAACAACACCTACGCAAGCTGGACATTAAATATGCACTGGTATTTCCCGCAAACTTGAGGGTGGTGTTCGGCTCACAATTATCATTCTTTCAGACACCTCAGGAAGTATGGGCTTGGCTGGAGTCTCAAGGTGACCATCAACACTCCTTCAAAACGGCCCTGGATTGACCCTGGAAGTCTACAAGGCAAAGAAGACGATCCATCAGAAATGTCAGAGGAAAATGTAGATTATGTTGGGGCAGAGCGGAGGCACTGGATGCAGCAGAACAAATGTCTCTATCACAACTGGAAGGCAGCACTTCAGATGAAGACACTAGAGATCCACAAGATGTACTAACAGACACAGATTTACCAGAGCCACTGAGCAAAGGCCCCCTTTCCAAGCCTATGACTGCCGATTTACTGCAAAAAACCTGACAATGAGTCATGCATTCTTTTGATGCTGTCTCTTTTCTGTAAGGGAACACTGGTGTGGGAGGGAAGTAATTAAGCAATAGGCGTTTACTACCACGGGGGAGGCATTCTTTCTTCTGTATTGTTTCAGGGAAATCATTTTGAGACAATATATGATACTTGGCATTGATCCCTCCCCTCCACCCCCAGAATTGAATAGACTTGATGTTCGTTTCCCTCCCATTGTTGGCAGGGTATGGCCAGGATGATTCAGGGCATGGCCTGGGGACAGGTATTTGTTGGGAACTGTTATGTTTGTTTATTCTTCTTTGTTATTGAATGGTGTTTTTCTTTCTTTTTTTGCCCGAGCACCCTGCCGCTGCACCTTTTTCTTGCCACACGAACTACAGTTGGAACTTACTGATGCCACACTTATGACTACTGGTAAATACAACATACTCACATGGAATGTGAGGGGCATGGGTAATTATGGCAAACGATATAAAATTCATTCATACTTGAAACAACTTAATATTCAATTTACCTGCCTACAAGAGACACACTTAACAAAAGAAGAGCTTCTGTGATTACATAAATGCTGGCGAGGCCTTATAGTAGGCACCACTTATTCGGCCTATGCAAGGGGGGGTCTTACTATGGGTAGCCCTGGGGGTCGCGTTTCCTCCAGAAAATAGTTTGATTGATCCGGGGGGGTAAATATATAATTGCAGACGGCACACTATATAGGGAACCTCTCCCTCTGTTAGTGCTATATGCTCCCAATGTGGGCCAACCCCTATTTTTGGCCTCATTGACACTTGCTCTCCTCTGAGTGGCAGATTCTCCCACGTTCTGGTGTGGAGATTTTAATTGTGTTCCAGATATGGAATTAGATAGATCCACCCCTACCATCCCAGGTGCCCACTCACACACCACCACTAACCACTTACGGCAATGGGCCCACAACACACACGTGACAGACGTGTGTCATATGCTGTATCCACACCAGAGGGAATACTCACACTACTCTGTTTTACATGATTTGCATAATAGGATGGACTTAGTGTACAGCACAGGCCCGCTGGGGAGCAAATGTAAACAGAGGAATACTTAGGCAGAACATTGTCTGAGCATTGTCCCCTTCAGGTGACTTTTCACTGGGGGCGCCCGCACCCAGCTATCCCACCTGCCTTTACAGCCACAAGCATTGACAGATATGGTGTTCCAGATGACTGTAGGGGAACACATATATATATACTTTGCTGAGATGCGGGTTCCACATCAGATAAAAGTATTGAACGGGATGCTTTCAAAATAGTGCTGCGGGGTATGTGTGTGTGAGACGATGAGACATGGTATACAATGGGGACTCCATAAAAATATATTAGACATAGGGGATAGGCTAGGATCAGCGGAGGGGGACTGGGCATCCAACTCAACCACATACCCAGTCTTAGAGAACCTCAAGGCTGAATATAGGGCTCTTTCCAGGAGATTAGCCTCCTTTGACTTCAGGGAATACACTAAACCCTAGCATGACTTGGGAGACAAGGCCAGTAGTTTATCAGTATGGCCGCTAAAATCAAAACAATCATGCGCTACCATTGGCGCCATTCGATCACAAGCGGGCCCTTTTGTGAAGTCCCAGTTAGACATCAATCAGGAATTCAAAACTAATATAAAGACCTATATCAATCCTCGTTGGATGTGACCCCAGAAGTAATTCGAGGATATCTGGGACCCTTTGAGATCCCCACCCTTCTCAACCCTTTGTTGGCACAAGAATTAGATGCCCCACTAACCCTTGAGGAGGTATCTTTACCCATAAAAATTTAGCCAGGGGTAATACACCTTGCACTGATGGCGTGCCTATCGAGTTTTATCCCTCATATCATACCAGGCTAGCCCCAACATTGCTGGCTCTTTAGAAAAAAAGCTAAAGAGCACAGACAACTCCCAGACAACATGCAATTGGCACTGATTACTGTTCTCGCTAAATCTGGACGGCTCCTGATTGAGGTGGCTTCATACTTCCCACTCTCATTTCTTAACTTTGACTATAAAATACTGGGGGAGGTTTTAGCAAACAGATAATTTCCGATGGTACATAACATGATTCACCAGGATCAGAATTGGTTTATCCGAGGTAGAAAAAACACTCTTGAACATCTGACGCTTGTTTGGCACAATGGACTGGGCATGCAGAACAGATACTCAGGGTTGAACAGCCTCTTTATACATAGAGAAGGCATTTGATACCTTGGGTTGGAGCTATCTCCGGGGTGTACTTAGAAACTGGGATTTGGTGCAGAATTTTGTAGATGGATCCAGATCCTTTACAATTCCCCAACTGCACAGGTGCGTACAGGAAACATTATTTCGGGTAGCTTTCTATTGAGCGCCAGAGGAGGCATGGTTGCCTCTAGCCCTATTATTTTTTTCCCTTGCTGTCAAGCCTTTAATTTGTCTACTGTGGACTTGAGCACTTGCATGGGGGTATGGGATTGCAGATAATTCACAAATATTGTTGATGTATGTTGACGATAACTTAATATATTTAAAGCAGCCCATGAGATTTTCCTAACTGTCATGACAATCCTGAATGATTTGGAGGAGTATCTGGACTCCAGGTCAACAGGGGAAAGTCGTGCCTTTTCCTTCTACTGTAATTGCCCAAGACACAGTCTCCTCAAGATGTAAACTCCCCTTTTCTAGGGCCACCTAATACCTTCAAATATTTGGGAGTCCATGTTTACCACCAGGAAGAAGATCTAATTGACGGCACTCTTGAGAGAGCGCTCACCTCAGTCAGGCAATCATTACCCTTTTGAACGCAGTTACCATTGTCCTTAATGGGCAGAGTTTCCATAGCAAAGACGTTAATTCTTTCACAACTCCTTTATTTTTTTTGCAGCACTCCCAGTGATTCTAGGAAATCCATTCTTTTAAGAACTTTTTTTACTATTCACCCACTTGATCTGGGGTATGAAGAAACACAGAGCTGCATTTATAACGCTAACCGGAGCGCTGGAGGCTTATGTGCTCCCAATTATGAACTATACTATGCTGCTTCCGAACTTCAGTGGCCACTACGATGGCTATATTATGGGTCTTGCCCTGAAAGAGACACTCTAGGACTTCAACTGGGACAGTGCTCACTATTGGGGTGGTTATTATGTTGCCACCCCCTCTCCCAGTACAGAACCAATCCTCTTAATTAAAGTGGCAGTTTATTTGCGCTACTGAATTCAAGCTAGCCTGGTTGTTGAGAAGTGATACCCCATAACCGGTCCCAGGATGCTTGTTTCCAGTCCAGGGAGAACCTGGCCTGGCAGTTTGGGCTGGACTGTTCCCATAGGGAACAGGGTCGTGACTGATTTGCATAATAGCTGGGTCCAAACCGGGGTGGCGTGGTGGACAAACGATGGGTTAAAACCAAAATCTCTGTGACTGGGGGTGAATGTTTGCATTGTTTAGCATTCCGTTCATCACCTGTTTTGTTTGCATTTGAAATATAGGAAGGGAAAGATACGATTCACTTTCTCTCCACATTTTTTTCTGCACTATTGGAGCAAAAATTGACTCCTCCCATGGAATTTCAAATAATACAAAGAGCTTCAATACAGAAGAAAACCTCTAGAGATGCCCCAGACCAAGTGTAGCATTTTACAGTATCAGCATGTGGGAGTAATTCTGCTAATAGCCAAGAAACAATAACCATCCATGAATAAAGTACACAGAATTCGTACTGTAATTTGTTTTATATGAGGCTCTCTTTTTTTTTATTGCAGGTGAAATTACATTACATAAATCAATCAATCATTAATCATAAATCAAAACATAATCCTATTACACTTGCTATAAATCATTGATGTGCTTCAATACTTTCCAATACCCTTATCTCAGCAATATCTGAACCACTATATCCACAGGAAGAATCTTATATATTGACCCCACTTCCCCCCACAAACCTAATCCTTCTTCGAATTGCTCATCTTCCCACATATGCCCTGGTATTGCTGCAATGCTCCGACCCGTTGAGCATACAATTTTTCTTTTGCCCGCGTTGCCTCCATCTTTGCCTCCCACGCTGCATATGTAGGGGGCACTGGTGATTTCCACGCCTGGAGAATCAGTAATTTGGCTATCAAAGTACCCACAAATATTATTTGTCTAGAGAAAATGGACAAATCTGCATTTTGCGTAATACCCCATAATGCCACTAATGGGCTAGGGGCTAGCTCGTGCAATATGATGGTACTAATCCTTTGAAAGATCTTCTCCCAGTAGCCTGCCAGGTGCATACATGAAAAGCACATATGGGCCCAATCCCCCTGGGTTTTTTGGCAACGTGGACATAGACCTGATGCCACCGGGTGCATTTCCTTTATTCTAGTGGGGTTGTAATAACGCAACCATTTGGAATACAGAGTAATTCTTTTGAAATTCGCCCCTTTAAGTGCTTTTTGAGACACCTCATTTTGCTTTCGCCATTGCTGTATCCCTATTTTACACCCACTGATATTTTCTACTCTGACCAAAAGTTGGGAGAGTGCCTTGATTGAGCACCCATCTTGAAGTGTCTTATAGCATCTGCCAATGCCTATTTGATTATCATAACAGCCTGACCTATAACTTCATTGGGGCCATCTCTTACTTTTTCCGTTGATTGCAAGATATATTGGATTTGACAGTAGGAGAATTTTAAACTTTCTGGAATGTCCCTTTTTCCCATCACACAATGCACCTATGTTTTGATATGGTCCCCTCTATAAATATCCGCTTGAGTCCTAATCTCTACCTCTTCCCATTTCTCAATATTTCTTTGACAAAGTTCTAAGCCTATCATCCATACATCCGACTTGGATTAGCGGATTGGTTTTATGAATTTGATATTTTGCCTGTATTTGTAATATACAAAACTGTATCATTACCGGTAGTTTATATCTTACCCTTTTTGGTAGGTGGGGAAATTTAAGAAATCACGAAAGCTGCATGTTTGTTTCTGCCAACATCTGACTAAGGTAGAAATTAAGATTTGGCTTTTGTGCAGATCTTGATGCCCAATCCAATATAGTGGCTTCATAATAAGTTTGAATATTGGGGAGTGCCAGCCCCCCATCTTCCACTGCAAAAGTTAGCTTCTCTAACTGTAACCGAGGTTTCTTGTGGTTCCATATGAATTGTCTAAATAATGAATCCAGCTTGTGGAAAAACATTTTAGGAACTCTCAAAACTACACTAGAAGAAACAAATAATAACAAAGGGAGAATCATAATTTTGACCAATGCGGTCCTTCCTATAATTATCATGGTAGATTCCTGCCATTGCAAAAGTAATCCTTGGATCTTTTTATAAACTCTTGTGTAGTTCAGCTGAAACAAGTCTGCCGAGTTCTTGGACACATATATGCCTAGATATCTAATGGGACTAGAAGATGAAGATACCATCCAGATACCTTTTGGCAGGACTGATGTTTCTACATTGTACAAGAGAATCTTTGATTTAAACCGATTGATTTTATAGCCCCCCCCCAAGTCTGAAAAAGCCTTGATCTTTGAAAAAGCTCTGTCGATATTATGTGAATCAGCGCAAAGGTACAAAATCATATCATCGGCGAATAACTTCACCTTAGGTGCTAAAGAGAGCAAGGCCTGTATATATTGATCCTGTCAAATCGCTGCAGCCAGTGGCTCAATAAAAAGTGCAAACAGCACTGGAGACAGAGGACAACCCAGCTGCGTGCCCGTGCTATCTGTACCAGTCCTGGTATTTGTGAGTTTACGGAAACGTTTGCTTGGGCCCCAGAGTAAAACCTACGTAACATCTGGATAAACTTCCCTGGGAAGTCAAACTTGCCTAAAACCATAAATCGAATGCCTTTTCAGCATCGAGCATTATGATCGCCGCCGGATGATGATTGTGAGATAAATAGTCTACTGCCTGCACCAAAACGTTAGTGTTGGTGGAGAGTAACCTCCCTGGTAAAAATCTGCATTGAACTTAATGTATTAATCCTTGCGCCACCTGAGCCGTACTGACCGCAAGTATCTTGGTGAATAATTTATAGTCCTGGTTTAAAAGGCTAATCGGATGATAACAAAACTAACCACTACAGCTCTTGAGAATTCAGAAGGGACCTCAACTCCTTCTAATATTGCGTGAAATAGGTCTACTAATATTTTAGCGATTTGACCTTCTAATATTTTGTAAACCTCCACAGGCACGCCATCTTCTCCTGGAGCTTTTCCATTGGTAGCTCCCCTTATTGCCTCTACTACTTCATTAAGAGTGATAGGGGATGTTAATATATTCTGTGCCACTGAATCTAGGCCTAGCAGTATCACTGCATCTAAATACTGTTTGATTTGCAATCTATTCACTTGCATTGTCTCGATATACAGCTTGCGATAATGCGAGAGGAATGCTTTTTCTATCTCTTTAGGCTGACTAACCATTATACCCAGCTCCTCATCAAAAATAGCTTTTATTAAATTAAGAGTTAGATCTCTCCGCATGCTCGCTTTCTTCATATTGCCTCTGAAAACTTGTGTGTCTATAAAGTATCTCCTGAGACAGATAGAAATCGCTTAATTTGGCCTGAGCCCTTCCCAATATTAATTCCGCCTCCGGACTGCGTAGTAATTAATTTCTTTTTAATGCTTGCTTTAGCTCCCTTTGAAGTAAATTGTTTCTTTCGCGAGCTGTTTTCCCTAGGTGAGCCTTAAAGGAAATTGCCTCCCCTCGTACATAAGCTTTAGTGGCTCCCCAAATATTAAAAAGAGAGGCTGACTTTTTATTCATCTCTAAAAATTCAGTGACCGACGCTTTGAGATTTGCTACCCAACCTTCGTCTACCAAGAGAGATCTGTCCAATCGCCATTGCGGGCGGCTCTGTTGGTTGTCTAATTCACTAATATTAACCCAGGGAACAGAGTGATCAGAAAAAGAGTTTGCAAGTATTCCTGACCACTTCCACTTCAGTGCAAATGAGATTAGAATATAGGGGGTTATTACAACTTTGGAGGAGGTGTTAATCCGTCCCAAAAGTGACGGTAAAGTGACAGATATACCACCAGCCGTATTACGAGTCCATTATATCCTATGGAACTCGTAATACGGCTGGTGGTATATCCGCCACATTTGGGACGGATTAACACCTCCTCAAAGTTGTAATAACCCCCATAGTGAGTTCTTGATGCAGTATTATACCTTTTTGAATAGCATGTAAATTCTTTCTCCTGGGATGATTTACCCGCCACACATCTACTAAAGCTAGATCTGAGATCCATTTCAAAAGCATTTTGTAGGCTCTTCGTTTATTCTGTGTTTTGTTCCTCCATGATGTGTCCTATTGGATATTTGTTATAATGTTGTTGAAGTCCCCTCCTATTATGAAGTAGCCTGGAAGTAGAGATGAATGCATATGTAGAGCCTGCATTGACACTGCATCGTCCTCTATTGGGCCAAAGAAGCTTACAAAATGGATCACTTTATCTGCCAACATAGCAGTAACTACTATCCATCTTGCCTGCGGGTCTCAAAAAATGTCCTTAATCCTCCCTACAAATGTTCTAGAAAAGAGGACTTCTACACTTCGTACCACGGCGTCAGCCGACGCAAAGAAAGAATGGGCGACACACACAGGGAGTTTAGGAAGCTTGCCATTGGCCTTCAAATGAGTTTCCTGCAAGAGAGCGACTTGTACCTGAGATGCTTCCAGACAGTTAAGAATCGCTTAAGTTTAGCATTATTATTAGCACCATTTAGGTTACATGAAGCTACTCTTAGCTTGTGCCCAATCATTCCTTGATATTCCACCCCATCACCTCCATAGCCAATTGTATTGTGATTGCATTCTTAATGGCGCTCTCATCGTGTACCTTATCCTTATGTAAAGGATATAGCTGACTAGTCTCCACCTGCATTTTTTTATCTAACTCCACCTTGTGTTTCCCCCTCCAATACCAACCCCCACCAGCCTGCAACTGAATCTCTTGGCTAAGTTTTTACCTCCACCCTGTGAACCCCCCCTCTCCATTATCCTTGTCGAGGCCCTTTCCCGTCCTGGCCCCTCCCTCCCTTGTGACCCCTGTGGTTCCCCCTCCACCATGACCTCCCCCCAAATATCCCAAAGATGAGTGCACTGGCATGGCACTCTAAGACCCTGACTCCTAAGGATGAGCAGACCGGCGGGTAGAAACGGTGGAAACGTACAAAAAACAGAGAACGTATATCAGGACATTAAAGAGTGTGTAAAGAGAGTCTTAAACATCCACTGTTTTCCTACCTACTCCCCTTCCTCCTCATGCCTTGTTTCCCAGATTGCCCTCACTTATCCTGACACCACTTAACCCCACCCCCACACATCCTCACCCCCTATTCTCCTTCATAGATCATTTCAAAGAGGCTAAAAGTCTTTTTCATCCTGAACCCACTGGAAAATATGCATTTGACCTTTACACAGGACTTTCAGTTTAGCTGATTGAATAATCCCAGCCGGTGCCCCAAGCCTTTTAAAGTCATCAATCAGGCCCACAAATTTGCGTCGCAGTTGAGCCACTGTGGCTGATATATCTGAGAACACACAAAAGCTGAATGAGTCTCCAGACTTAAAGTTCCTCCTTTTGATTGCCTGCGAGAGGATTTGCTCTTTGATCCTAAAATCCCCAAAGTTGACTAATATAGTATGAGGGTATTTTGAATTTGCTGGGCATGTAAAAGGAACCCTGTGTGCTCGCATTATAGAAAGATCTGGTTTTATATGAGACTCATACCCTTTGCAAAAAGTCTTGCATTCTGGAAACAGGACATTAAATATGGTCCCCTGGATCCAGCCATGATGTTGCTGATGAATATAAGTCGGAACCACGAATGCTGGAACCACGCATGCCTGAACAATGCCGTCGCAACAACAATGGCATTGATACCACGAATGCCTTTACCATGAATGCCTTAACAACGATTTTTCATTGTAAAGGCATTCCCGGTAAAGGAATGCGTGGTTCCAGCAAACGACCCCCCCACCCTGACCCTCTACCCCTAAAACATTCGTACCCCAACACCCCCCCTGCCCCTAAAAACAATTCTACCCCTACCCCACTACCCCGACCCCACCCTTACAAATTAAACTAACCTCTAAAACAACTGCAACCCTCTACCCCCACTAAAAACTAAAAATACCCGACCCCCTGCTTGCCCCTAAAACTACTGTGACCCCCCTAAAACCTAAAGTATCCAGAACCCCACCCCCACCCCTAACAACTAAAAATACCCTGACCCCCCACCCCGCCTCTAAAACTACTGTGACCCCCACGCCCTAAAACCAAAACTACCCGACCCCCCACCCCACCCCTAAAACTACCCCTAAAAACTAAAAATACCCTGACCCCGTCCCTAAAACTACTGCGGCCCCCCAAAAAACTAATCTACCCCGACTCCCCACCCGCCCCTTAAACTACCCCTAAAAACTAAACTACCCTGACCCCCCACCCCCACTCCTAAAACACTAAAAGTACCCCCTGCCCCTTAAACTACCCCCAACCCTGCCCCAGTCCCACTTACCTGACTACTGCGACCCCCACCCCCTCTAAAACTTAAACTAGCCCGACCCCCACCCCTGTCCCTAAAAACTAAAAATACCTGACCCCCACCCCTAAAACTACCACAACGCCCTACCCCCCTAAAACCTAAACTACCCGACCCTGCCCCTAAAAATTCTCTAACCGCCACCCCCACCCATAAAACTACTGCAACCCCCACCCTCTAAATCCGAAACTACCCCCACACCCTGCCCCCGCCCCTAAAAACTAAAAATACCCCAACCCCACATGTGCGTTGTTCAGCACATGTGTGGTTAAGGCACAGAAGAACAAAGTTGTGGTTAACGAAAGCGTTGTTCCGCTTTTGTTGTTCACCACTTCATTCTTCCGGAGTCCTGGGCCGGGATGTTTCCCATTGGTGACAGTGGATGGTAAATTTCATGACCCAAAAAGTCTTTGAAATATGTTGCAGCATTAGGAACCAAAGACCACAGACAAGGAAATCAATTATTTAGCAAAATAAACAAATACTATGTAAGAGCAGAGCCCTCGGCTCAAGGACAATGAAAGATACCTCAAAAGAGATGTTACCACACTATGCGCCCCCCACAAGACAATGAACAGAGACAAACCCGCTAAAGGCATAATTAGTTCTATCGGGATTTCAGTGGTTGTCTCACAGACTACTGCAATACAGTAAATTCTCAGTTTGACACATATTTTGATATTGAAATTTGTGAGGATTTTCTTGATTCAGAAATGTGAAGAGGACAGCGCACCCAGAGCCAAGTTTATCTTTGTTCGGTTTCTATAATTTTTTAAGTCACCCATTGTTAGAAACGTCGATGCATTCGAAATGGGAAAAGGGAGAGTTGACGAAAATAAAATTTGTTTCTTGAAAACTATACGTGGGCCATAAGGGCTTATTCAGTTTTATCTTGCCTTCTCACTGCATCAGGAGACGGCAAGATATTCTAAACAGTACCACAATCATTTTTGTGTCCTTTCTCTTTTTCATTGCTCTCCTCTGAGCTATCAGGCGAGATGTGGCAAATGTAATCAATGGGAACTCACCATCTGGTCGCTCATGTCCCACGAATCTGATAAATTGTGACGGGACTGGGTGGGAAAAGTGCTCTCTTCCTCTGGCTTGGAAGGCTCAAACAATGATCCACTAGGTCTTCATTTATTTAAGATTTTTCTAGAGCACACACTCTTCCCAGGAGGGATATCCCAGAGCTAGATAAAAACAAGACCAAGAAAGGACCGGACTTAATAATAGTGGGGAACGGGGACAGAGCAAATAAAGAAAAGACACAACACTAGCCAGAAAACAGCCATGTTTTCTGTAATTTCCAAAATACAGTGACTTTGAGCGTCAAATGCATTGAAGGACGTTCCAGTGAATGATTGCCATATAGGTAAAGATCAGCTGCTAGTTCTGGCCTTCGAAATAAGTCTTGAGACAATGATGGCCTGATTACCGGACCTGAGCGCTCTAGAGGGTCTGTATGAACGAATGAATGAATTAATTAAAAAGTATTTTTAAAGCGCAAAAACAACTGCTTCCAAAGGCGTTCCCGAGGATCTCTGGACCTGTATTGTAACCCTCATGCGCATGTGAAAATGGCTCTCTTGTGCAAAGGGAGTCAGTGAAGGGACTATATGCTTGGGGTCACAGAAGATCTGTTGGCTACATTACAAATCATGCGAGCAGCCATGTTTTGAATACTTTGCAAATGTGTGAAAAGCTAATCAGCCATTCCATGAAGCCCGATGTTAATAACTGCCTGAATGATAGTCTTACAGTAACGGATAAGAATCAGGTTGAAAACCGTGTGATGTAACCACATGATTGATCTTCGATAGAAAGGGAATTGTCAGTCAAAAAGCCTTTGTTCTTAGCTGCTTTCTTGAGGTTCGGAGCCATAGTGTTTGGCCACCAGGCGTCGCTCCAAATAAAGGCAGCCTTCCCAAACAGAATCCCTCATAGTGTAGAAAAAATGGAATGGGTCATTCTCCTAACTTGCTGCACAGGTCCAAAAGGTTGGAATGCACGCTGCGAGCACAATGTATTTGCTACTCAACTATACAAGGCACCACCTATATAGTAGGCTAGGTCTGTGCCCCTAATAGTCCAAAGATGCTTTTTTCTCCAGCCTGAATAGGTTATACATTCCAGAGTCATAGTCATAGTGGGAGGAGCCTGAAAACTGGTGATGGATTGCATCACTGATAAAATAGTAAGCCCTGATCTTAAAAGAATTATAGACGTTTTTTTACGGTTTAATGGAAGACCACTCACTGTTGAATCCATAGATGTAAAGGCTTCACTGCGCGGGTCAGGTATCATACACCGCAGCACACTGGACAGGCAATACTAGATACTGGGGGCCTCATTTACAAGAATCTGATGTATCAGCATAGACGAGTCAGAGTTCTATTTATTCCTGTACATCCTCTAACGACGTCATGGTCGTGCTGTATTTACAATACAGAGCTCCATGGCGCACATTTTCACAGATGCGTCAGAAATTCTGACTCATCTGTTGACACTAAACTCACGGATTGCTGGAGTAGCATTGTTAAACTGACACAGTTCCAGCAATGTGAGGAGTCTCCCATTTGGGAAAGGCTCTGCATCAATTTTATGTAACATTTTGATGCAGTGAAGTTGCAGAATGACGCAGTGAAATGTTGTAAATTTTACTACATCAGTTCTATGTGGCTTTCCCTGTGGCGCAGTGTTTTACAAACTGATGCATTGGGCACAATGCGTCAGTCTGTAAATATGGAGCAGTGTAATACACTGCTAACACCACCCCTGCATCAAACAATGACTCAGGGGTGGCGCAAAAGGTTTGTAAATGAGGCCCTGGGTATCGTCGAGTGATCTCGAGCAATCACCCAGTTTTTATTTTTTTATACCTTTGAGACGGCACCTTGCCCTCCTGCTGTTTATTTGCTACAATATATGGTAGAGGCCGGGTGGCACTGTTCAGTGCCTAATCGAATCAGTTGCTAAAGCATATACCTACCTCTCCGTGGCTCATGGAAGAGCATTAAAGTTGGATTTTTTTTCTCAGTGAATGGGGGAATAATCCAGAAGGTATATACCTAAGGTTGGATTTTGGATCATGTGCTGATTTATATATTATTAGATTTCCAAATAGTGTTTCCTAAAACCCGCACTTGGAAGATGAATACAATGAAACATAGGCCCCAGATCAAAAACAGGAACTTAAAAATCAACAACACCTCAGTAACGTCCCCACAATTATAATCGGCGGCAGAAAAATTGGACAGAGGAGGCAAGTTAATGAGAAACTCGGCTCGCTCGTTAGGAAGCTGAAGCAAGAAGACAGACCTAAAGACTGAAATTCAATCCCTACAACAACGTTATCATTAACACCCAACAGAGGAACATTTGCAGACCCTAACTATCAAAACATTTGCACTGAATACCATATTATTTGTTGTAACAGAGAACACTTTGGGGGTCATTCTGACGCCAACAACCGCGGAAGCACCGCCAACAGGCTGGCGGTGCTTCCTGGGCCATTCTGACCGCGGCGGTAAAGCCGCGGTCAGAAAAGGGCAACCGGCGGTTTCCCGCCGGTTTACCCCTGGCCCAAGGAATCCTCCATGGCGGCGCTGCTTGCAGCGCCGCCATGGGGATTCCGACCCCCTTCCCGCCACCCTGTTTCTGGCGGTTTTTACCGCCAGGAACAGGATGGCGGGAACGGGTGTCGTGGGGCCCCTGGGGGCCCCTGCACTGCCCATGCCACTGGCATGGGCAGTGCAGGGGCCCCCTAACAGGGCCCCATAATGATTTTCAGTATCTGCAAAGCTGACACTGAAAATCGCGACGGGTGCCACTGCGCCCGTCGCACCCCAGCAACTCCGCCAGCTCCATTCGGAGCCGGCTTCTTCGTTGCTGGGTCTTTCCTGCTAGGCGGGCGGGCGGCCTTTTGGCGGTCGCCCGCCCGCCCAGCAGGAAAGTCAAAATGACCTCCGCGGTCATTTGACCGCAGTGCGGTCTTTTGGCGGTCTCCGCCAGGCGGGCGGCACCCGCCGCCCGCCGGGGTCGGGATGACCCCCTTTATCCTGCATAAGGAGAAAGCCAATGAACATGGTGAACAAGCAAGGAGACTGTTAGCCCTACAGCTATAATAGAGGGATGCACGATCAACTGTACCTGCAGTACACAGTTTTAAAGGTAGTATTATTTCACAGTCACTTGCCATAATAAATTAACTTACCTCCTTCTACGCAAAATTATTCACCTCTGAAACACACTTATGATACTAGTCAGGAAGATACATTAATGGCAGGTCTCACCATTCCGCAACTGACTCAACATCTGCAAGTGGAATTGGATCGAGAGATCTCCAGTATTAAAATAGCAGAGGCTGTGAAACCAGTGTTGACCAATAGGGCTACGGGTTCCCCTTATAATTCCATAAAGCAAGCGCGTTGGCTTTTGGGTAAAGTCTGTCAAGAGGCTGTGGCTTGTATCAGCCTATTGTTGCTTTAGTGGTACTCAGTTGCATGCACGGAAGCTGCCTTTTGGCCTTCTCATGTAAAATTAGTTTTTGAGGCTTGGGACTGGCAGTATCCAGGGCTCTGATTGACATGTAAGGAAAATAGCATATTTGTGTGGTTTGAGTGTTGTTATAGAGTGAATTATCACTTTAGGAAAAAGATAGAAGATAGTTGAATTTAAATACTTGTCTTCAGATATTTTCAGTGCATGCAAAGAGTTGAAGGCCCTACACAAGTAAAAGGGCACCTCATTGATTCAGTTTTTAGCAATTACCATAAATTAATTGTAAAAAGCCCCCTTCCTATGCCCTGGTCAGACCATTTTTAATCCCTTTCTCACTTGATAAGTATGCGCCCACGACTGCGATTAAATATTAAATACACTCCAAGAATTGACTGTAAAAGGTCTAAGCTGAATACGGTGGAATAGACGTCGTCCCCAGACTCGACTAAACCGATATTAGAAGAAAACCCTGATTCCTCTAACACGAAATTCGAAGAATGGATCACACAGTCTCTGGATAAAAATATCCCAATAACAACAAGCATTGGCATAGCCAATAGGTCTCGCCTATAGGACCTTATGAGAATTTATCCATGCAGCACACAAGGCAAACATGAATGAAAATAGAGATGATGCTGAACAAAACTGAAAATATAGTGAACTCACCAGTTGCTTTTGAAAAGTGCATGGGGTATTTTTAGCAGGGGCGAGAAGGGGACTCTGGAACGAGAGAAAAAGAGGAAGAGGGGTTGTGGCCGCGGTTTGGGAGAACGCGACAGGAGGCTGTGATAACAGGGTCATTGTTTGGAGGTGAGCTGTTTGTCCTAGCGTTGAGGGTTGGAGGCCTGGCCCACGCGGCGATTGGCTTGATATGTTGCAGTCAGATAAACAAAGGGGGCTGTTTGGCACCAGTCTCTCTGCTATGAGCTGCTGAGTGAGCCTCCTTTGTGTGGCTGACACACACTCTGATTTGCATATAAAAAGAGAGATTAAGTCGAACCAACATGAAACTCAACTGCACTCACCAGTTGTTTTTAAACAAACACAATGTGGAGTGGAACAAAAACAAAAGTATTGCTTCAGCCAAAAATGGGAGCCCGACATTAACATTACGAGGCGTTTCGGGGAAGGACAATGATACATGTTACTTAGGCGCTAACAAGTACTGTGACGCGTTAATTTTTTTATTAAGCACAGAGTCGCCCTTTAAAAGAGTCAGGGGAAGCAGAGTGTGCAACAATCTTTCACAAAGCTGTCTCTTTGACATAACTGTGTTGAGGATGTGGTATAACAGGGCTGCAAACACTGGACCTGAGGACACAAGCTTGAGTCTCTGTGTCAGCTCGTCCCATGCCTGAAAAAACAAGCATGTTATAAAACTAATTAAATAAAATAACCCAGTACAAAAATGCTATTGGTGGGAGGAATCATACTTAAGTTTGTGCAAATCAATCGTCGACAGTCAAGCTCCTCCAAGGAAGAGATGCCCAAAGCTCCTTCGCAGTGCACAAATGAGTCATGTATTGCAACCCTCGAACGAGGGGAGGTCTGCACACAACTCTTAGGAGTACACCAGTGGAAACAATGCATCAATTATTCATATAAATTCCAGAGGGGCAGGTACATGTTCATGCTGTTTCACACAAACACTTCCGTAGTACACCTCGCACTCATAAAATAGCCCGTGAATACGAAAGTAAACAGACACAGTCATAAAACTCCATTTGGACGAGACGGGATTCAGAGCACTGACTTCAGACGGACGACAGATTCTAAATTTTAACAAGCATTTGAACTGCAATAGCTCTCGTGTTCGCTCGAGTTTCAGCTATTAGCGTTTTCTTGCCACAAACTGCGACAATTCCAGGCACGCAGCTGCGGGGAGCACAGCACAGTGGGGGGCGCCCACACCTATCATAAAATGCATTCAGGCCCATTGGGGGAATAGCTTCCGGTACGATGCTCTTGCCGTGGAGCTGGAATCCCAGACAGTCTGGAAACATGAAGCGCGGCGTCCTTGAAATGGGCTCGTGCTGATAAAACAAATGAAAGTTTGGTTACCCATTCAAAAACAGGCTACTGGTTGGAAAATTTAAATGCCGGCTGAAACTTGAAGCACAGCATCTGTGAAATGGCACTATGCTAATACACGAGCCAAGGCAAACCAAGATAAAATATAGCGGGCATGAAGGAACATAAAAAAACAAGCATTTGAACTGCAATAGCTCTCGTGTTCACTCGAGTTTCAGCTATTAGCGTTTTCTTGCCACAAACTGAAAATAAAAAGTAAAACAGTTGACATAAGCAGCCGGTTCAAAGCGCTGCTGAGAGCTCGCAGAGACAGACAAAAGGAACAAGCATTTGTTATGCAAGAACAGAAAATGTGCGAGGGAGCGTAATGAATGGAATAAACAAAGTCACACATCACTGCAGATGAAAAGTAAGTAATAGACTAGAGCCCTGTTAACAGAAACAGACTGGGGCCACTGAACCATCCAGCGCTCTGGTCAAATGCTATTAGCCTTTGAACAAAGTAATCCCTAAGCACATGCTTCATATGCACAAGTGGAAGGGTACAAGTACTAGGGCCATGCTCCAGGGGAGTGTACAACTGTGGAAAAGGTGGGACAAAGAGCAAGGATTGACCACTAGCAAGCAAGGATTTTTTAAGGACACTGAAACAAACCAGTGAAAAAGCAGAGACCCCACAAAGAAGTATAGAAGTATATACTAAAGTATATACAAGAGGCCTCGAATGCTCGACCTAAAAATAAAAATAGATAAAAAAGTTTTAAAAAACACATCCTGATTTACCTGACATCCTGTTTCCTTGAAAAAAGAATGTAAAAAACTAAAAGGAAATGGATAAACAACTATAAAGATCACCTTAAAACAGCCCAATGAACTGCAATTAGGAACTATCATAAAGAAATTAAGAAAAGACCAAGGCCCTGATTCTGACCCCGGCGGTCTGAGACCGCCGGGGCCAGGGTCGGCGGGAGCACCGCCGACAGGCCGGCGGTGCCCCACAGGGCATTCTGACCGCGGCACTTTGGCTGCGGTCAGATTTGGAAAACCGGCGGTCTCCCGCCGGTTTTCCGCTGCCCTTGAGAATCCGCCACCCGTCAGGGTCAGAATGACCCCCCAAGCGTCTTACTACAAAACCAAAGTAAGCCAGGCATCGAACACCCCTAGAGACGTTTTTGAAATTGTGAAATCCCTGACCACTTCAAAAACTGGAAACACTCTCCCCACCCCCTCAATATAACGCTACAACTAATTGCCAGCATTTTTTCAGAACAAAATAGATTATATTTATCTGTCTCTTCAAAAGAACATAATTTTAAATGCCTTCAGACCAGTGAAGTGTATGCTCAGCACATCTCACATTAGCCTGCCTCTCTTCCCCCAATACAGAGGAAAACCTGTCTTCTCAGCAGGGTGAAAACATGGTCCCCATTTGATCCCGAACCCCAAAACATACTGTCACAAGGAGCTCCAGCCAACTTCTCCATTTTCTTGGAACTCCTTAACTTGTCCCTATCCACTGAAATAGTGCCATCTAAGTGGAAACAGGCGATGGTCAAACCCTTGCTAAATAATAACCATCTTGACCAAACATGTCCAGAAAATTATAGACCAAGCTCCCTGTTCCCAGTAAAAGGCAAGGTGCTAGAGAAACATGTCAACCAAACACTGACTACATCATCTCCTGCACACTTTCCGAGATGGGATTCCATACCTAACACAGTATGGAGATTGCCCTCCTCACAGTACTAGAGAAATTAAAAAAGCTGCTGGACCAGGAAGGAACAGCTGCGTTCATCCTCCTGGGCCTAAGTGCAGCGTTCAATATGGTTGACAATGAGATACTTAAATACAGATGGGTAAAGCCGGAATAAAGAGCTTCGCTCTTATTTCTCTCATCTCCATTTTGAAGGATAGATCCTTCCAAATCTGTGATAATTCATGCTATTTTGATGTCCTTCCTTTGAAATGTGGGGTCCCTCAGGGTTCAGCCCTCAGCCCCCCACTTTTAAACCTGTACACGCACCCTTTGGCTGATATGGTTCAGGAATTTGGGCTGTCAGTTGTATCATATGCTGATGACACACAATTGGTTGTCTCCCTTGCACCTGGGAAAGGTTCACAGTCCAATCAGCTGTCTCCCTGTTTGGAAAAAGTATTCAAGTGGATGGTGAAATGCTGCATAGGCTCCCCTAAATATATCCTAAAAGGATCGAGGTTGTTCAAAATGTGGCAGCAAAGATCCTATACACAGTTCCAAAATTTGCCTCAGCAAACAGTGCTCTAGATTCTTTGCACTGGCTCCACTTTGAGGCAAGGATAGCATTTAAAACACTCTGTCTGGCACATAGAGGGCTTAACGCCAAAGCGCCTTCTATGTTAAGGACACTCTTGACGCCTTACTCCCACAGCAGGACTTCCTGAAGGTACCTATAATTCACAAGGCCAGATGGGGTTGTAGGAGCTTTTTATATCTCACCCCCAAACTTTGAAACATACTCTCCATAGAATTAAGATGCCTAAACAATGAAGCATAGTTCAGAAAAAGGTTACAAGTTCTCTACTCCAGGTGGCTTAGGCTATGTTTCTTTTTAAACCTGTTTCATTCTCCATGTTCTTGGCTGATTGCATTTCCTCTGCAGCTAAACAGTGTCACTCACAGTTCATTGTATTCCTAATGCTGGTGTCTAACCATACCTATGACACAGTAATAGCAGCTACTGTACCCCAAATTGCATCATGGGCCAAGTATAGCAAGGTAGCATGAATCATCAGTGATTAAGATGAGTGACACTAAACAGCACAAGTTAAGCAGGGTCGACTCCACTTCATCTCTGGAGGAAACTGCCCACACAAGGATTACACCTTTAATTGATTAAGGACTTACTGTACTTACTTACTCAGAAATCCAATGTGGTATACTAGGAGATAAATCATATTACACTCAGCAAAATATAACCTGTCTCTTGGCCTTTAGGGTAACTATTGTGCTCTGTAGCTGAGTCAACTCTATTCCTTTGATTGATCCCTGAAAATATAAAGGCTGATTTGTCCATGCCAGTACCTTAGCCAGCCATCACCTGCCTACATCTGGAATTAAATCCTCTTAGTTCTGCTACCTGGAGGGGAAGGGGGGCATCTACTAGGAGGACACAAGTAGGAAAGGCAAGTGTGCTGCCTTCTTAAGGAGTAAGAGGCATGTACTTCTGAAAATAACACTTAATACAATGTACAAAGAAGGAGGAAAGTATATGCATAAAACACTCTCCGGGAGAGAAACATTCTGATCCTTATTTGCAGAATCAGGACCGGTGGACATTTTCATCTGATAGAGTGGCAATTCCACTGGTACAGAGGATTGTTGTACCAATTTAATCACTAGTGGAAGGACAGGGGAGTTTTTCTGAGGGAGGCGAAGTGGGGGTATGACTGACAATAAAACGGGTAGTGAGCACCCAAAAACTGGTAAACATTTGTATTCACAGTTTGCAAATCATTTCCCATCTGGGAAAGTTACTACTGCAAATATCTACACTAAATGCCTTGAAATGTTGTGAAAGTAAAAGGTACAACTGAATTATCCATTCCCCTTACATTCCAAGTCAGGGACCTGTAGGTAATTGGAGATGCCATAAGAGGTTGATACTGTGATTCCCCACTTCAGTGCAACTTGCATTACCTCTCGTTCCAACAGTCTGTGGCCAAAGCAAGTGCAAGGCACCTATTTATCAATGTTGTGCCTCATCAGTAGAATAGAAGAAGTCATGCTACATTCCCCCCAGTAATGTCAACCCCGTTTGGCCACATGGATAATATTGCAAACCAAAAGGGGAAGAGCATTCCCTAGTAGAAACAGATTTGCATAAACAATGCAAAAATAATAGCCAGTTGCACTGCATGTTCTCTGAAGACATTGGTCTGACACCAGGAGGAATTTCAGAGTCTGGATTTTGCTCCTCCTATTCCATAGCAGTTGCTGATACCGTGGCATCTGAGCCTGAAAATTATTTTGCTGCCATCTGCAAGGAAGACTTCCACTGGAAGACCCCGTGATAGCTCTTGCAAGCTCTGCTTGACCCTCCAATGGCTAGTGCCCATGTCTTGATATGTGCACAATGCACCTCAGTCTCCTCCATTGCAGGGTAAGGGCAACTACAATGATTCTGTCTTCCTTCATGCCCACTTTTTTACCCAATTACAAGAAGCAGACAGGTCAGTGAAAAAGTGTAAGGTCATCCCATCCAAGATCTTCCATTTTGCAGGAAAGATTAGCACATACTTTAACAAAAGAGACCCGAGGGTACGATTGACCTCCAAGAAGTGAGTTCTCTTGTTGCACCATAGCAGTGAATTCCTGTTAGAAACTGGGTCTCTAGTTGGCAGAGGTAGGCTCCTGTCCAATTAGAGATCACAATCTTAGTTAGAGTAAGTCAGATACACAACCTAAATTGACCTGTGATCACCCTCTGGTACCATGGCACAGAGCAGACAGGCTTAACCTAAAAGGCAATGTGTAAAGTATTTGTGCAACCCCTAATTGCTGCAACACAGTGAACAACTCTGCAAAAAGACTCCACACCAGTTTAGGAAACAGAGAGAATATGTATCTGAGTAAAATAAGATTAACACAACATAAATTGAATAAGTAGAACTCGCGATCTGAATTTAAAAAAATGCAATGTAGGGCTTTGAAGTCAATAGGGCTAAAAGGTTAATTGAGGTTGCATTAGACCAGGGTAAATCCAAGGTTTATGCCGGCTGAGATGTAGGGCAGGTCGATTACAAGGCTCACACAGAGCCCGCTGAAAAGTACCTTGGGAGGAGCAAGCATTGGTATTGAAGTCTCAATGTGTCAGTTCAGATCCACGTAGTCAGATAAATACATTGTTGTCAAGCCTCGCAGTTGAGTCCCACGTCAGCATCAAATCCCTCTCGATATCGACACTGCATCATCATCGAATCTCATAGTCGGGCCCATGTCATCATCAAATCTGCAATGCATCAGCATCAGGGGGCATTGTGGCGATTTCAAGCGGAGAAACGGCCTCTATGCATCAATTCTTGCAGATCGACAGCTGCAGAAGACACTCTGAGGTCCAGGACTGGATTGGCACCTTAGGGAAGGGAAGACACACAGGTGTCAGCATCCAGCACCAGAAGCAAAGTTGACGGAAGTCTTTCATGGCCCTGAGATTTCAAGAACAGGGGGTAAGTGAGCAAGCCCTCGGAGAAACTTGGGTTCAAGGATGTAGAGAGCAGGTCCAGTCCTTCTCACTCCCAGGCAGAAGCAGCAGGCAGCAGGCCAACACAGCAAAGCAGGTAACTAAGTGGCAGTCTCACCTACAGCACAGAAAACATCAGGCAGCAGGTCAACACAGCAAAGCAGTTAGCAAAGTGGCAGTCCCTCCTGCAGCACAGTAGCTCTTCTTCCAGGCAGAATGTCATTGGTTCCAGCAAAGTTCTGATTTGGTGGGATTTGGGGTCCAGTAATTACACCCAGCTGAGCCTTTGAAGTGGGGGAGACTTCAAGGAGAGGCATTTGAAGTGCACAAGGCCCCTGTCCTTCCTTCCCTGGCTCCAGACAGTCAACAGAGGGTTGTGCAGCCCTTTGTTTGAGGAGAGGCACAGCCCTATTCTGGTGTAAGTATTAGCTCCTCCCTCCCATCTAGCCCAGACAGACCCATCAGCCTGCTGACAGGCCATCAGGATGGAAATGTCACACCCCAGAACACTTTGTGTATGACTATCTAGAGGGAATGCACAAAGCCCAGCTGTCTCCTACCTCAGACGTATTCAAAGGCAGACAGAGGCACAGAATGGTTAAAGTAAGAAAATGCCAACTTTCTAAAAGCTGTGTTTTCAGGCTTCCATTTTAAAATCCAACTTCACCATAAATTCTGATTTTAAATTGTCCAGAGACACCAAACACCAAATTTCTATATTTTCCCAATTTGAAGTTACACTTAAAGTTTGCTTGCAGTAGTGAAAACAAAATGTAATAGTTTTTCATTACAAGGACATGTTAAACCTAAAAGTACCTATCAATTTTGTAGATATACTGCACACACCCCTTGGGGCTAACCAGGGCTTACAGTAGGGTGACTTATATGTAATAAAAAGGAAGGTTTGGGCCTGGCAAGTGGGTACACTTGCAAGGCCAAAGTGACAGTTCAAAACTGCAGATACAGGTCCTGCAGTGGCAGATCTGGACATGTTTAGAGTGCTACTGAAGTGGGTGTCACAATCTGTGCTGCAGGCCCACTAGTAGCATTTAATTTACAGGCCACCTGCACATATAGTACACTTTAGTAGGGATTTTCAAGTAAATTAAATATGCTAAATGTAGATAAGTCAATTTTACCATGTTTAGAGGACACAGCACTTGCACTTTAGCATTTATTAGAAGTGGAAACCTGCACAGAATCCTAAAGCTAGCATAAATGAATTTAGAAAAACAGAAGGTCAGAAGGCGAAATGTCAGGGGAAATGACGCCAGAGATGCCAGGTCTAACACATCCAGAAAGAGGAGCACTTTACTGCCACTCCTTTATTTTGGCCTCCCCACCAACCAAATTGGAGGAAAACGTCTTGGTCCCTACAGTTAAAACGTCTCACTACCACTGGGTGGAAAGGGGCCCCTCAGTCTGGGAGATGTTGCAAGGAGAGAACTTGGATAATCCTCCTGGTACCACATATATGGATAACCAGTTCTTGATGTAAAAGTGAATGCTGGCTCCTCCATTTTCTGTGGTAGCCCAACCATGTATACAATCTTCCTTCAGAGCATACTCTTGGAATCCTTGACCTTATAGTTCAGGTAATTCAGTTTGTCCTATAGCTCCACAACTTGCTCTCAGAGCTCTTGTATGTATGTCTGCCTTGCAGCAAGAGTTACCTCAGTGTCTGCCATTCTTTCGGCTGTTTTCGACCAGTCCACCCTGAGTAGGCAGCAATCCTCATCTACTTTTTTGAAGTTTAGTTCCAAGGCCTCTCCTGTCTCCCAGATAGCAGACAGTATAGCATAAATTTTCCTTTATTGGAGACAAATCTCCTGCCTGTTCCATGCTGATCTTCAAGGAGAAGAAGGTTCTTTTGATGACAGTCAAGAACTTAACTTTGGCCAGCGCAGAGTCCTTGAGTTACCTGGGTTTACCTATTCTAACTCTCAACTCTCCTACAATGAGTGGAGAACAAGAGCAAACAGTGACAAGAGCAAGTAAGTGACAAGTCGATTATTGCAAAGATGCTAGTGCCCCCAGGCATGACACCAATCTATTCAGCCCTGCATGTGGTAGGGTTCTTGCCAGTGCATCTCCATTAGAAAACCTGTTTTCAAATGTTTGGATCTACTCTGCACTCTGTCATATCACACTAACATTCACAATATTCTAATCTTTTTCAGGAAGAGGTGGGGCCAATTCAAATGCCACAGAATGCAACTTGAAAGAACAGATCTGTCACTCAGGTTCCAGGCAACATTAACTCAAGATTTCCGTATGTGTAGCATCATACAAATTCAAGTTTCAGTGTAGACAGCCATTTCTGAGATTCCACATGTTTTACAGGTTCAAGTCTCAGATACCAGAACTTTTCCTAAAGTTATGGAAGAGAGGTACTGAGAAAGGGAGGCATTTAGTAATGGGGAAGGGAGAGTACATAATCATTGCCAATAGCTGAAGGGTCAGATAAACAACCCAAGCCTCCTTAAACGGAATATTCTTCCAGGTTGACCTGCAATAGCCCTGTCAACATCAAACATAATCTCCCTGAAAGGGATGTAAAATAACACTTTCCCAGAACTCAAAGGGGTCTAGGAAAGTCTCTCTAATCTTGCTGTTTAACCCTACATCCCACTGAACCACATGGAATTACACAAAAAGCCAGATAAATATTTTAAACAATTAAACTTCCTGAAGATGACACAGTACCTTATAGTAAACAGCAATTCCTTTGGTTCAGATTTTAGTCACAAAACCTTCTAAAAGTGATCGATAGACAGAACAACACTTTACAATGAATAATGAATAATTAGTCTTGCCTTGAGCAATCACATATAACCACAAAGTGATACAATCATAGTACTTATCTTTAGGGGCCAATTCCAAATAACTAGACTTAGTTTATACTGACTAAACTGCCTCTTATTTCTATCACAAATTCAATGAAGTTCACAGATGTAAAGCACACTGGAATAATAGGACTGCTAACAAACCAGTTGTTTGGGTTCCCTATTCCTAACTGTGACTCCAAATGTCAGAATAAAAAGGATGAAGAATAACCACAGTATCTCTATTCTCGAGGCTGTCGAAGATTAGATTAACATACAAATTTAATATAGAACAACAAAACAGAACTTCTGAATAGATCATTTTCTCTGGTTGAATGTGATCAACTGCCACTGACTGTAGTTTAGTGTAGAAGCTATGTCTTTCTCTTCCCTCTGGGATATATTGACAAATACTATGGGATATCTAGTTGTGTTGATAATTGTGTGTACTCATATGCATACATTTGTAAAGCACAAGCCTAGCTGCAACACGATGAAGTGCAGGAGGAGGGGTGGATACCAAAGGGGAGTACAATCCGACACACCTTACTGGAGTGGGATCATTCTTGCTATATCATGCCAGAATGAGGGTGCAATAGCAGTAGTTCTTTTTGGACAAAGTATTCTGAAAAAGAGGTGTATCTTAAATTATTTCTGGGAATTGAAGATAGATGGAACTTCAGGGACCTGCTTAGGGATGGAGGTTCAGGCACTCTGCAGCTAGCTAGAGGCAGCTTTTATTTTAGTTATTTCCAATTTGTATGCCTTATTATCCAGACAGCTGACTTCTTTACAATGTGTTTTTGTTGGCCACTGGATATCTTGATTGGTTTCCAGGAAGTGATATGAATTCTGGAAATTTGCTCTAGAACTGCAGGGGGTGGGATCTCAACTCAATGGTGCAAGGACTCATTTCATTCACATGCTGAGTTAGAGCGGTCCAGTGGACTGCAGCCCAAACCCACCAAGCTATTCTTTGCACAGGCAGTGCTTTCAGGTTACGTATCAGTCCCATTAAACAAGTTCAGATACACAGTGATGATTAAAACAGTTTGTTCATTTTACACACTTAAATGTTGCACTTAGAAATAGGGACTTGCAGTTTAGAAATTTATTTTTAGAGGCTATCTTGTGCAGATAAAATGTGCAGTAACAACAAAGAATGAGAATAAAATTGCAGTTACATTTGTTATTACTGAAAACAATAAAAAAATTTTTAAAAAATGTGCATATTCAACAGCATCCTAGACCCTTGTGCTATTTCTAAGCCCAGCGTTAATTTAGTAGGCTAAAACATTATACATTATGGCTGCCTGTTCAGCATTTAGAATGAATCACACAGCATACCTGTTGAAAGTCTGACTGTTTGTCATCAGAGTTCTTCCGGACTCATGTTTCAACCAAGTACAGAAATCCCATCATAGCTACTCCTGGCTTCTGCAGCTAGCTCTCATGATGTATCTCTCCGATTGAGAGCAAGGTCTGCGTCAGGAATCAGCAAATCAGCATCACCTCTGCAGAAAATCTCTTGGGTGAAGAACTCTCCTAATCAGTGGTCAAAAATCAGGGCTCTCCTAATCAGTGGTCAAAAACCATGGTTTTATAGGTATTTGGCCTCTAGTGTTTTCGAAAAAATCAGTGTTTGAGCCATTGTTATATCCTTAGTGTAGTTTAAGCTATCATTGCCTAATGTACATAAGCTTAAGTGCACATATTTACATTAAAGGACAGCACAATGTTGTCCTTGAACATCCACAGGGAGGTATACTAAACCACCCCTGTCTCGTGGCGTATATATATGTATATATATATATATATATATGCTACTTCTCCCTTCTCTCCAAAGGATTCTCCGGCACTCAGAGTACAAGTGAATTCATTTTATTAAATTACATGGAAACACCAGAACGCGTTTCGGCAGTCACACTTTTGTCCAAAGGTTTACAAAGGCGAAAATATTTTTTTATTCAAAGTTTGAGGTTTGCAAGGGATTCTGGGTAATAAAAACGTGGTAGGAGCCATGCAAGTCAGCCCACCCTGGATAACCCTAAATATCTAGTTTTCAAAAATTAACTGGTCGGCTAGGTTTCCCTAGGTTTGACGTTTGCAAAGGCTTTTAATTAATATTACTTAGTGAGAGCCACGCAAGTCATGCACCCCTGGAATTCCCTGTTTGTCTACTTTTAAAAAAGGTGCAGGTTTGCCTATGTGCCAGCTGAGCTAGGGCCCCAAAATCCACAGCTGCCCATAATGAGAAAAAAGGAGTTCTTAGTAAGATCCATCTTACCGTCACAGATATAAATCTGGTACTCATTTTTTAAAGTTAATCCACCACTAACAATGGTTGGTTTTCGCACCTCGCGAACAAATTATGGCTTCAAAGCACAAACAATTATTAAAGTATCTGAATATTGAAACCAAGACTTCTGAAGGTGAACCATAAAGCCAAGTCAAGGCACCAACCGATTTATGGTCCATTTACACACCACACACAAGACTTTAATGCTGCCGGCCACGGGCCCAGTCCAACTGATCAATGCACTCACATCAACATACCGCCCCCATTCAAAGGTCTATCACATTCATACACCCGAGGACAGAATCAGTTTGACTACATTTTATCACCTGTCAACCTCCTTCTTTCTGAACATTTCCAAGTGCATGCCTAGTGAACCTTTACTAATGGCTCCCATGACAGCCACATGAGGCTCAAAAGACATGACTTATGTGCATCTTTAGGATACTCACTGTGGCAAATCCAACTCCTTCCAGTTTGTGGATGCAAGTTGGGGTTTCTGAGTATGCCTCTGTGGCATCATTCCTCGGACTGATTGAGCATATATACCTCTGAAACTAAGGCAAACATGCTGGGGAATATTGCCTAAGTTCCCTAAAGAGAACATAATAAACTATGGAGAACAGTAGTTTTTGACACACAGGGTAGTCTGTGAGAACGTAGCATATGTCCCATTCACAATTATGTGCAGTGCTGTGACTGTAATGCACTTATCATACAGCAAACTGAACATCTACTAAGTTCTGGCAGAGGATGAACATGGCAAGCAGGACAAGCATTTACCCATATGTGCCACAGTAATTCAGTATCAGGACGAGTGCGGCACCAATGGGTTGTAATCCGTAGGTGAAGATGAAGTGACAGTGTGTTACAAGGAAGTACTCTCATCATGTAGTGAGCATATGCACTTCCCTCTGGGACACCAGCACCAGACCTAAGGGGTCAGGGTGACTCTACCCTACCCCTTTTCTTATTTTTTAAACTTTTTTTCTGGCTGCAGACACTTCCTTGTTAAAGGGTTGGTAACCAATCAGATCTCAGCTTGAGATCGTGAGGGTTTGTGAAGCCTTTATGTCTCTATATACACATTTACTTTTTCTTTAATTACTAAAAAACTACTGAACAGATTTACATCAAATAACAGAAAGGTCACTTTGTAGACAAAGAGCTACCTTTCTGACAAATCTGGTGTAATTCCGTCCATTGGTTCGGGCACTATCGTTGTTCAAAATCCCTATAAATCCCTATGAAAAAATGTATCGTAAAAAAGTGCTTTGGGATGGCCACTATGTCATATATATATATATATATATATATATATATATATATATATATATATATATATATATTTAAATATATACATGTAACATAGTGGCAGTTGCCACTAGGTAGTTATAGTTAGGGCTTTTTTTTACCATAGACGGAGCATTTTTGGTTTTGCTAATAACTTTGGCACCGCTCGATGGATCTTCATGAAATTTTCGAAACATATACTTTGGTAAGTTCAGCTGCTTTCTAGGAAGTGTCAGGATGATCTGTCAACTGGGGCTGAGAAAAAGGGGAATCCCAAAACACTTTTTCCCCATTCTATGTCTATGGGATTTTTCAAACTTTTTAACATGAGTACAGCTTGAACCTCTGAATGAAATTACATCAAATTTGGCAGAAAGCTAGATCTTGGTCCCAAAAGCCTGCTTTTTGTGATGTGGAGTGAATCCATTCAGTAGTTTCTGAGATATTAAAGTTTTAAAAATATACATATATAGGGCCCAGGATTTGGATTCAGATTCGTGGATCCGGAGCTGCAGATTCAGGGAAAAGCAAGGCCCTGATTGACTGGCAGCTATTCTCTTTTGTCACATTAGCTCAGAGGGTGGGAAATGATCAGTGACCAGATATCCTGACCCCATTAGACAAATAGAGGGGTCCCTTAGAGACACCTTGTGGGCAAAAAATTGCTTGATTATTTTTTCTTTTTCCTGATCTGCAGATCAATGGCTGGATCTGTGGATCTGAGAATCCACAGGTGGATCCATCAATCAAGACAAAAATGGAAAATAAAACCCTTCCACTGCATCCAGGCTTATTATGCTGCGCGCGGCCAAAGGTGTTGCGCAGCTTGGGTTTGATGCATGCATGTGGGATGGCCACCTTAGGCCAGGCCTGGCAGCCAGCTGCCACTGTGCATGGCCAAAGGCAGTGCACAGCATGCGGTTAGGTGGTTATAAGGGTTGGCTGTACAGGCCTGGCTGCAGGCGAGGCCCTGTGGCCAACACTTGCTGCTCACAGCCGAAGTTTGTGCACAGCGCAGGGTTGGGTTGTTATAGGGTTGGGTGCAGGGTCTTTCCACAGGCCATACCCTGCAGCCAACTGTCACCGTGCATGGCCAAAGGCTGTGCATCATGGTGGTTGGATTAACGTTTAGTAATGAAAATTACTTTACGTTAAAAAAAACATTTAAAAATCACTGAAAAAAAACAAACGTTACAGAGATGTTATCCTTAGGAAATAGAGTTAATAAATCATAGAAATTCACTTAAAAAACAATGACTACAAAGACGTTATATTTAGGCTCCCATTTTAAACATACAAAACCATAGACATTCACCTGTTATAGTTATAGTTATCTCAAGTAACTTTAACTCTTCCCCTAAGGTATCTATAACTCACGAAACTTCACAGCATTTTCCAAAAACATTTTATGCTGAGATGAACTTCTGTCTGGAAAGTTTAGGGGTGTTCCGTCAAGTGGAGGCCGAGAAAAAGGGGGTCCCAAAATGCTTTTTCCTGATTCAGTTTTCAATTGGGATTTTGAGCAGCGATAGCACCCAAACCAGTGGACGGAATTACACCAAATTTGGCAGAAAACTAGGTCCTGGTCCAGAACTTTTTGTGATTTGATGTGAATCCATTCAGTGGTTTTCTTGTAATGAAGTGGGAAACAAATTTGTATATACAGAGACATGGATCCATACCGACTCCTGTGCAGAGCCTTGTGCCTCCGCATACCAGAAGCAGTAGTGTGATTGGCTGGCCACAACCTGTGCAGAAAGTTGCAGCTGCCTTTTTATGAACTGTGCCAGGGTCCCAAGCGATGGAAGTTGAGGCAGAAAATAATAGAAGGGGTCAGGGAAGAGGTGCTCTGACCCTATGGGGATTTTTCATGGGTGTCTGAGGGACGCTTTATTAGTTTTAAAAGGTAACAAGTGCTTTATTTGGCCATGACTGTGGAGTCACGACTCCGTCGCAGCACTCAGTGTGACCCCCTGTGTAACATCATGATAGAGTTGCAAACCCCTCTGATACAAAATATTAAAAATATATATTCACACACTCACTCTTACACTAATACACACACTGTCAGACCCACTCAGACACTCACACACCCACTCACAGACCCACACACTTGTACACCCACTCAGTCACTCATACACCCACTCACAGACTCACTGACACACTCATGCACCCACTCACAGACACAGTGACACTCATACACCCACTCAAACACTCATACACCCACTCAAAGACCCATTCAGACACTCAGGCACCCATTCATCGATCCACTTACACTCTCTCACACCCACTCACTGACCAACACAGACACTCATGAACCCACTGACAGATGCAGTGACATTCATACACCCACTCAAAGACCCATTCAGACACCACTCATAGACCCACTCAGACAGTTACAAACCCACTCAGAGACCCACTCACTCACTAATACACCCACTCACAGACTCACTGAGACACTCATGCACCCACTGAGAGGCACAGTGACACTTATATACCCACTCAAATACCACTAACACATTCATAGTCCACTCAAAGTCTCATTCAGACACTCAGACACCCACTCAAAGACCCACTCACCCTCTCACACACCCACTCACAGACCAGCACAGACACTCATATACTCACTGACAGACGCATTGACACACATACACCAACTCAGAGACGCATACACTCAGTAGGAACTATAATCACAAAAATCTTTGAAATTCATTAAAAAAAACAAAGGTTACAGGGACGTTATACTTAGGTTCTGAATTAGTTTATAAGTATAGTTATACTTTGAGTTATTTCAAGTAACTATAGCTCACTCCCTAAGGTAATTATAACTCCCACCCACACCATGCACTGCTAGTTACTCCAGATTTTATGACAACTTTTAGAACGTCAATAAAAATAGCAATGAAACATTAGGAGTTATATTATTGACCAAAAAAACTGTGCATGGCGGGGCGCAAGTTATAGTTGCCTTAGGGAGAGGAACAGCGCTCACAGTTGTGAGAACTCAAACAGGCTGTTAGTCACTACTAGGACATGTGGTACATAAAGGCACATGTCATACCTTTTACGTACACAGCACCCTGCCCATAGGGCTAGCTAGGGCCTACCTTAGGGGTGACTTATATGTAGTAAAAGGGGAGTAATGGGCCTGGAAAGTGAATTTAGATGCCAGTTCCCTGGCAGTAAACTGTGCATGCAGGCTCTGCTGTAGCAGGCCTGAGACAGCTTTGAAAGGCTACTTCTGTGAGTGGCACAAGCTGTGCTGTAAGCCCACTAGTAGCATTTCATTTACAGGCCCTAAGTATAGGGATACCACTGTACAAGGGACTTACAGGTAAATTAAGTGTGCCAAACAGATGTAAGCCAGCTATACCAAGTTTAAAAGGGACAGATCAGCAGTGGTAAAGTGCTAAGTGTCCTAACGTCAACAAAAAGGGTCAGAAAAAATAGGAGGAGGAAGGCAAACTGTTTGGGATGACCCATGTAAGAAGGGCCAGGTCCAACAATATATTGTGCCCCCCCCTGAAAAACACCTGACCATCACCACGAGGGCTGAACCCCCCTCTAAATGATATCACTGATGTTTCCTGGCTGTAGATCATGGCCACACCATGATCCATAGTCAGGAAGTGGTGCCAGAAAGGCATTGTTGGAAAGGGGAGACTCTCCTCTTTTCAACAATATCTCCCTGGCATTTTGGGAGGCATTGTAGCCCCCCAACACACCAATGAAGGAGCAAGGCTTACTTGGAGCCTTCTCTGTTGCTGGTGGCAGAAACTGTGGCATTAGTGTGTAGAAGGGAGTGAGGAAATGCAGAAGCGATTACGTGTCTTCCCCTTGCTTTTTTTAAAAGGAAATCCTCAGATACTAGCACCGGATGATACTTTTAAACCCTCACCAGTGTCAGCCAGTGGCTGACAGGTGTGCCGGGGAGGGTGTGAGATTGTCAGCCATTGGCCGACACACTCACTTATGGAGTTAAAGTAAGGGAATTTCTTCAAGAAATTCGGGTGACTGTTTGAAGGTGCTGTTTGGCAGTATTCCTACTGTGTATAGTTATAGATTTTTCTAGATTAACTAACCTTGTGTATGAAATGATATGCATAGTGTTCGAAGCATAGCTATTCTTTGGGGTTGTTTATATTCAATTAAGAATGCTCATCATTGATGGTTGAGTAGGCCTGAAGATCGGTATTCATTTGTTTAACAGTCTTAATGTCCCATTCATCCAAAAAGGGACCAGGTGTTATGATGTCATCAAGTGCAATCTTTAACATATACATGCCCAGATTTAAGAAAAGTGTCATGAAGTGCCACTTTTCTTGCGGCCCATTGCCCCCCACCAACATACGACGCCCATGGTGCAGGTTAGGGTCAACGCTTCATAATTTTTTTATTCTATTGTTGTACTTTGCAGGATTAGCACCAAAAATGTTACTGCTAATCCTGCAAAGTACATGGAGGCCCATTATAAGTAATAGTGCCTCCTTTTAATGCCTGCTCTGTGGAGGCATTAAAAGTGCCTCCAAAAATGGCACAGTGAAATCTCATAGCTTCCACTGTGCCATTTTTAATGAGAGTTAATGTGACTTCTAGAGAGCATACTTTGTGAATGTAAGTGACAGACTTGCATTTTACGTCAGATAAATCAGTGGTTTAATGCTTTTGTTACAAAAATCCTTGTGTTACCTGCAAGTCATAAGTAAAAAGTATAATAAAATAGTTAAGTTAATCATGCCCCCTATGTAAACAGCACAATGTAACCTGTACTGCACGAATATGTAACCTTGGAGGCTTAGCTCAATCTTTCATTATCATTATTCTTAGATTTGGTGAAATGGGTTCCAATGGGTAGCAAAGAAACACTTATAATTAAGTTTTGAAAAAAAGCATTATGTGCTATTTAAAGCATCTTATCTTATGTGTACTTAAACACATAGAAACACATACCTGGTTTTTCTACAGAGCTCACATAGATCTACATACCTGATGTAAGTTTAGAGTCTTAGAAGGTCAACAACACTTCAAAGGCTCTGTTCATCTTTTAACAACTTCAGAAGTTTCAATGCAGTGGACAGGGGAGTTCATTTGTGTACTAAATGCTTCTGGGTATATATGGAAGGTTTGATAACTGTTCAAGTACAGGCCATTACTTTCACAAAAGAAAGTAGATTGTGTGTGAAGAGAAAAATACCACATTAGAAACGTACCCATTTTATCAGCTGCAATGCATGTCTTAACACACATTAAAAATGTAAATGCTGCTACATGTGCCTCGCTGTTTACACACTACACGGAGGCATAAAATTAAGACTCAGGGTTCAGGGGAACTAGCTGTGATTCTGGTTTTGACTCAAGGATACCTGAAACAATTTAGGGCCATATGTATGAAATTCCATTTTTGCACTTCCTAAATAGCAAATTCTAAGAAATCACTATTTAGGAAATGCAAATTGGAATGTTCAAAACTAGCAATTTCCTAATAGCGATTTCTGTGGAGTAAGAATCACTATTAGGAAATTGCTATAAACCTTTCATTCCTATGCGCCTAAAAGGCCCATAGATATGAATTGTTTCACATTTCTAAATTTGGGATTTCCTAATGGGAAATCATACATTTGGAAATGCAAAACCAAGGGTGCCTATGGGGCTAATGCCCCCCCTTGATGCACCACCCAAAAAAGTGCTGTACATGTAAAGCGCATAAATGCCCTAGGGGCAAGTGTGCACTCTATGGCACTTTAAAAAAACATTTTTGGATGCTTTTTAGAAATTGCACATGGTTACCATCGGATTGGATCACATGGTAATACCATTTCTCAAATGCTATTTTGCATTTAGGAAATGCTTTGTACATGTGCTTAGGAATTCGCAAATAGGAAGTCCCTATTGACGATTTCCTATTTAGGGAATCACAAAATGCAATTTCTACTGGGCAGAAATCTAATTTTGTGACCGAGTTTAGGCTTTTGTACATGTTGAAAGGCAGTATTGCATTTCTTAATGGACCAAAATTTGCGATTTGGTCTGTTAGAGAAATGCAATTCCCATTTGCATACCAGGCCCGTACAGAGGAGACTGATAGATGGAAACAACTCAGTTTGGACTTCAGGATCAAAAATAATTTGTTTTCTGGAGTTTATGTATGTGTGCAGTAACCTGTGGACAATGTGTGAATAATAATTTACAAGGAATTTGAGATAATATGTTTGGCGTCATTGCTAGACCACATACAGTGGCCACAGAACAGACATGAGCTGCTGGTGGTTAAGGTTATTCACCACTGTGGCTCTGCAACCTGGGATAAGTACAACTCGTTCTGAGCTTGGCTGTCAGGGTAACAAGGGTGAGCAGTCACAGACATCTCAGGGATGTAGTGTGGGGCCAAGAGCTCAGAACTCAACAATCAACAAACAGACACAATAACGTAATGTCCAAACTAGTGTTTGTCTTTTGTAAAAGTTTTAAACAAACAGCTTAACTAAATACTACACAATTAAATTTGTGAATATAGGGTGATGCTCCTGATTTCAACCTCTCCCCCCCCCCCCCCAATTGTCACTACATCTCCTCTCTCTTCAGAGGTCCTTCCTGCCACAGTTTCAAAGGACCCATCAGATCGCTCACTCTTACCCCCATTGTTGATGTGGGCAGAAACAATCTCAAGTCCTCAAATCAGAATGTTGCTGTTTCTCTATTCTAGTCACAGGCAAAGACTCACAGTACTCATGTGTTTGCTCAGTAGCAGAGAAGGGGAAGGTCGGGAATAGCCTGTGATTTCAGAATGCTTATCCTCTCTTTGGAACAAGGTTAATAGGCAAATATAGCTCAGAATTTTTAAAATATCAGTCATGGCATTTTTGCTAATTTCAGCACTCCACCAACCAATCACAGACTAGTTCTATAACAAGGCAGTTGTTTCTCCCACTGGACAGATGGGTGTGAATTTCCTGAAGTTGTGGCATTCCAGGGCCGATCGGCTCACCATCAGCATTGTTATGGCTTCTCACTCCATCAGCAGTGGCTACATCAAATCACGGGGCACAGCAGCTGCCAGGGGGACACAAACACTGTGGAATTTGAGCAGTCTCTTGGGTGCAATTCTCATCTGGAACACAGAGGAGAAACTAGGACACCCACTCGCAGCATGGGTCAGTCCTGGCTTCAGTTTCCTTCGGCAGTCTGCTTTCTCTTGATGTTCCTCCAGTAAGAACACAGAGGGCTTCTCCTCCTGGACAGCCTCTTCAATTGCAGTGCCAGGCAGGCTCTTTCTCTATCTCAGCAGCCAGGGAGGCTTCTAGGTGCTGGGCAGACCCTTAGCTCCTACAGCACAAGGTGCCGATTTGAGGTGATGTCCCCTCTCCACAGAGAGACTGACTGCCAGACAGAGCTCTCCTTGACCATGAAGACCTTGGAACTGAAACAATATGTGAGGGTTTATACCCCACTTTTATACACATTTTCGAGACAGGGGAAGTGGATCCACTGTCTTCACCTTCAGAATCAGGTTGGGTTGTTTTATTTTTCAAGTGTTCTCCTTAAATAGCTATCCAGGCACAGCCTTTGTGTAAAGTGATCTCCGCACAGGGATTCGAACACCCACATCACGGGCACAATGAAGTGTGGGTTTTCTACACCTTGCTATCATTAGCTTTTCTGAAGCAGTAATAAAGGGCAAGCAAAAGGACAGTTCTGACCTAGGAACCTCCTCCCCTTGAAAAACAGAAACTGCAGTCTCTACCCTCTCTCCCACCGTCAACCATATGGCGCGCTCAGGAAGTACTAATCAGCATCCATTGCTAAAAAAAAGCTTTCATGGATTTTCTATAGGTAACCCTGTCTCCATCCTGCTCACTTCAGTGACAGGATCTTACCCTCCTGCCACAAGAATTCAGGCAGTACACTTTCACTGGCTGGGAAAGCTGTCCTCATTTTCTGTCTGGTGCCATGTCACTCCAGTCGCATCCAAAACGGATCCCACAGGATTCACTACTCATACTAATACCTAGATAGAATCTTACAATCACATCTGTACTACACGCATACTATATACAAACACTCTCTCTCTCAGCATACACAGTATCAATGCAAGGTTCTAGGTTGCATATAAAAGAAGAACTTTACACACAAGGGTCCAGCGGATTAAACTCTTACCACACACTCAAAAGGGTATAGTTACTTATAAAATCATACCGCTTTATGTGCAACACCAAGGGAAAGGACATTAATCCTCACTCTATTGCTAAAGGTACTTACACTGAGCCGACCATTGAAATGTAAAAGAATACTATCACTTGGCGGTACCGTGGACGTACACTATCCCACAATTCAATATGTTTAGTATACGTGACACAGGTACATACAATGATATATGAACTGAGCATTAGGCATTTCACTAAGCAAGAACAACATATATATATTATTTCTGGTGTGTGTGCGTGTGCATGCAGGCGTACGTGTGTGTGTGTGTGTGTACATGTATATATATATATAAATTGGTTTCAAATTGGTTTCAACTTTCTTTCACGTGTTATAAGTAATAAGTAAACTTATTATTTAGTTAACTCCTAAACTCATGAGAAGGCATCCTCATTCCTCAGACTAACTCAGTCCATTTTCAATGGAATGTAAACAGTCTATCGATTTGCATTCAGGAACTTTTAGGATAGATGAAATATCTCCTCCACCTGGAAATGTCTTTGGGACAGTGTTTACAATTCAACTAAAGGTGCTCCTACTGTACCATAATTTATTCTGAAGAAGTAAAAGCTCGGATTTGTCAACAAATCTTCTTTTCTCTTACAAGATCTGTTAAGGAGGAGGAACTGTCTGAAGTGTAAATTGTCTCGTAAATTTCAAGGATGGTGGCACGAACCTCTTCAAAAGGTATTACATTCTGCCGGTGTGCAGGGCAATATGGTGTAAAGCTGGTTATTCTCCACTTTAACAGTCAATTCTAAGAAAACTATTTTCTTCGAGCTGTGGACGACTGTGAACTGATTTCTTGTAGACCTAGAAGTCAACCAAGTGTGAAAAGATGCAATGTTACCCGCCTAAATCCCCAAAACAGTGGGACTAGACGTGTTCGAAGTACACGTGAGTATCTAGTAGACTTTCTTATTCTGAAAATAGTGGTAAATGTGTGGCAAACTGTGATATATTATGCATGCAATGAACCCTCACTAAGTTTAAATGATGGGGCTTTTGACCTTCACACTTTGCAGCCTTTTTCAGTTTTTGGATACCTACATCAGAAATGCTTGTGGTGAGCACCACATATTTTGATGGATTTTTTTGTCCTTTAGCAGTGTTAATTCATTCTCATCCCCATTTTAGATAGAGGTGCGTATATCTGTGACGGTCAAGACCCTGTTTCCACTTGAATTTGGTTGAAAGATTATTAATTTTCAATGATGGCCTCATCCACTCATGGGGTTGTATTGTAATGGGCTTGAACTTTTAGTACACCTACGCATTATTGACTGTGCTTTTGTTCCAGCCAATATTCTTACTCTTTTTTTGTTGTTGTTTGTACACTTACATCGTCACTACTGTCGCAACTCATGTACTGAGCTATTTTCTCACTTGGAGCACCCAATCAGTCCATTTGAAGCTGTTTTTCCTTGATGGTAATTTATATAACATTTTGTGCTTGGCCATAAATGTGTGTGGTATATTGTTATGGATTATTTGTATTGGGAGGCATTGATTGATCCCAAACTGATGAAATGTGTAGAGAATTAAACCGTTGGAGGGACGGAGCTTGCCGGGCCGCAAGTTGGCCGCAAGTTTATTGTGTTCCACTGGCCGCCAACAATTCGAAATAATCCTGAAACCCCTGGGGGCTTGTAATACTATGCTGCTGCTTCCAGACACTCCAGGATGCCCATGTACCCAGGATCGAGGGGCTCGATGGGGTCAGATGCTCTGGATTTCCAAGTTTGCAGAGGAGATGATGTGGCGAGGCGTAGGCCTGGGGGTCCAGCTGCCGCTGCCTGCGAGCACCAGGGGATTGGTGACATGAGCTGGAGCGCACTGGGGCTCCTGGCCAACCCAGGTGGTGAGTGGTGCCTGCTTGCAGAAAAGCTTGCCGCGGTCCACCGCTGAGACGTGTGGACCACTAGTGCACCAGTCTGTGTTGTCTGGAAGGGGGATTATACTGTGCACTCACCAGAATGGCACTGTACCGTGGCACGGTGGGAGGCTGCACATTGCACATTCGGGCTGCCTGGGCCTACGGGCCTGCTAAGAACCTACCGGAGACAATGGAGCTCCTTCCTTCCCTCCCCACCCAGCTGACAGCTCTGGCTCCTGATCTGGTGCTGAGCCAGTGGAGGGGGGTCCTCTTTTTCACCACAACCCCACTTTCGATTACCCTGGAAGGCATCCTGCAGCCTCATACAAAGACAGTGAGTGACACCGCAAGTGCTACTACTGCACTTTATCAAATGCACATGTGCTGCACCCTGGGGAGTCAACAGTGAGCCCCCTGCTCTCCCTGACTTTCCTGGGGCGCTCACTTACCAGGGCCTCAGGATAACGGGGCGGGGGTGGGTGCTACTCAGCTACAGAATGCCTGAGGACATATGATCTCTGTCTACACTACACCACTTGCAGGCCCCTATAGTTGCAGTGAGAGCCTAGAACATTGCGTAAGGTGGATAACACCAAGGCCAAGCTGCATTTTGAACAGCACACGTCACATGGGGCAGGTGAGGAGCGACACATTAATACTAGCCATGATGCAGAAGATCCGAATTCTGAAGCAGAGCCCGGTCTCAAACAAATCCTCACAGTGATGCAACACAACCTTGCCACAATCAATGGCAACATAGATTAATTGTTCTTTAGAGTGGACAGGATGACAGAGAGGCTTGATAAACACACAGAGCACCTTGACACAAACAAATAATCTCTGACATAGACAGGGGCAGCTCCTACATACGGGTGGGGGAGCGTCACCCCCCCCCCCCCAATAGCAGAAGCTGCAACCCTTTCAACACAAAGAGATAATAGGTTTATTATCCCTTCGTGGTGAATGGGGCGGGGCATTGGGGATGACAGCCTCAGAGGACTCCCCTCAGAGCATATGTGTGTTTGGTCGGCTGTCTCAGGCCAGCCAAACACACATGTGAAGAGGGCTCTCTCCAGCCCAGCAACACAGTTGCCGGGCTGGAAAGAGCCTGCACAGGCTTCCAGTGTGCCTGGGCCCTGGCTGGGCACTCCCAGCCAATCCTGACGCTTTAAGCAGCGTCAGGCTTTTCTGCAGGGCAGGCTGGGTGCCTGTGCCTGCAGCTGGAGCATCGAGGGACAGACGAGCAGTGGCAACGGAGGAGGTAAATTGTTTTCTTTATTATGTTTTTTTGTATTAAATCTCCCGCTCCCTCCCACTTCCATGCACGCCGCACTCACCTCACCCCTTTAAATAGGAGCAAGCCGTGACTGGACATAGAGGATGAACGTGTCACCATGGTTGCTATGCAGTCCATGATGGGCAAACACTTACTGCACTCCAGGACAATGTTGAAGATTTAGAGGCCCAGTCCCAAAGGGACAATCTTCACACAGTGGGTATTGCTGAGACGACATCATTGACAACATGGAACAATATATCAATCAACTGCTTGCCACACTATTGGGGCGTGAACATTTCTCTGACATGTTCAAAGATGAGTGAACGCACCGCTCAATGGTACCTAGGCTGCCGCCTAGGGCACCTCCCAGGCCGGTGATGGCTAAAATGTTAAACTATAGAGATAGAGATGCGACCTTGAGAAAAGAACTGGAACTCAGGACAATGCAGCATGAGGGATCTGACATCTCCCTTTATCCTGATTTTACACAGCAGGTCCAGGAGGCACAACAACTATTTCTCCTAGAAGAAGGCAACTTAGGGATATGGGTCTGGACTACTGTATGCTACATCCAGCTAAGTTGCGAGTTATAGTGGATGGGAAGCCAAAGATTTTTACAGAGCACAAACAGCTTACTCAATTCCTGAAACACAGGACTGCCACGAACCACCACCGAGATTCGCCTTCTTCGACTTCTTGATGGGAGAAGAGAACGCAACTGGATGTTTAATATTACAGTTTGCATTTACTAACCTCTTTTCCTTTACAGGTGGTTCTGATTACTTGATTATCTGATGACGGCGGGGTGAAAGTGGGGGGGGGGAGAGTTCTCTACCACTGACCATATTTCCAGTCTGATGTAGAGGGCACAATTGATTACTCATTGGCATACATGTAAACCGTTACATGGGGACACTAGGATGGAATATTTGTAGAATTCCTTAAATTATATTATTGGGTGCCTTCTACGCTCTTGTGTTTTATAGCACTGTGGATTGACAGTTAGGACTACTAGATCGGGGTCTGTGCCGGACACTGAGACGAGCCAAACTCTCCAGTGTGTAGTAGGGGTGTAACAACATGCATGAAGGCAGTCTCAGTCTGATGGGAGCAGTAGGGGGTGAGGCCTGGCAACATCTACCCCAATGTGTACTCCATACAGTTCCATGAAGGGGTTCCTCATAACAAGGAACGGTGGGTTGAGGCAGGATTCTGTATGTCAGAATGGGCGGGTTGGGGGTCAGCCTGTCATGGGCAGGGGGGGGGGTACTAGTTAGTAAGTTGGGAATTGTTATTGTTATTATTTTTGTGGGAGTTAAGTGACAATGGATGATAATTTGATTATTTGGACCAGGTACAGCATATAACCCATTACATGTCATATGGCTGCAAATGAGGTAGACCCTGCTGGCCCCATTAAGACCCGTTAATCTGAAACTACTTACATGGAATGTCAGAGGTTTAAATGATAATAGGAAGGTGTGGAAAGTGATAGCCTACTTAAGATGTCACTGTATAGATTTGACAATTTTACAAGAAAGACACCTGGCCCCAGACAGCACTGTTCTTACCACATGTAGACTTCAAGGTCAGTTTCTGGCTGCAGATTTTACTTCCCATGCACGATGGGTATTGATCTGGATAGCGAGCAACTCAGGAGTACACCTACGGGAACTAGCAAAAGATCGTAGTGGCAGGCACATTATAGCACATTGCACTAAGAGGGACCCTACGTTTTTGTTGGTGGGACTTTACGGACCACATTACGATGATCCCCAGTTTAACCAGGGTTTGTCTGCAAAACTAACTGTGTGGGGAGGCTTCACACAAATATGGGCGGAGATATTAACTGTGTGTTGGATCCTACAGTGGATTGGTCAAGTGGTCTCCCCAGGAAGCCTTCTTGCTGCTCGGGCATTAACCACCAATAGTGGCAGACACTGGTCTGGTTGACATTTGGAGACACACATTCCCCACGGCGGGACGTTACATCCATTACTCAGCAGTCCATGATTTGCACACAGGCATTGATTAATGGCTTGTGGCCAGGAGTCTCATATCCAGAGCTCACGTACATAGTCCCTGACCCAGGACGTATTTAGACCATGCACCAGTGCTCCTCACTCTAGATGTGTGAAGTCGCCATGTTGCTCCGTTCACATGGTGCTTTCCACCATACTCACTACTAGAAACAGCCTTCAGACAAGACCTTACCCAAGCTATAGAAGAATGTTTCTGCACAAATGTAGGCTCAGTCACTAAATTTAGTACTGTGGGGGAAGCTTTTAAAGTATACATTTGGGGAATGACCATTGCAAAGCATGCGGGGGTGCAGATGTCACTGCGTGGGCGCCTCGCACGTTTGGAGAAGGAGATAGCACACTTGGAGGGGAAATATCTAGCCACTAGGGATGCCCGGTTGCTCAGCCTTATACAGGGACTTAGACATAGCTTTAACAGATACAAAATTGCAATGCTGCTGCTCTGCAACCCGCTCCATTTCTCTCAAAGGGGGGCACAGACTATGTAATTTTCAATACATAAATCAGACATACTATACACCTAGCAGACAATTAAAATATGGGCTGTGCCCTACTGCTGACTGCCAGAGATGTGGCGAGGGGGAGGTGGACTTCCTAAATATGGCATGGAACTGTCCCGGGATACAACGATTTTGGCTAAGTGTGTTTGCGGAGTTGAACAACATCACGGGGGTCCGGCTGGCTGCTACACCTCTCTTGGCACTCCTTGGTTATGATAGAGACGCAGACAAGGAGGTTAGAAGATTAGTGGCAATGGGACTCCTTCTAGCAAAGCACAGAGTAGTATAAGATGGGATCATGACCCATTGCCCACCTTAAAAGAATGGCATGCTGATATCATATGTTGCAATATTCAAATGGACGCCTATAACGACTTAACTCCAACACAGAACCGCCCACAGAACTACTGGGGTCCATATCAAACATATTAAATTGGAAAAGAATTGGGTAAGCCCGAGGGTGAGAGCTATCACAGTTATGTGGGGCACTAAAACACAAGTGATGTTATAAGACCTGTATTAGTATAAATGTCTACGTAGAATGGCCTGGAAATACCTCAGAGGGTTTCATGCACGTCACTCTTTACGGTACTCACTGAGTGGGGGACTGGATGGGTGCTAGCCAATGGACTAAAGTCACAGCAGTCAATGGAGATGTAATAAGTGTACTTTGGGTCATGGACTGCTGTAATGCATTGATTATCACGCGTTGTTGTATTCCTTAGAAAATTGTAAATAATTTTTTTTTTTAAAACAACAAAACATAGGAGCTGCTGTTTTTAACACTACATTTTCAAATGTATGGAATACATTTTTATTACCCCTACTTCAAGAGAGAGAGATAGCACTTTAAAGACCTATTACAGTCTGTTTTGGAAGCAAGAGAAGAAGAGCAGAGAGATAACATGTCAGACAAGGTATCTGTCAAAGTATATAATGATAAATGGGAACTAAGGGCCAGATGTAGCAAACAAAAAAATTGCGACTCGGATTTTGCGAGTTGGTGTCGCAAATTGGAATGCAGGGAAAAAAACCGTGCTGAAATTGCGACTCGCACCCGGACTCCGCCGATTGCGAGGTCGCTTTTTGCGAGTGTGCAAAAAACGAACTCGCAATTAGCGAGTGGATGTCGCAAATTGCGATTAGCTTTTTAATTGATTACAGGTGCAGCAGAACACTCCAGAAACCACTCCAGAACACTCTGGAAAGACTTCCTGGCACATGATGATGACATCACAGCCAGGAAGTTTACTAATACACCTGGGAGGACCACACCCTTTTAAAACTGCTGAGCTACACACAGGACAAACAGCAGCTGCCATGGAAGGAACACCAAGGAAGAGGAAGCAGAAATTCTCAGAGAGGGAGCTGGAGGTGCTGACAGACGAATGCTGTCAGCACTATGATGACTTGTTTGGAAAATCAGCCCTCAATGTTCCTGAAGCCACCAAGAAACAGCTGTGGCAGGACATACAGGACAAGATAAATTCCCTGGGGGTGAGCCACAGGAGCATAGATGACATCAGGAAAAGGTGGTATGACCTCCGCTCCCGGGCCAAAGAGAGGGTGGCTGAAAGGCTCCGGGAGATGAGAGGCACAGGAGGGGGACCATCGTCTGTGCCACCACCCACACCCCTGGAAGAAAGGGTGGAGGAAACCTTGGAGCAGGAGGCAGTTTCTGGATTTGGGGACCTGGACACCTCAGAGCCCAGCACATCAACCGGTGCGTACCATGTGACATGCCTGTACCCCTATCAATGCCATACCCCCACCCACCATGTACACAGGGGCATGCACAACCAAGATAGCTCCATTTCAGGGTAGCAAACTCCAGAATGATGCATTATGGGAAATGTAGTCAAGTAGGCAGTTCATAGGCAAATGTTTATTAGGAAGTGTGCAACAGATAGTAGACACTGACAGTCTGTTCCCCATGTCCCACAGGTCTCCAACAAGACACCACCACTACTCCAATCAGCCAGCCCCATGAGGACACCTCAGGACCCGCCAGCACCCCCACCTGCACGGTCAACAGCATCCCTGCAGTAGCCACACCTGCTGCAACAGTATCCCAAGAGGCTGCCCCAGCAACAGGCAGGGATGAGACAGGTGAAATCACAGGGCAGCCACCGCTGCGCAGGCGTCGCAGGTCCAGGACATCAGGGCTGCAGTCTGCATCCGGGCAACTACCTCCCAGCACCAGTGAGGCACATCTGCTGCATGGTCAGCGCCTAAAAAATCTAATTTTAGGGAGGATTAGTGGTGTGCTGCACCGCTTCGTGCGCAATAACCATGCCAGCATGCAGCACCTGAACTCAAGGATGGACATGATCTGCACTAACACTGGGGACCTTGCCCTTGCCATGAGGGAACTGGCGGGAGGACTACTGGCCCAGGCCGAGGGTGGGCGGCGCAGGGACCGTCAGCTCCTGCACAGACTGGACAGGATGGCCACATCCATCGGCAGGCTCGCCATGAACACCACAGGCCTGTCGAGGAGGACAGTTGGGCTGCAGGTGGAAATGGGCCATTTAGCTGGGGATGTGGCTAGGGGCCTGGGACGTCTGACCCACATCATTGACTTGATGGAGAGACAGAATATGTCTAGGGGCACAGGGGAAACACCCCAGGACAGTGAGGAGGGCTCGACAGTGAGCAGTGTCTCTGTCACTGACAGCAGGGTGCTCAGGAGTAGCAGGCAGAGCACCACGGAAGCACCAGGGACCAGCCAGGCTGGCAGGAGGGGCAGAAGGTCATAGAGATCACCCTGGACCATTAGAAGTGGCCCATGGACATTCATTACTTGTAAATAGTTTCATTTCTGCACTAATAAAATAGTTATTTTTGTTCCACTTAACAAATGGAGTTTTTGGTCAATAGGTGAGTATGGTTGGAGTTGACACATACCTTCCAAAGTATTGTGTTGCGATGTGTTCCCGTCTCAGTCTGCCTTGATTAGCTATACTCCTATCCCCATGATGGCGATGTGGTTGTTCTTGCTCTTCATCATCAGGATCTGGGTCTGCAGGGGTGAGAGGTAGCCCACGTCGGGTGGCTATGTTGTGGAGGATGGCGCATGCGACCACAATTTTGAATGCTGTAATGGGGGTATACTGGAGGGCACCTCCACTGCGGTGGAGGCATCTGAATCTTGCTTTCAGGAGTCCGAAGGTTCGCTCGATAAGGTTCCTGGTCCTCTTATGTGCATTGTTGTATCGCCTCTCACATTCATTGCTGGGTGTTAAAAACGGAGTCATGATCCATGGCCTTAGAGCATTTGCACTGTCACCTGTTGGGCACAAAAAGTACACTGTTAGGAAGTCCTGATTGTTGTGCACAGTGACCTGTGTGTATGTCTGCAAGGTGTCTGTAGCTCTACCTAGGAGGTATCCGTCTCCAAATTCCCCACGTTCCAGGCGTTGATGTATCCCACTATGCCTAAACATGTATGAGTCATTGGTACTGCCTGGAAACTTAGCTACAATGTCCGTGATGACATAATGGGCGTCACAAACAACCTGAATATTCAGTGAGTGGGTACACTTTCTGTTGCGGAAAAGATGTTCCAGATTTGGGGGGGGGCATATTTGAATGTGTGTCCCATCTACACACCCTATGACATGGGGAAAGTGGGCAATGCGGTAAAAGTCCAGCTGTTAATTTCTGCCTCATTCCTGGGTAGGTATATGAAGTGAGACCTGTGTGTGAGTATGGCATCTAGGAATGCCCTGAGGAACCTTGACACTGAACTTTGGGATACCCCACCTGCCACAGCAATTACCCCCTGATAGCTCCCTGAGGCCAAGAGGTGCAGTGAGCATAGCACTTGCACATGAGTAGGGATGGCGCAGCCACGCAGAGTCTGGTGTTCTAGCTGTGGTTTCAGTAAATCAATTAATTCTAGTATGGCTGCGCTGCTAAGGCGGTATTTATCGTATATCTCATCCTCAGTTTGCTGAAAAAGAGTCTGCCTTGTTCTATATATCTTCTCCTGTCTGTGGCCCCTCCTCCTCCTCTGCTGGGCTGCGTGGACTCTCCTTCTCACTGCTATCAGGTATATCTCCGCCATGTTGAGTAACCCAGATGCCTTCTGGGTCTCCTTTTATACTTTGGTTATGGTTACCACCTGCTCTGAGTTAGTGGTAAATGGCAAGTGCAAAATGGGCTTTTTGCGACTAGTCGCAATTTGCGAGTTGCAATTGCATATGGTTTGCGACTCGCAAATTGCGACTTGCAATTTGCGGGTCGCAAAATGGTGTCGCAACTGATGCGACTCGCAAACGGGTCCCATCGCTTTTTGCAAGTCGGAAATTGGGTTTTTGCATCCCATTTCCGATTTTGCACTGTCGCAAATAGCGAATCGGCCCATTTGCGACTCGCAAAACTTTGCTACATCTGGCCCTAAGTTCCAGCTCATGCTTTTTTAGTGAAATAGGTAAATCATCAGTGTGATACAATACAATAATACTTTCTTTTGGTGGCAAGGAGCACCCATAAAAGCACAATAAGACATCATTAAAACATTATCATATCCTCATGTACTTACAAATTTCAATATTTCAGCAATAGGTAAATTATAGCAGCACAAAAAGACAGTGGCTGGAATGCTGAACATTTTCAAACATTCACCCCAATCACAGATCTAGGTTAAATCCATTGTTTTTCTGCTCGCCACGCCACCCCATGTTGGACCCTGCCATATGAAAATCATTCTTGACCTTGCTTCCCATGAGAACAGTCCAGCCTGAACTGGTGTGGAGTGGTGAGCAAAAAAAAAAAAGAACAATGGATTTAACACAGATCTCTGACTGGGGTGAATGTTTGACAATGTTCATCATTCCATCCATCATCTTTTTGCATTGCTTTTGTTGCCCTGAGTGGGAAGAGTATGCCCAGACATTGGTCCTGTGGTCCCTGTGCTACTGGATTCAAACTAGCCTGGCTGATGATGGATGATACCCCAAAACCAGTCTCAGGATGCTTGTTTCCGGTCTGGGAAGGACTTGGTCTGGAAGGTCGGGCAGGACTGATCCCATGGGGAACAGGGTCAAGACTGGTTTGCATACAGCTGGGGTGGTGTGGTGAACAAAACAACAGATCTGTGACTGGGGGTGAATGTTTGACAATGTTCAGTATTCCTTCCATTATCTTTTTGTTTTAGTTAACAATAGGTAAATACATAATAAAAAACATAATAAAAACATTGAATAATTAAAACTCTTTAGACAAATAGCTAGGATTAATATCGTATAAAGTTAAAATTCTAAAGCCTTATCAAACCCATCAAATAGATACCCCTAAGTGAACATCTGATAAAGTGACCAAGTGCGACTGAAGGTGCTTAAGATTAAAATGCTTTTTTGTTTTTTTTTGTGATAGCACTCTTTAAAAAGGAGCCAATGCTACTACAGAGAGTGGGGGAGTTTAGCTGTTGCAAATACGACAGGGCATCAGCACATCTTCTGATGACACATTCTCTTATTAGAGGAACTAAAAAACTCTTGAAGACTCATCACATGGGCGTAATAACACTTTACTAGGGTCAAATTGGCCCAAGGGGAAACCCAGGTGCCACTTCACATGGCTGAGCCTGAATCTGGTTAAAAGGGCTGTATCCCAAGTATTGTCTACCCATACCAATTACAGCTCCATTTTAAGGCTAGCTTTAAGATTCATATACTCCCTAACAGAGAACTTTGAGGACACATATTCATTTCTCAGCCAATGTTTCCTAGTCTTAAACACATTCTTAACCCAGACAAAGTCAGACTTTGACTTTGAAAAAAATCTGGTCTCATCAGAATAAACAATTCTTTCTTAATATATTGCAACTGTTAGACCTGACAGCCTTTTGGTGGTCATCCTCTAACTTTTTGCCTGCCTCCCTCCATTTCTCTGACACTGTTTTTGCTGGTTTTAGGACTCTGCACAGTTTACCAGTGCTGACAAGAGCTAAAGTGTATGTGCTCTATCCCCTAAACATAGTAACATTGGTTCCTACTCAATTGACATATATTCAGTGTACCTGTAAGTCCCTAGTGAAGTGCACTACATGTGTCCAGGGTCTGTAAATTAAATGGTATTAGTGGGCCTGCAGCACTGATTGTGCCACCCACATATGTAGCCCCTTAACCATGTCTCAGGCCTGCCATTGCAAGGCCTGTGTGTGCAGTTTGACTGCTACTTCGAATTGGCATTTAAAACTACTTGCCAAGCCTTGAACTTCCCTTTTTCTACCTATCAGTCACCCCTAAGGTAGGCACTAGGCAACTCATAGGTAAGGGTGCTAAGTAAGTAAACAGTAGTACTACTTATGTGTGGCCTGCCCTTACACAAAGGACTAATAACCCCCCACAGGGATCCTGGCAGACAGGACTTGGCTGAAAGGTGAACATGTGCACTTCAAAACCACTCTTTGAAGTTTCCCCCACTTCAAAGGCATTTTTGGGTATATATACTGGGTCTCTGACCCCACCAATTCAGACACTTCTGAACCTACACCTGAACTCTGTCAGAGGGACTTCCTGGCTGCCCAAAAGACTCATCTGGACTGCTTTGCTGAGAAGGACTTTTGCCCTGCTTGTTGCCCTGCTGCCTGTTGGCTTCTGGCTCTGCTGGAAGGACTCTACCTTCCCCACAAGTGGTCTCGAAGGGCTTGGATTAAGCTTACCTGCTGTTCAGAAGTCTCAGGGCCACAAAGACTTCACCAAAAAGAAGAAAATCCCTGTGTGTCAGAAAATCGATGCAACGCTTGCAAAAATCAAAGCATCACCTGCCTTGTAGCTGAAAATTCATTGCATCACCTACCGGATCGACGCAGCACCTGCCCCTTCTACCAGCGCATCAAGGATTTTCGATGCATCATCCCTGGTCATCAAAATATCTCTGCATCGCAGTGAGGAACCAAGGCTGCGCTCCTGGAAACTGACGCATCACATTGCAGCGTGGAAAGAAGCAATGGATTGTCAGTGCCATGCTGGAAAATCCAACGCTGCGCCTTATTTTTCAATGCATCTCCTCCTCTGCAGCCCCCGTGCATCGTTGTTTTGATGCATCCCAGGTACTGTGGGTTACAAGGATACAAACACTGATTCTTAAGGATTGACACTCATGTAAACCTTTAAAAAGTGATATTCCATCTTGTGCTTATTGGATCTTAATCATTTCGATCTTATTTTATTTAGATAAAGATTATCTATTTTTCTAAACTGGTGTGGTGTACTTTTGTGGTGTTTTCACTGTTACTGTATGAGTTACTGCACACATACTTTACACATTGCCTTCTAAGTTAAGCCTGCCTGCTCTGTGTCAAGGCTACCAGAGGGTGAGCACAGGATAATTTGGATTGTGTTGTGACTTACCCTGACTAGGATTGTTGTCCCTACTTGGACAAGGGTGTATACCTCTGCCAACTACAGACCCAATTTCTAAGAGCAACCAAGGTATTTCCAAGCCTCTGTCACATGCAAGAAAGTCAAAGATCAGTTCTCTGTTGAAGCCTGCATGCAGGTTCGCCCGCACTGCACACAATAGCACCAGAGAAGCCAGGTTAATACTGTCTTCTACATGCTCAATCCCAAGCTCTTGATGCACAAAATAAGTTGCACAAGCCGGGGGACTCTCAAAAGGCACCGCAGTACCCTATTCTCTTCAGTCTATAGGGCGATGGTATTAGAGTATCCCCAAATGCCGGCCCCATGAGTAAGAATGGGGAGACATTTACTCTTGAAGACCTCTAACAGAGGGTCCATATGCTTTCTACCAATGTGTTTGACTAGATTATGAATATATCCAGCTGCACTAGCAAACCTTTGGGAGGCTAAGCTTTCAGGGTCAACAGTTCCCCCAGCTCCTCCTAGCATTAAAGACTATGCCTAAATACGAAAAGTCCTAAGTACAGGCAACAGAATGGCCATCCTCAGTCATTTAGGACCACAGACCACAGTATAGGTTTTACAGTGATTGGTAGCAATGCCCAGAAATCCTGTAAAACTATCAAACTTCTGGAACAGGATGTTAGGAAATCATCAATAAAGTATTATCCAAATGTATAGTTCACTGGGCAGAAGATCTTGGATTAGGTATGACTGAAGATGAATGGGAAGGGAGGCTTTCATTGAAATGGACCTGTCTGGCAGATTGTAACTGGAGAATTTCTATGTTACTCTGAACTCCAGAAGTAAAAGTGAAAAATAGGGGGAACTGATTCTACCTTGTGCTTGGAATATTATTCCTGGAGTGCAAATTGCAAACACACGTGAATTGATTGTGCTAGAATGTTCTGCATTTTGAGATTTAGTTGGAGAAACAACCAGCTTAACTGAAGATATAGTTAGATGCAGATATTGCTTTCATAATGCAAGCAATATATCGATTTTCACTTCTCAAGGAAAAATCGGGATACTTGAAGCAGTCAGTGTGGCTACAATACAAATTCTGAGGAAACAGTATGGCAACACCTATGCAAATAACTCTAGGTCAATGAACTTTCGAAATTGCTAACTTTAGAGGGAGCATTATACAATGTAAGAGATCTTAATCCTACATGTCAATTAATCTGGAAACGTATTTGTGATTACTACATTTAGTATCTGGTGTTTGATCCAGTTTACAAGAGAATGAGATAGTATACATCTGCTGCTTCAATAGCTGGATATAGCAACGCCTGCAAAAGTAATATTTTTTAATGAAGAGTATATTATTGTGCATAAATGTAAGTTGATTGTTTAAGGCACTTAGAAGTGTTTGCTTGTATACACTGTAAAACTCAAGAAACATATTAAAAGAAAGGAATAGCTGTAGGAACTAGAATTTGACCGCTTCCCATCCCCCTCTAACACTGTCAGGCATGGTGGTGTGCTGAAGATTGCTGCTTCGACAGTGACGCTTCAGATATTCCCTATACAACATTTGTGATTTCACTTTAGTCTGCTGTATGCAGCAGGTGTATCTCCAAGTTAGTTTGAAAGAATAAGAGAGTTGTCACTGATCAATTCTTGTTTCATTGAATAAATATAGGTGGGTGAACAATATCATTAGGTGCCCTGTCAACTGTCCGGACTGTTAACGACAAAGACTGGCCCTATGATCCTGGCTTTCTTCCAGGTGTGCATGGGACAGAGTAAGCACCTGTGGGTGCTGCACACTCCCCCCACCCCCCCAAATGTAGAGCATTCATCTACTCTGCCCGCTTCACAGAACGTCGTTGGACATGCCAAGTTTGTAAGTCAATATCCTGAGCTTTTGAATGTGTGCGTGGTAGTCTTCAAGAAACCTTTACTACCAGGGAAGGATGAGCTGTGTATGCCTGACACTAGGAAATCTCTCTCTTGGGTAAGGGGCAATGCACTGCTATCAGGCTGAATGGGCAGAGAAATTCATTTCACTATCCTGCCCTGAAAACAGACCTGACAGTGCACCGCATAATTTTCTTGTAAGAAAATATATGCATTGCTGCTATGAAGAAGTAATGTTCCTGGCTGCTGTGCCGGGCCCCTGGAGTATTGCAATGTTTATTGCAATGTTTCATGGGTTTATGTTCAGAATTGCTTGCAAAAACCACGGTTGTTTAGCCACTATATCTGAAAATATATACTGCAAAATGAATCCGGTGACCCCTTCGCAGGGGGTTATATCCCACTCCCGCCCCTTCCCTGCCCTCAGTAAAAAAAAAACGACTTGCCTGCTTGCTTCGCCCGCTCGGTATGGTCCGTTATTAAACATTTTCCCTGTACGTTCCATCAATCAGATAACCCAGACAGAGGGCATAGAGTAGAAATGTTGACTCTGTATTTTTTGAAGGGGCAGCTCACTGTTGTAGCTGCGGATGAGCTATTTCAAGATCAACATTTATCTTCATAGTGTCACCTCTGGAGCTAGAACTTGCAAACATGTCTGAAAACCTCTGAAAACTCCTTTTTCAAAATCAACACTGTATGGTTGACAAGTGTCCTTGTTGCTGCAGAAGAGGTTACCTTGGCCACCGCTAGATGAAGTACTTTGAGAAGTCCATGAAGGGAGGTGATTTTTGCTTAAAAACTTTTTGTAGACAAGCTGGCCACAAATTAAACAGGCATAGCCAAAGCTAAGCGGGCCCAATCAGTCTAGGTTCAATGTATTAAAGTTTGTGTGGATTCTTCTCTTGCAAGCCAGAGGCATTCCCTTTGCCGTTGCCAGTTTATCAGTGTATATGGAGTACTCTGACAGACAGAGTCCTGACTAAAACTTTGAAGGAGCCTGCTGCAGCGAAAACAGCAGACAAAAACATTTCTCTCTGGGTACGTTTATTTCTCAGATGAAATGAGTCCCTCCTGCATTAACATGCAAGCATACCCAATGAGGCGAAATAATACACCAAACAGCCAGTAGTGGCGTGCAGGAGCAGTACTCCCAGGACAGACCAAACCAACTCTATGTATATTTTAATGGGGACCAAATTTATGAAATTTTGGCACATGTCCGCGCAGCAATTCATCTTTCTGCCCTGCTCTGCGTAGAAAAGAAAGGAAAGGAATGTGAAATATCTATGCGATCTGGCAGATTCATGGCCCTTCCAACTGTACTGGTGCCATTTTAGCTACCTAGCGCCAACACAGCCACCCTTCACCATGGTGTCTGCAGTGACACAATTTTCAGCAGGATTGGTTTTTTTTCAGGAAGGTGTACCTTCCTGCACAAAAACAATCCTGGGAGCTTTTTTCCAGTTTCTATGTGTGTGGCACAATGCAGCACACATCGAAAGAGAAGGAGAAATTAAGATATTTCTCCTCAGAGGTGTAAGGATTTGGCGTATCCCCAGGTTCACAGGCTCTCGTAAATCTGGGGATGCATCACAATCCATGAGTGTTGCAAAGGAAAACCCACGCAACCACATGGCACACCTCCCTGGCAAAGGGTAAGGTAACGCAGTGACTTGCAGTGCTTGCCTTACACCATATCTATGAGGCCATTCAAAGCCACCCAAAGTGGCTATCCGGGCCTCATAGATAAGGTTGAGAGGTTTGTGTCGCCGCTGTGTCACTAAAAGTGAGGCAACTATGGCACAGGCCTCTCATAAATATGCCCCTAGGTAACAATAAAGATGCAGAAAGCTGCACTGACAAACTAGTCCTAAAAAAAACTTCACAACTTTAAGAGCCACCAAGGCACCACCTTTTTTTGACACTCCAGCGGCACAGTCTACATAATCAAATCTATGAGGCTACGCAAAGCCACTTTGCATGGCTTTGACTTGCCTCATAGATATGGAGTGAGGCAAGGCAGCGCAAGTTGCTGTGTTGCCTCACTCTGCACCAGGGACGTGATCTTTGGTGGGTTTTCCCACACAACACCCGTGGGTTTTGATGCTGTCCCAGGTTTACAAATAAAGTAAACCTGGGAAAGCACCAAAACCTTACGCCTCCGGATGTGAGGTGCAACGAGCAGAAATTATTTTATTTCTCCTTGTTTTTCCTCTTTCCATGTGTGCTGCAAGGAAAATGTCTACCAGAATTGTTTTTTAGCAGGAAGGAGCACCTTCCTGAAAAAGATAAACCCTCCATGCAACAGAGGCACCGCTGCACCATGGTGAGAGGGTGCCTCTGTTGGCGCTAGATTGCTGAAACGCCACCAGCGCAGGAGGAAAGGACAGAAATGCACTACATTGCATAAATATGGTGCATCCCTGCCCTTTCAATTTGGTACAGACCAGAGCAGCAAGATGACTTGCTGTGCTGCCCTATGCCAAATCCCCATAGATTCCTCCCCTTTTTTATCATAATTCGGTTCTAATTAGCCACGCCTTTTCAGCTCCTAATTAAAGGGCATTCTTTTTGTTACCTCATACCTTCAAACAACAAGCCATACGCCTTAGCCCACGCCAATAATTTAACCAATTTACAAAGCACACCTTCCTTTTGTGGTGTAAAACTCATAGTATGACGTCACATTTGGCTAACAGCGATGATGGCTCGTAAGGCAATCCATCAAAATTTGAATTGATTCTTCCTGGCAGCTTCTGTGACAGTTATAAATACTCTGTGCGTAGGCTTAGTACTGTGAAATCAATGCTAACCTAAAATAACAAGGAATATTTAGTATATTGGCCTCATTGTTTGCTAAAGAAACGTGCCCCACAGTTGCTGTTCTAAACACAGCCGTGTGACGCAGAGGGGACTCGACTTGACATAGACAAAGTTGCTGAAGTTAAGGAGCTACAATTTGCGGCAGTATAAAAAGATGTTTACAATAACTGTTATCCAATTAATTTCGTGTTGCGAAGGCTAAGGCCGAACCGTCTGAAGACTCCACGGAGCATTTCAATATGAAAGTTACTAACAAAGATGGAACTATCCTATGCCCATTTTGAACGTGAAAATCTATAACTCCGAAAAATGCTGGACGAACAAATTACATTCTAGTGCCAGAAGATGGAAGCGAACTAATGGTACCACACTGCCACCTCGTGGTGAAAAAATAATAACGAAAGGATTTAATATAAAGCTATCACAAAGTTGCTATTTGTAATTCTTAAGCAATTTTAAAATTACATTAAATCCATTTTAAGAATTACCAGGCAATATTTCATAAATTAAAAGGATCTGCAGAGTTTATACAGTGTTATTTCACGTGGAACTTTTGTTTTAGAAAGTTTTTTTAAAGCGTTAAATTCAAAAGGTATATGCTGCAAACTTGCCCGCTTTCTCTCTTTTGTTGCAGACTAAGCACACCTCGTGATGCTGCCAATGGGTTGATTATTATCAATGACAAGACATTAAGAAAGACGATCATTCACCTACCCGACAACCAAATCCTAGAAAGACCTCCCCCAACATAGTAGGGCCTGCTCTTCTCTTCTTGAATTCCAGAAGAAGCTGAAGACCTGGCTTTTCAATTAGTCTTATTGCTAGACCATCTAGACTACCTGTACTCAAGCCCAGCCTCATCACATGCCTACACTTATCTACTCAGCACCTGGATACCTTGACGGGTGACAAGCAGCACACTCCAAATACACCTTACACTACAAATGAATACAACACAAATATATATTTTTCAATCTTTAGATGCTCTTGCCTCTACAAGTTACATGCAGGAATCAGGCATTGGCATAAAATGCACAAAATGCTACTCAAAACACTTTAATCTCCACTTTATCAAAATATCACATTCCTCTTCCCTATAAAGGAATGTTTTACCTTACCCTAAAGTTAGTTATATTGTACATAATCTCACTTTGAAGCCAACATTAAGAATACAGGAATCAAATCTTGTGAAAACATAAAGAAGATAGTAGCAACCAATAATGAGTTGTTTTTAGAGGTGAGCATAACTCATTTAATTTCGTGTAGACTAATCCCATAGAATTACCTAAAAGGTTCAGTGAGATTATGCGAGAAAAGTAACTCTGCTTTTAGTGCTATTTTCTTGATATGAGGGTGCATTTTGCTTTAAGAAATAGTGCTAAATGCAACAAAACATGAATAGTGGTGTGCAGTTGGGATAGGATTTTCCACCAACTTACTCCTAGCATTTAGCACTAGGTTTGTGGCACAAAATGCGCCCTTACACTCACAATGGATGCTAGGATGAATTTTGTGCTACAAAAAGAGCCCTAAATGCAACATAAGCAGCAGCATATGCAGCCAATCACACTTGATAAATGTACTCTTGCAGTGGGATTTATTTTCCCAAAATTACTCTTAGCCATGCAAGTGGACATAATCATGTTATAATTGGTAATTGCACGTCAAACAATAATTAGAAATTATCTAAATTCCTCCACTTAAAACTGCATAATTAAAATTACTCCCTAGCCTAGTTGTTTTCCACTGAGGATCCCATGTGACATATAACAGACAATAATCGTGAAGCTCAACTTGTCAATGATGTTACTTGGAAGCCCAAGGTGAAAAACTCCAGATATTGACAAAAACACATCTACAAATTCAAGTTTGTGATTGAAGGCAATTTTTTTTCATAGTAAAATGTTTTACATTTATATCAAAACTAACATTTGCTCACACTAATATATGTTTCTTATTCATGATTAGATATACCATTGCTTCTGTAGGCCTGCATTTAAAAATGGCAACCATTTGGTTGCCATCTTGTTTCACATTACATCATTCTTATTTACAGAAAAAAATGACCCCACATCCACAGATGCGATGTGTCCTTACTATTGTTCTCCTGTGAAATGTTTTCTTTTGATGTGTGACTTGCAAAACGTACTAACAAGTGTTTCAGTGCACCTGCAGAGGACAACCTGGTCCAATGTAGCGCATTATTTTGCAGATAACTGTAAGTCTGAAGGATCTTTAGAGTAGCTCCACTGTGTAGTAGCTTCAGAAAATAATGAGCTTAGTTCGTCTTTGTGTGCCTTAATCTGATTGGAGAGTTTTATGGGAACCGTGTGTAGGTGCGGTGGCATAAGGTACCCCAAACGTATGCAGTTTAAGCGGGGGTTAACACCGGGTCTCATGGACTGCTGAACTGTGTCAGAATTAAAATGTTATTGTTTTTTGTGAGCCCCTTCTGTCTGCAAGCCTGTGGACAGAATGTTCATAACACTGCTGGGAATACAAGGTCAGAGGAGTATGGGAAGTGGACAGCACAAGGCAAAGAGAAATTATTAAAACAGGGGGAACGCAGAGAGGGGGAGAAATAGAGTGAGCACAAGAAAGACAAGAAAGAAAAAGTAAGGATTCAGAACCAAAGATGGGTAGATAGAGAAAAACATGAAAAAGAGGAGAAAGGGTGGGTATTGGGAAGGAAGGAAATATGAAGGGAAAAAAGGAGAAAATATGAGAGGCTGGATGGAAAAAGGAAGGATAAATGAAGGGTGAAAGGCAAATGGTTGGATACATGGATATATTGATGGGCAGATGAGCACAAAATGGGAATGGACAGAAGAATGGATGAATAGATAGAAAGGTGGAAGGATAAATGGATGGACGATGAAAAAGGGAATGGAATTCTTCTAACGAGGGTCGGGATTGGTCACTTTGTATGCTCAGTGTGAATAGAGGTGTGATTTAAGTGGGGGGTATTTTAATTTTCTGGCTACTACCTTTTGTAGATATATCACATTTTAGAATTGTGTGATTTCATTTAGGCAATGTACACAAGATTCAGAGACTTCTTCCCAGAACGTTTCTCTGAATAAGGTGTTCTTTTTTTTTGGAGAACTGATGTTCATAACTTTCCTTAAGATGTTTTCATATTAGTGTACTTCTTTCTTATATGGTTTACATTGAGTTGAACTGCATAACGGCTAAATGCATTTGTGATTCGATTACTGATTTACAATTAATTTGAGGATTTGAATTTGTAAACCTGTTAACCTTTTAATAAACGTTATGGATTGAAACTTGACCATTCTCTGCCTCTATGTGGAGCCCAATGTGCTTCATGGTATTTAAATGTATTGATTTGCTTACTAGCCTCAGTTGGGACTCGTCTGGGCGCCAAATGTGCACGAAGGAAAGCTCTTTGTTATGTATGCCGGCCTCACCTTACCAAAAGTGTTCTCAGCACGCACAAAGCAGCTGCACAAGGGTAGGGCTGCCATGGGGGAGCCAAAGCTTCTCCTCCCTCAGGCAGTATCTCTTCAAATAAATCCAGGATTACAAGCATTCCCTCCAGCATAGAAAATAGCACGTGGACACAGGAATAATGAGTCAAATTCTGTATGTTTTCCTCCTCCAAGGAGACGTAATAGGCTGAAATCTGCACCCAACGAAAATGAGGGGAGAGTCAGAGAGTGTTTCCTGCTCCCCTTGTGTGCAGCAGGAGGGCTGTTGGGATCAGGTGCAGCAGATGCCCACAGTCACTGCAGCACCCCACAGGGCTCCATGGCCAGAGTCATCAAGCCCTCGTGGTACTTCCGGTATTTTCTGACATGGTAATCCTGGAAACACTGAGGGCATATTTATACTCTGTTTGCGCCGGAATTGTGTTGTTTTTTTTGACGCAATTCCGATGCAAAACTAACTCCATATTTATACTTTGGCGTTAGACGCGTCTAGTGCCAAAGTCCATGGAGTTTGCGTCATTTTTTAGCGTGGACACCTACTTTGCGTAAATGATATGCAAGGTAGGTGTTCCCGTCTAAAAAATTGACTCCGAGGCATGTGCGCCGTATTTACACTCCCGGGCAAAATTCACGCCCGGGAGTGGGCGGGTCAAAAAAAATGACGTCCGGCCGCTTTTGCGCCGTTTTTTAGCGCCTGGTCAGGGCAGGCGTTAAGGGACCTTTGGGCTCGGAAGGAGCCCAGAGGTGCCCTCCCAAGCCGCCAGGGACACCCCCTGCCACCCTTGCCCACCCCAGGAGGACACCCAAGGCTGGAGGGACCCATCCCAGGGACATTAAGGTAAGTTGGGGTAAGTATTTTTTTTTTATTTTTTTGTGGCATAGGGGGGCCTGATTTGTGCCCCCCTACATGCCACTATGCCCAATGACCATGCCCAGGGGACACAAGTCCCCGGGGCATGGCCATTGGGCAAGGGGGCATGACTCCTGTCTTTGCTAAGACAGGAGTCATTTCAATGGGGGTTAGGAGTCGAAAAAAATGGCGCTAATCGGGTTGAGGCGAAAGATTTGCCTCAGCCTGACTTGCCCCATTTTTTGGCGCCCAAGCTCCATATCCCCCTACGCCGGCGCTGCCTGGTGTACGTCGTTTTTTTTCACGCACACCAGGCAGCGCCGGCGGCTAACGCCGGCTAACGTCATTGAATAAATACGGCGCCCGCATGGCGCTTCAGAATGGCGTTAGCCGGCGCTAATTTTTTTGACGCAAAACTGCCTTAGCGCAGTTTTGCATCAAAAAGTATAAATATGGCCCTGAGATTCTCAGAATAGTCCAGAACAATGTCCCTCCTGGGGATACCCTACCGGACCACCCATATTGTGAATGTACATGACGTCTTGGTGCCAACTGCACCGTTCTCAAGTCAACCCTTTACTCCACAGCTCCCCTAAAAGTAGATACGTGTTGTTTGCCAACCTCCTCCACCACCCTCAGGAGATCCCTCCCTGGACCAATTTAAAAAATCAACTGGAGTCTTACCTCGTTCCTCATTCACCCTTGGTTACACTCTCAGCTCATTTTCCATTAAACAATATATCTGACATCGTGCTACCCTTTGAACCACTCAGACTTGTCAGATGTTAGTGCGAGGCTTAGGGTCAAAACGTCAAGCCCGTCTTTTGAAAGGAGTCATGAGCATCTGTTTCTTAGTATTAAAAATAGTACTTCATGGAAAGAGAAAAATCACATTTAGTGGTCTATTCTCGTAAACTACCTCATTAACAATGAAGATAGCAGGCTTGTTGGCATTTAAAAGACTATAAATAAATGTCGCTCAAGGAGAGTGGGCCCTGTCATGCACAGGATCTGGGCCATAATGCTCCTTCTATCCCCTATTGGGACCACCGCACCTCCACCCACAAAACATCCAGCAAATGAAATAAACATATCTAGCATCCTACAACGTCACCACTCACCGTCAATGATTCTTTCTACACATCTTTGCCCAACTATTAAAATCAATTCCTGACATCCTGTCACCGTCCGACACTTGTAGTCGTTCCAACTTCCAACCTGAAGACACGCAGAGATCTGACAGAGCGCTGCAACAGCTTTTTAAAAGTCTCATCTGCGCAGCCTTCATTTCCCTATAAGTGCGGTTTGTTCAGACCTGTGACTGACAGGGTGATGGCAATTGGTGATGTAGGATTGCCACCCACAGTCCACCCCTTCCCTCGATCTCTGAAGATGCACGAAAAGCAGCAGATTGTTACCAGCCCGAGCTCGGGCTTTGGATCCTTGTGTTTCACTGCTCTGATGTCAGAACAATGAAAACATGAAACTCATTTGTCACTGTTCTGGCATCAAGGCAGTGAATAACTGAGTATCGGAACCTGTGTTCACTCTGACTGCATGTTGAAGCCATACGCAAGAAAGCTACTTTAGCACTGCTGTGACATTAGCACTGCTGTGACATCAGACTGCAGGTAAGCCTCTGTTTTCCCACGTTTTTCCTTTCTATCCTGAGACCCACGGTAAGTGGTGGTGGGCATCATCTTCCAACCGCAATGTGTTTTGTTGTCACTCGTTCTCAGTTGCATTTATTAATGAACTCAGTAGAATCGAATAGAAGAAACATGAACTTCAGAAGTTTACTCAAAATCCTGTTATATAGCAGGACCGTTTTAACTTCGTATATGACTACCATAAGACAAAAGAAAAACATGCTATGCCACCAAAGGCAGATGCAATGCTGTGGACCCTGGCAAGTCCACCTAGAAATAGTGAGGAATCTCAAAGACCATTAGTTACCTTGCAGGTCCCTCATAGGCCATCATTTACACTTGTTTAGAAATATAGATGCTAAAACTTTTTAAACTATAGCAACTAAATTGGCACGCAGCCATTTAACAGTGGAGCATCAAGACATTCTATGACAATTATCCTGGATGGGAGTGCATGCAAATACAACCCTGTCCGGTAAACAGTTCCCTACTTGCTAGTGAAAAAAACAAAAAAAAACAAGGCCCTGTAACTAGAGCTCCCCTTCAACCTCTGCAGGTTCTACAAGTGAATAGAAGTGGACCTCACTGGCCTATTGGGACTTTCTGGAGACGATTACATGCAAGTCAATAATGTAACAAAATATCCAACAGGAGGCCCCGTGGCCGACCATTCCAGTGACCTGCTGATTCCATTGGAGGCCTTTACAAATCAGGTGAACAATTGTGTACCCCACTTGTTGAAACAAATATCTCATGCCCCAGAGATAGCATAAATATGCATGTCAATTTACCATCCTTAGTCAGATGACTTTGTCGAGAGACAAAATAAAACAATCAGGCAAATATTTCAGAAAGCTGTGGGGTTAATGGTTGAGATTAAACAAGGTCCTTCAACTAATGCTATTAAGTTTTCACAGCACTACACACAATTTTACTGGAGTGAAACCTTTTGAACTTCTTTTTGGAAAACAGTTCTGAATCATATCGGATATAGCAGAGGAATGACAGGAAGAGGAGGATCCTGAGGAAAATCACGCTGGTTAAATATGTTCTGGATAACGTGTAAGCTATAAAGGTTGGCTTTCTAGGAGGCCAAGGAGCTATGATGAGGATCTTCCATCTGGGTGATAAAGTAGTAGCATTGCTGTCCACCGCAGAGCACACGTTACTTGTGGCCTATTGCACAGTCTGACAAACAAAACTGGCATATATTTACCTTCTGATGCTGCGGAACAATTGTTTTGTCTATTACCAATATTAACAACAACAAAAATAGACGAAATATGTTCTCACAGTGAACACCTAGCTCATTGGGTTAACTGATACTACCATCTTCTTTGGAGCCCAGACAAAAACACGATCTTGAAAGTCTAATGCATGGAGTAAACACAGTCTTTTCTATTAAACCCAAGTACACTTAATCTAACACAAAGTCCAGTCAGAGAAACATGTCTAGGTTCTTCAGAGGCACTGCCAAATTCCAGAAGCCACCAGACAAGCTGTACAAGAAGTAGAGAGCACATGGCAAATGGAGTTATGAAGATATCAGCAAATGACTGGAGCTTCCTAATAGTGCCCAAACTAAAACCTAGTGGCTTCATAAGGTCCTGTATCTATTTTGGATGAGTACATCAAATCACTTCCCCTTACACGTATTCAGTACAAAGGGTTGATGCAATAGTTGAGCACCAAGTATATCAGCACTCTGGATCTCACTGAAGGTTATTGGCAGATTCCCCTGAGAATGTCAGTCTGCCATAAAACCCTACAACACCCTAGGGTTTAATCCTCGCTAAGATACTTCACTTTGGAGTTCAGGGGCCTTAGAAACATTTTAGCATCTTTTGGATCTACATCTCCAACCTCTTTTTGACTATGAAGCTGTATATAAGGATAACATAATCCTACTCAGACCTGACTGGTACTACCATCTCACACATTTAGATCATGTATTAACTGGCTGTGCAGGTGGCGGTGCTTGCGGTGGTGTCTGCAGCGGAGATGCTGCCGGTGCTGGCCGTGGTGCAGGTGCTGGTAGTAGTGGAGGGAGACACCAGGCTGTCTCCTGCAGCCTCGGACGGCTGCCCACTGGGGATGATGCTGCTGACTGTTGTTGTGGCAGTGGCGGTGCAGGTGGCGGTGCAGGGGGCAGTGCAGGTGGCGGTGCAGATGGCGGTGCAGGTGGCAGTGCCTGTGGCGGTGCTTTCTGCAGTACAGGTTGCTGGGCTGTCGCTACTGATGGTGGGCACCAGTCCCTCACCTGGAGGCTCCGAGGCCTGAAGTGGCTTGCCTTGGGATTTCTTCCCCTTCCCCACATTGGCAGACGCTGCTGGGACCTTGGCACTGGCAGATGCAGTTTTGGAGGAGGCCTTGCTGGGTGGGTCGTGCTTCTTGGCCGTGCTGCATGCTGGCACCTTCTTCACCTTGGCAGGTGGTGGAATGTGTTGGTTCTTTGCATGGGTCGGTGGCACACTGGCAGCCCTGATTGGTGCCCCTTTTGATGCCCTGGGACTTGCAGGTACCACAGCGGACCTCGTCTTGGTGGCTCAGGTGCTGGCCTGGGATCTTGACACCCTGGCCCGAGGGAAAGGACAGGGGGCAGGCGTAGGGAAGAAGTAAAATTTTGCAGGGAAAAGTTTTTTGACACACTGGGACGGGAAGATGGAGAGGGTTTGGGAGTGGAGGAAGTGGGAGAGGTTGTAGGAGGTGTACGTCTGCTGAGTTTGGGTGAAGGTGCATGGGCTGGATGCTGTTGTGAGGTGGATGGCTGTTGGGTGGGTGGGTGCTTGCGTTTGTGTACTTTGGGAGGAGGGGTCACAGACACACTGGGAGAGGACACAGGCATGTTTGCATGGTTGTTGGGGTGGTGACTGCTCGTGATGGGTGTTTTGTGATGGGCGTGCTGGTGATGGACGTAGTGGATGAGGATGTAGTGCATGCAGTTGTGAGTGGAGATGCTACTGGGAGGGGGGTGGACGAGGAGGGGGACACAGTGGAGGCAGTGGATGTTGGTGTGTCTGCCTGGGGATGGTGCTTGTGTGAGTGCCTGTGTGATGAAGTGTGGTGCTTGTATTTGCCTGAGCCACTCCTGTGTGTTGATTTGGGTGATTGTTGGTCTGAAGGTGTGCTTGGGATAGGCTGTGGTTGAGGGGATTGGGACTGAGTAGAGGAAGTTGGAGGGGGAGGCTAGACACAGGGACAATGGCTGCCATCAGTGCTGAGGCCAGAGTCTGAAAAGCTCTCTGTTGGGCCGCCACGCCAGAATGAATGCCCTCCAGGTATGCATTTATTTGTTGCAAACGCCTCTCAACACCCTGGATGGCATTCAGAATGGTTAACTGCCCAACAGCGAGGGATCTCAGGAGGTCAATAGCCTCCTCACTGAGGGCAGCAGGGCTGACTGGGACAGGGCCTTAGGTGCCTGGGGCGAAGGAGATGCCCACCCTCCTGGGTGAGCGGGCACGGGAAACACACTGAAGGGCTGCTCGGAGGGCAGTGCTGGTAGAGGGGGTGGCGGCCGTACCTGTTGTTGGGGTGGGCACAGGTGTCCGCCACTGCCAGGGTGCTTCCATCGGAGGAGGAGTCGCTGTCACTGGTCTCCCCTCCTGTCCCCGTCGTGGTGCTCCCCTCGTCCTCCGTCCCACTGGTGCCTTCACCCTCGGTGGATTCGGCCTCATGGGCCATGTGGGATGCAGCTCCCTCTGTCACCGGTGCCTCTGTTCTTCCACCAGATGATGCTAATGCACACAAGGACAGCTTGGCAAAACAAAAAGGGGGGAGAGACAGAGGATACACTTGGCCAATGCCAGCAACAACACCACCGTTGGCGTACACAACACACAGGGAGCTGCCCTATGCACTAGGCCATGCCCAACCAGTCACTAAGGTAGTCACAAGCCTATGTGGTACAATGCCTAAGGCCAGCATCGGCACACCTGACACCCACAGGACCCTGCCCAGTAGTATATGCCCACTAACACCATTGGGTTTGGAGTGCTTCAGAGCCTGCACACAAGGGACCTACCCTGCCATGATCGCCCTGGCCTAGGGGCACCCACAGCCCATATCCCCCACCCAGCTAGCTCCTAAAGCACGCAAAGTCAGGATTCAGAATCTGTACTAACCCCCTTGTGGCTGTTGTGATGCCCTCAACCACCCATCCAACTCCGGATAGGCCACCACCAGGATGCGGAACATCAGGGGAGTCATGGTGCAACGGGAACCCATTTCAGGTTGGGAGGCCTGCCCCAGCTGGGCCTCCGCAGTTTTTTTGGTCCAACGGCACAGATCCTCCCATCTCTTGCGGCAGTGGGTGCCCGCCTGTGATAGACCCCCAGGGTCCGCACCTCCTTGGCAGATGGCATGCCAAATACCCTTTTTCTGGTGGGCGCTGACCTAGAGGGAAAATACAGCAGAAAAGGAAATTACTCACCCGTCTGGACTGGCATACTCATTGCCCCCCAGTTCCCACCCATGCCCTGACGCACATACACTGACCACCTCTCATGCAGCACTCAGGCCAGGACGCATCAGTACCCCCCAACATGTGGCTTACATCCGCACCACTCCAAACATGCATTGCCCCCACATTATGATAAGAGTGTACTCACCTGTTTGTCTGGAGGACCGTAGAGTAATGTGTACTGGGGTAGGACCCCATCCACCAGCCTCTCCAACTCCTCCGCAGTGAAGGCAGGGGCCCTTTCCCCAGACACTGTAGCCTTTGTCGCTTCCAGACTCAGGTCACAGCAGCACTTGCAGTGTAGGTCCTCTCCTGTTGATGGTCAGGTAGTAAGTGAGTGAAAAGTTAGAAAATGGCGGTGACGTCCACAGCGGTGCATACCGTCACCGCCAGCATACATCGCCAATGGCTTCTGGAACCCATAGGGCCCAATAATAACCAATGCGAAGGTGCGCGGCAGTCATCGACCGCCTACTGCAACGGCGCACAATGCCAGGGCACTTACCTAATTTCCACTTGTCCCTCCTCACTGGTCAGTGTAGGAAAGTACCATCTTGCCTGGCATGTTACCCCCATTTTTACTTGTGTGTCAGTTTGTTTTTGCCTGTGTCACTGGGATCCTGCTAGCCAGGACCCCAGTGCTCATAGTTTGTGGCCTATATGTGTCCCCTGTGTGGTGCCTAACTGTATCACTGAGGCTCTGCTAACCAGAACCTCAGTGTTTATGCTCTCTCTGCTTTTAAAATTGTCACTGCAGGCTAGTGACCTTTTTCACCAATTCTGATTGGCACACTGGAACACCCTTATAATTCCCTGGTATATGGTACCTAGGTACCCAGCGTATTGGGGTTCCAGGAGATCCCTATAGGCTGCAGCATTTCTTTTGCCACCCATAGGGAGCTCAGACAATTCTTACACAGGACTGCCACTGCAGCCTGAGTGAAATAACGTCCACGTTATTTCACAGCCATTTTACACTGCACTTAAGTAACTTATAAGTCACCTATATGTCTAACCCTCACTTAGTGAAGGTTAGGTGCAACGTTACTAAGTGTGAGGGCACCCTGGCACTAGCCAAGGTCCCCCAACATTGTTCAGGGCAATTTCCCCGGACTTTGTGAGCGCGGGGACACCATTACACACGTGAACTACATATAGGTCAATACCTATGTGCAGCTTCACAATGGTAACTCCGAACATGGCCATGTAACATGTCTAAGATCATGGAATTGTCCCCCCAAGCCAAATCTGGTATTGGGGTGCCAATCCTATACATCCCCGGGGCTCCAGCATGGACCCTGGGTACTGCCAAACTAGCTCTCTGGGGTTTTCTCTGCAGATACCGCTGCTGCCAACCCTCAGACAGGTTTCTGCCCTCCTGGGGTCGGGCCAGCTCAGTCCCAGGAAGGCAGAACAAAGGATTTCCTCTGAGAGAGGGTGTTACACCCTCTCCCTTTGGAAATAGGTGTTAAGGGCTGGGGAGGAGTAGCCTCCCCAGCCTCTGGAAATGCTTTGAAGGGCACAGATGGTGCACTCCTTGCATAAACCAGTCTACACAGGTTCAGGGATCCCCCAGCCCCTGCTCTGGTGCGAAACTGGACAAAGGAGATGGGAGGGACCATTCCCCTGTCCATCACCACCCCAGGGGTGGTGCCCAGAGCTCCTCCAGTGTGTCCCAGGCCTCTGCCATCTTGAATGCAGAGGTGTGAAGGCACAATGGAGACCTCTGAGTGGCCAGAGCCAGCTGGTGACGTCCGAGACCCCTCCTGATAGGCTCTTACCTGGTTAGGTAGCCAATCCTCCTCTGAGGGCTATTTAGGGTCTCTCCAATGGGTTCCTCTTCAGATAAAGAATGCAAGAGCTCACCAGAGTTCCTCTGCATCTCCCTCTTTGACTTCTGCCAAGGATCGACTGCTGACTGCTCCAGGACGCCTGCAAAACCGCAACAAAGTAGCAAGAAGACTACTAGCAACATTGTAGTGCCTAATCTTGCCGGCTTTCTCAACGGTTTCTTGGTGGTGCATGCTCTGAGGGCTGTCTGCCTTCAAACTGCACTGGAAGCCAAGAAGAAATCTCCTGTGGGTCGACGGAATTTCCCCATGCTAACGCAGGCACCAAACTTCTGCATCTCCGGTCCTCTGGGTCCCCTCTCATCTTGACGAGCGTGGTCCCTGGAACACAGGAGCTGGATCCAAGTGACCCCGACAGTCCAGTGGTCCTTCTGGCAAAATTTGGTGGAGGTAAGTCCTTGCCTCCCCACGCCAGATGGTAGTCCTGTGTACTGCGTGATCTGCAGCTGCTAGGGCTTCTGTGCACTTTTGCAAGGATTCCTTTGTGCACAGCACAGCCCAGGTCCACAGCACTCCGTCCTGCATTGCTGAACTCGCTGAGTTGACTACCGGCTTCGTGGGACCCTCTTTTGTTGTGTTGAATTGACCGCCGTGCTCAGATATCTTGAACGCCTGTTCAAGTGCTTCTGTGGGTGCTGCCTGCTTCTGCATGGGCTCTCTCTGTCACTGAGCCCCTCCCCCTCTCTCTCCTCCTCCAAGGGGCCTGGGCAGCACCCATTATCTTCAACCGAGACTCTTGCAGCTAGCAAGGCTTGTTTGCAGTCTTTCTGTGTGGAAACAACTCAGCATCCTCCAGCACGCCGTGGGACATCTTCTGACCAAAGGAGAAGTTGTTGCAGAATCTTTGGCTTCATCCACCCAGAGGCAGCCATTTTGCACCTTCATCCAGAGTTTAGTGGGCTCCTGCCCTCCCTGGACACTTAAATGACTCTTGGACTTGGTCCCCTTCCTTTGCAGGTCCTCAGGTCCAGGAATCCGTCTTCAGTGCTTTGCAGTCAGTTGTTGCCTTTGCAGAATCCCCTATCTCGACTTAACTGTCTTTCTGGGGTAGTAGGGTAACTTTACTCCTACTTTTCAGGGTCTTGGGGTGGGGTATCTGGGACACCCATAGTGTTTTCTCAGTCCCAGCTACCCTCTACACACTACACTAGGAGTGGGGTCCATTCGTGGTTCGCATTCCACTTTTGGAGTATATGGTTTGTGTTCCCCCTAGGCCTATTGTCTCCTATTGCATTCTATTGTGTTCTACAGTGTTTGCGCTACTTTTCTAAGTGTTTACTTACCTGATTTTGGTTTGTGTGTATATTTTGTGTATTTTACTTACCTCCTAAGGGAGTATATCCTCTGAGATACTTTTGGCATATTGTCACTAAAATAAAGTACCTTTATTTTTAGTAACTCTGAGTATTGTGTTTCTTATGATCTAGTGCTATATGATATAAGTGGTATAGTAGGAGCTTTGCATGTCTCCTAGTTCAGCCTACGCTGCTCTGCTATAGCTACCTCTATCAGCCTAAGCTGCTAGAACACTACTAATCTACTAATAAGGGATAACTGGACCTGGCACAAGGTGTAAGTACCATCAGGTACCCACTATAAGCCAGGCCAGTCTCCTACATTGGTGGTGCAGCGGTGGGATAAGTACTTGTAACTGCTTTACCACTTTGTCATTGATGCTTTTCTTAAGAAAAACATAAACCAAATACTTCAGAATATACACAGTTAACCTAAACAGTTTAACTTTCTTTCTCTAAACTTTCTAAAAAAGTTTTAGAAAAGTTTTGAAAAGTTTTGAAAAGTTTAAAAAAGTTTTTCTCTTTTCTCTAAAAGTTTCTAAACTTTTTTCTCTCTACCTTAAACTCTTTCTAACAATCATGTCTGTAGTAGCACTCACTCCCACAGTTGTCCAAGCAACATATGGTAGTTTAAACTTTAAAAGTTTGAGGGGTCTCTGCATTGAAAGGAGTTTAAGTATTAGTAAGAATCCCATATCTCCTTAGCCTTCTCCTAGAAAGTGATCAGAACCAGTCTGGCCCATCCCAGGATCAGGAGGTAGGGGAGGGGTGTACCCAGCCAGACTCAGAGGAGTCCACTGAGGATGCTGGGGAGGATTCTTCCAAGGACCTGTCGGCTAACAGGCTATCTAGTGACACTGGTAGTGGGAGGGGGTCACACACTAGTAGGGCACCTTTCACTCCTAATGGCCAGGTTACTAGAGTCCAGCCAGTTAGGGACAGGTCTAATTCTGCCAATGCCCATATTTCTTCTGTGTCTCACAATTCCCAAGCCTCCCACCCTGAGGATAACTTAATGGAAAGGGAACTCAGAAAGCTGAGGTTGGAAGAGGCCAGGCTGAAGCTTAAACAGCAGCAGCGGGCCTTAGACAGGGAATCTCTGGATGTGGAAAGGGAAAGACAGAGGTTGGGGTTAGTTCCCCATGGTGGCAGCAGCAGTGTTTTTGATAGCAATCCTGTTAGAGAGCAAGATTCCAGAAACCTGCATAAGATAGTCCCCCCTTACAAGGAGGGGGATGACATTAACAAGTGGTTTGCTGCACTTGAGAGGGCCTGTATGGTACAGTTGGTCCCACAAAGGCAGTGGGCTGCTATCTTGTGGCTGTCATTCACTGGTAAGGGTAGGGATAGGCTCCTTACTGTCAGAGAAAGTGATGCTAACAATTACAAAGTTTTGAAGGTTGCACTCTTGGATAAACTTTGGCTTAACCACTGAACAATACAGGATTAAGTTCAGAGATACCAGAAAAGAGTCCTCTCAAGACTGGACAGACTTTGTAGACTATTCAGTGAAGGCCTTGGAGGGTTGGTTACATGGCAGTAAGGTGACAGACTATGAAAGCCTGTATAATATAATCCTGAGAGCGCATATTTTGAACAATTGTGTGTCTGATGTGTTGCACCAGTACTTGGTAGACTCAGATCTGACTTCTCCCCAAGAATTGTGAAAGAAGGCAGACAAATGGGTCAGAAAAAGAGTGAACAGAAAAGTTTATACAGGGGGTGACAAGGATGGCAAGAAGAAGGATGGTAAGTCTTCTGACAAGGGTGGGGACGAAGATAAAAAAACATTCTGAGTCTTCATCAGGCCCACAAAAATCCTCTGTGGGTGGTGGGTCCAAATCCTTTTCTCACAGTCAGAAAAAGCCATGGTATTATTTATGTAAAGTAAAAAGCCTTTGGGCAAGTGATGCCACTCGTCCAAAGAAAAACACCAAGGCTCCCACTACCACAACCCCAACTGAAACCTCTAGTGCCCCTAGTAGTAGCAGTGGTGGTTGGAAGTCTACTACAAATAGCCAATCCAAGGGTGTAGCTAGGCTCACTATTGGCAGTGTAGTCAGGGTTGGTCTTGTTAGGGAGACCACAGAGGCTGTTTTAGTCTCTGATGGTGGCATTGACTTTGCCACCTTGGTTGCTTGTCCCCTTAATATGGGTAAGTACAAGCAACTACCCCTAATTAATGGTGTTGAGGTTGAGGCCTACAGGGACACAGGAGCCAGTGTAACTATGGTTATAGAGAAACTGGTTCAACCTGATCAACACCTACTTGGTCAGCAATACCAAGTGACTGATGCTCACAATAACACACTTAGCCACCCCATGGCTCTTGTGAATCTCAACTGGGGGGGGTGGGGGGGTCCAAAGAAAGTTGTAGTAGCCACTGAATTACCTGTAGATTGCTTACTAGGCAATGATTTGGAGACATCAGCTTGGGCGGAAGTGGAGTTGGAGGCTCATGCAACAATGCTGGGCATTCCTGGGCATATTTTTGCTTTGATAAGGGCTGAGGCCAAAAAGCAAAAAGGACAGGGAAACTTGGATCCTGGAACAATGGGCCAAATGCTCCCAAAAGCTAGGGGTAGTAAGGGTAAAAACTTGCCCATTGCCCACTATCCCTCCCTCTCCAGAAGATTCCCCTTTTGAGGAAGAGGAATCCTCTCCCTGTGCAGAACCTTCGCCAGATGAGCTGGCAGCAGACACTGTTGGGCTTTTGGGTGCAGGGGGGCCTGCTAGGAAAGAGCTGAGTGTGGCACAGCAGACCTGTCCCACACTAGAGGGTTTGAGACAGCAAGCTGTCAAACAGCAGAATGGGGATGTCAGTGATAGCCATAAGGTGTATTGGGAAGACAACCTCCTGTATACTGAGTCAAGAAACCCTAAACCTGGAGCTGCCAGGAGATTGGTCATCCCTTTGCAGTATAGGGAGTTTCTTCTTACCTTGGCACATGACATTCCTTTGGCTGGGCATTTGGGCCAGAGTAAAACCTGGGACAGGCTTGTTCCCTTGTTTCACTGGCCTCATATGTCAGAGGACACTAAATAGTTTTGTCGCTCTTATGTGACCTGCCAGGCCAGTAGCAAGATTGTTGGCACACCAAAGGCCCCTTAATTCCATGTCCTGTTGTTGGGGTGCCCTTTGAAAGGGTAGGGGTTGACATAATTGGCCCCCTTGGCCCTCCAACAGCTTCAGGCAATAGGTTTATCCTTGTGGTAGTGGACCATGCCACTAGGTATCCTGAAGCAACTCCCTTAAGGACCACTACAGGTCCTGCAGTGCCAAAGGCCCTCCTGGGAATCTTTTCCAGAGTGGGTTTCCCTAAGGAAGTGGTATCAGACAGGGGTAGTAACTTTATGTCTGCATACCTCAAAGCAATGTGGAAGGAGTGTGGTGTAACATACAAGTTCACTACTCCTTATCATCCACAAACAAATGGTCTGGTTGAGAGGTTTAATAAAACTCTCAAAGGTATGATAATGGGACTCCCTGAAAAACTCAGAAGGAGATGGGATGTCCTGCTACCTTGCCTCCTTTTTGCTTACAGGGAGGTACCCCAGAAAGGAGTGGGCTTTAGCCCCTTTGAACTCCTCCTTGGGCACCATGTGAGAGGTCCCCTTGCACTTGTTAAGGAGGGTTGGGAACAACCTTTAAAAGCTCCTAAACAGGACATTGTGGACTATGTACTTTGCCTAAGATCAAGAATGGCTGAGAACATGAAAAAAGCCAGTAAAAACCTTCAGACCAGCCAGGAGCTGCATAAGCAATGGCATGACCAGAAGGCTATCCTGACCCAGTACCACCCAGGACAGAAGGTGTGGGTATTGGCACCTGTGGCCCCAAGAGCACTCCAGGACAAATGGAGTGGACCCCATCTAATTGTTGAGAAAAAGGGTGAGGTTACCCACTTGGTAGACCTGGGCACTGCCAGGAGTCCCCTTAGGGTGCTCCATTTCAACCGCCTAAAGCCTTACTATGACAGGGCTGATCTCACCCTGCTCATGGCAACTGATGAGGGACAGGAAGAAGAGAGTGACCCTCTCCCTGATCTCTTCTCCACCACAGAAGCTGATGGATTAGTGGAGGGAGTAGTACTTGCAGGTTGCCTTACTGCTGAGCAGGACAACTGTGTACATCTCTTAAGTGAGTTTTCCGAACTCTTCTCACTGATACCAGGTACCACTACTTGGTGTGAGCACACAATCAATACTGGAGACAGTTTACCTGTCAAAAGTAAGATTTATAGGCAGCCTGACCATGTCAGGGACTGCATTAAAACAAGAGGTCCAGAAAATGTTAGACTTAGGAGTGATTGAGCCTTCAGAAAGCCCATGGGCTAGCCCAGTGGTGCTTATCCCAAAACCTCACAGTAAGGATGGCAAAAGAGAGATGAGGTTTTGTGTTGACTATAGAGGGCTCAACCAAGTAACCAAGACAGATGCTCACCCTATACACAGGGCAGATGAGCTAATAGATTCACTGGCTTCTGGCAAGTGTCTAAGCACTTTTGATTTAACTGCAGGGTATTGGCAGATTAAATTATCAGAAGATGCTAAACCCAAAACTGCATTTTCAACCATTGGAGGGCACTATTAATTCACTGTGATGGTCTTTGGTCTGAAGAATGCACCTGCCACTTTTAAAAGGTTGGTGAACACAGTCCTGCAAGGGTTGGAAGCTTTTAGTGCAGCATATCTAGATGATATAGTTGTCTTCAGCTCCACCTGGGATGATCACCTGGTCCAGCTGTGGAACGTTTTGGGCCTGCCCTGCAAAAGGCAGGCCTCACCATCAAGGCTTCAAAGTGCCAGATAGGGCAGGGGAAAGTGGTTTATCTGGGCCACCTGGTAGGTGGGGAACAGATTGTACCACTGCAGGGGAAGATCCAGACCACTATGGAATGGGCTCCCCCTACAACTCAAACCCATGTGAGAGCCTTTTTAGGCCCCACAGGGTACTTTAGGAGGTTCATTAATAATTATGGCTCCATTGCAGCTCCTCTTAATGACCTCACTAGTAAGAAGATGCCTAAAAAGGTACTGTGGACAGCTAGCTGTCAAAAAGCTTTTGATGAGCTCAAACAGGCCATGTGCTCTGCACCTTTCCTAAAAAGCCCTGTCTACTCCAAAAAGTTCATAGTCCAGACTGATGCTTCTGATTTGGGGGTTGGGGCAGTGTTATCACAGCTTAATACTGAGGGACAGGATCAACCTGTTGCTTTTATCAGCAGGAGGTTGACCCCTAGAGAAAAGCATTGGTCTGCCATAGAGACGGAGGCCTTTGCTGTGGTCTGGGCACTGAAAAAGTTGAGACCATACCTGTTTGGTACTCACATTATTGTTCAGACAGACCACAAACCTCTACTTTGGCTAAAACAAATGAAATGTGAAAACCCTAAATTGTTGAGGTGGCCCATCTCCCTACAGGGAATGGACTATACAGTGGAACATAGACCTGGGAGTACCCACTCCAATGCAGATGGACTCTCTAGATATTTCCACTTAGACAATGAAGACTCATCTGGGAAAGGTTAGCCTTATTGTCCCTCATTTGGGGGGGAGGTTGTGTAGGAAAGTACCATCTTGCCTGGCATGTTACCCCCATTTATACTTGTGTGTCAGTTTATTTTTGCCTGTGTCACTGGGCTCCTGCTAGCCAGGACCCCAGTGCCCATAGTTAGTGGCCTATATGTGTTCCCTGTGAGGTGCCTAACTGTATCACTGAGGCTTTGCTAACCAGAACCTCAGTGTTAATGCTTGTCACTGCAGGCTAGTGACCCTTTTCACCAGTTCTGATTGGCACACTGGAACACCCTTAAAATTCCCTAGTATATGGTACCTAGGTACCCAGGGTATTGGGGTTCCAGGAGATCACTATGGGCTGCAGCATTTCTTTTGCCACCCATAGGGAGCTCAGGCAATTCTTACACAGGACTGCCACTGCAGCCTGAGTGAAATAACGTCTACGTTATTTCACAGCTATTTTACACTGCACTTAAGTAACTTATAAGTCACCTATATGTCTAATCCTCACTTAGTGAAGGTTAGGTACAAAGTTGCTAAGTGTGAGGGCACCCTGGCACTAGCCAAGGTCCCCGACATTGTTCAGGGCAATTTCCCCGGACTTTGTGAGTGCGGGGACACCATTACACCATTACAAGGTCAATACCTATGTGTAGCTTCACAATGGTAACTCCGAACATGGCCATGTAACATGTCTAATATCATGGAATTGTCCCCCCCAAGCCAAACCTGGTATTGGGGTGCCAATCCCATGCACCCCCAGGGCTCCAGCATGGACCCCAGGTACTGCCAAACTAGCTCTCTGGGGTTTTCTCTGCAGCTACTGCTGCTGCCAACTCTCAGACATGTTTCTGCCCTCCTGTGGTTTGGCCAGCCCAGTCCCAGGAAGGCAGAACAAAGGATTTCCTCTGAGAGAGGGTGTTACACCCTCTCCCTTTGGAAATAGGTGTTAAGGGCTGGGGAGGAGTAGCCTCCCCAAGCCTCTGGATATGCTTTGAAGGGCACAGATGGTGCCCTCCTTGCATAAGCAAGTCTACACCGGTTCAGAGATCCCACAGCCCCTGCTCTGGTGCAAAACTGGACAAAGGAGATGGGAGTGACCACTCCCCTGTCCATCACCACCCCAGGGGTGGTGCCCAGAGCTCCTCCAGTGTGTCCCAGACCACTGCCAGCTTGAATACAGAGGTGTGAGGGTACAATGGAGACCTTTGAGTGGCCAGTGCCAGCAGGTAACGTCAGAGACCCCTCCTGATAGGCTCTTACCTGGTTAGGTAGCCAATCCTCCTCTGAGGTCTATTTAGGGTCTCTCCTGTGGGTTCCTCTTCAGATAACGAATGCAAGAGCTCCCCAGAGTTCCTCTGAATCTCCCTCTTTCACTTTTTCCAAGGATCGACTGCTGACTACTCCAGGACGCCTGCAAAAGCTCAACAAAGTAGCAAGAAGACTACCAGCAACATTGTAGCACCTAATCCTGCTGGCTTTCTCAACTGTTTCCTGGTGTTGCATGCTCTTAGGGCTGTCTGCCTTCAACCTGCACTGGAAGCCCAGAAGAAATCCCCAGTGGGTTGATGGAATCTTTCCCCTGCTAACGCAGGCACCAAACGTCTGCATCACCGGCCCGCTGGGTCCCCTCTCATCTTGACGAGCGTGGTCTCTGGAACACAGGAGCTGGATCCAAGTGACCCAACAGTCCAGTGGTCCTTCTGTCCAAATTTGGTGGAGGTAAGTCCATGCCTCCTGACGCCAGACAGTAATCCTGTGTACTGCGTGATCTGCAGCTGCTAGGGCTTCTGTGCACTTTTGCAAGGATTCCTTTTTACACAGCACAGCCCAGGTCCCCAGCACTCCGTCCTGCATTGCTCAACTCGCTGAGTTGACCACCGGCTTCGTGGGACCCTCGTTTGTTGTGTTGAGATGACCACTGTGCTCAGATTTCTTGAACACCTCTTCAAGTGCTTCTGGGGGTGCTGCCTGCTTCTGCATGGACTCTCTCTGTTGCTGAGTGCGTCCTCTGTCTCCTCCTCCAAGGGGCGACCTCTTGGTCCTTCCTGGGCCCGGGCAGCATCCATTATTTTTAACCGTGACTCTTGCAGCTAGCAAGGCTTGTTTGCAGTCTTTCTGCGTGGAAATAACTCTGCATCCTCCAGCACACCGTGGGACATCTTCTGACCAAAGAAGAAGTTCCTGGCACCTTCCGTCGTTGCAGAATCTTCAGCTTCTTCCACCCAGAGGCAGCCCTTTTGCACCTTCATCCGGGGGTTAGTGGGTCCTTCCCCCCCTGGACACTTGCGTGACCCTTGGACTTGGTTCCCTTCATTTGCAGGTCCTCAGGTCCAGGAACCCGTCTTCAGTGCTTTGCAGTCAGTTGTTGCCTTTGCAGAATCCCCTATCTCACCTTTACTGTCTTTCTGGGGTAGTAGGGTAATTTTACTCCTACTTTTCAAGGTCTTGGGGTGGGGTATCTTGGACACTGTTTTCTTACACTCCTAGCGATACTTTTGGCATATTGTTACTAAAATAAAGTACCTTTATTTTTAGTAACTCTCAGTATTGTGTTTCATATGATATAGTGCTATATGATATAAGTGGTAAAGTAGGAGCTTTGCATGTCTCCTAGTTAAGCCTAAGCTGCTCTGCTATAGCTACCTCTATCAGCCTAAACTGCTAGAACACTACTAATCTACTAATAAGGGATACCTGGACCTGGCACAAGGTGTAAGTACCATCAGGTACCCACTATAAGCCAGGCCAGCCTCCTACAGTCAGGCAGCCGCCATTTCAGGGGGGCACATAGCATGGCACCGAAATGCGTCAAAGCAGACATTGGCCATCAACAGACTCTCAACTTCACATACTGCTTCTGTGACCTAAATTCAGCAACAGTTGTGCATTCTATGTGGAAATATGACCTTCTGCTCACCGTTCTCCTCCATAGGCTACAACCGCTGAGGCAGATGATGAGATGGCGGCATCCTCCGGTGTACAGACCCCGAAGGACCTGTCTACAATGGAGGACAGACACATTATCATCACATACAGACTTGATTCTGCCACAATCCAAGAACTGTGTGCCCAATTGGAGCCAGGCCTGATTTCAGCTGTCCCCCAGCCCACAGGAATACCCCCTCTAGTGCAGGTTCTGTCAGTGCTGCATTACCTGGCAAGTGGTTCCTTTCAAACTACAGTGGCCATGGCATCAGGACTGTCTCAGCCAATGTTCTCCAACGTGTTGTCCAGAGTGTTATCTGCCCTGCTGAAACACATGCGCAGCTACATCATGTTCCCCCAGGTGGATGATTTGGCCACAGTGAAAGCTGACTTCTATGCCCTGGGACATATCCCCAACACCATTGGTGCCATTGATGGTACACATGTGGCATTTATTCCCCCACCTCCTCCCAGGGAAATGAACAGGTTTACAGGAATAGAAAAAGCTATCACTCGATGAATGTGCAGATGGTGTGTTTGGCGGACCAGTACATCTCCCATGTGAATGCCAAATACCCTGGCTCTGTGCATGATGCCTATATCTTGAGGAATAGCAGTATCCCTTATGTGATGGGTCAACTCCAGAGGCACTGGGTGTGGCTAATAGGTGAGCCCAAGGTCCCCACCAACTATAAGTAGGTGTCTGGGTATGGGGTTGTCCCTAAGTGTTAGTGTGTGTCTAACAGTTGTCGCTCGATATTTACAGGTGACTCTGGTTACCCCAACCTCTCATGGCTACTGACCCCAATGAGGAATCCCAGGACAAGGGCAGACGAACATTACAATGAGGCACATGGACATACAAGGAGGATTATTGAGAGAACCTTTGGCCTCCTGAAGGCCAGGTTCCGGTGCCTCCATCTGACAGGTAGATTCCTGTACTACTCACCTAAGAAGGTGTGCCAGATCATCGTGGCATGCTGTATGTTGCACAACCTGGCCTTGAGACATCAGGTGCCTTTTCTGCAGGATGATGAGCCTGGAGATGGTCTTGTGGCAGCAGTGGAGCCTGTCCTGTGGACAGTGAGGAAGAGGAGGCAGATGAAGAAGATGTGGACAACAGAACAAACATTATACAGCAGTACTTCCAGTGACACACAGGCATGAGACTGTAACTCAACTTTACTTTCAGTAATCTTTTGGACATTGTACATGGCAGCCTCTTACCCTCTGTCTATGGACACTGACTGTACCTTTTGGATTCTCTATTTTCAGATCTGTGTGCCCCATTCTGGCTCCTGTTATATGTACTGCTACCCACCAAAGGTCATTCTGTAGTATATTTCACTGAACATATACGTTGCAATGCTTTGATAATGTTGTACTAATAAATATTTTGATTCATGACACTGACTTCAGTATGGTATTTGTTTCAAGGCTGTTTATTTTTGTGCCAATAAGTATGGGGGTATGTGCAAGGGGCTGGGTGATGGTGGAGGAATATTCAGTTAGGGACCAGTCTATTGGTATCACAGGTGCATTGTCCAAGGGGACATAGGAAGTGGAGCAATGGCAGTTCAAGGTCGACAGGGTGACATAGTGGGACAGAAGGGTGACAATTAGGAGGGTCTTTTTTCCTGGCGGGGGTCTTGGCAATGTTCTCTGTCTTCTGCCTGGATCACAGGGACTGTTTGCGGGGTGGTTCTCCTTCTGCAGGGGGTAGGGTGCTGGTGGCCTGTTGGTCCTGTGGTGGGGCCTCCTGTCCACTAGCACAGGCGGAGGTGGAAGGCTGTTCCTTGGTTTGGCTAGTGTCAGGCACCCTTTGTTGTGCCACTGCTTCCCTCATGGTCTTGCCCATGTCAGCCAGCACCCCTGCAATGGTGACCAGGATGGTGTATATTTTTGTTAGGTCATCCCTGATCCCCAGGTACTGTCCCTCCTGCAGCCGCTGGGTCTCCTGTAACTTGGCCAGTACCGTGCCCATGGTCTCCTGGGAATGGTGGTATGCTCCCATGATGTTTGAGAGTGCCTCGTGGAGGGTCAGTTCCCTAGGCCTGTCCTCCCCTGTCACACAGCAGTCATCCCAGCATCCCTGTTGTCCTGTGCCTCTGTCCCCTGAACCGTGTGCCCACTTCCACTGACCCCAGGTCCCTGATCGTCCTTTGTTTGTGGGGTTGCCTGGGGTCCCTGTAGTGGTGGACACACTGCTGACTGACGTGTCCTGGGGACAGTGGCATGGGCCCGCTGGGTGGGTGCTGTGGTGGTGTGTCCTGAGGGGGGAGGCTCTGTGGTGGTTTGGGACTGTGGCAGCGTAACCGACTGTCCGGAGGTCCCTGATGGGCCAGGTTGGTCATTGTGATCCAGGCGTGCAGAGCTGCTGTCATCAATGTGGGCCTCTTCTGGGGGGAGGGGGGCTGGATGTGGCTGGCACCTCCTCTCCGGGGACGTTGGGTAGGGGTCCTGTTGGGATGCAAATGCATTGTCAATGTATCTGCGTGTGTCATCTTGTGCATGGCTGTGTTTCCCTCTATGAATGTGATTTCCCTGTTGGCTTGGCCTTGTGTGAGTGGTGTTTTTGTGGGCTGGGTGAGTCTCTCTATTGGGCATGTTGGGGTGATGGGTGCCCATGCAGGTCTGTAATGGGTGTCCATGCATTGGGGGTGCATGCAGGGCTTGGTATTGGAATGGGTGCGTTGTGTTAGCGGGAGTTGGGGTTGGTGGAGTGATGGGGTGGGGGTATGAGTTTGTGATGGCATGCAGGTGTGGGGGATAATGTAGTAAAGCTTTGACTTTCCAGAATCCAGTCCTCCTGCTACTCCTGCGAGGCCCTCAGGATGCATTATCGCCAAGACTTGCTCCTCCCATGTTGTTAGTTGTTTGGGAGGAGGTGGGGGTCCACCGCCAGTCCTCTGTACAGCAATCTGGTGTCTTGAAACCACGGAACGCACCTTCCCTCGTAGGTCGTTCCACCTCTTCCTGATGTCATCCCTTGTTCTTGGATACTGTCCCACGGCGTTGACCCTGTCCACAATTCTCCGCCATAGCTCCATCTTCCCTGCAATGGATGTCTACTGCACCTGTGATGTGAATAGCTGTGGCTCCACCCGGATGATTTCCTCCACCATGACCCTTAGTTCCTCCTCAGAAATCCTGGGGTGTCTTTGGGGTGCCATGGATGTGGTGTGAGTGATATGTGTGAGGATGTGTGGGGTGATGTGTGGGGTGCTGTGTTGTGGTGTGTGCTGTGAGATGCGTGGATGGTGTATGGGTGATGGTGTTCTGTGTCTCAGATTGAGTGGGTGCTCCTGGCTTGTCTCTCTCTTTCGCTCTCTGTTTGTTTGCAATCTTTTTTTTTTCTTGTAAAGGGTTGTGGGTAATATGGTTGTGTGTTTTAGTTTGCTGTGGGTGTGGTGTGTGTATGTGTGTCAGGTGTGTGTAGTTTGAATTGTCCAAAGTGGTGGTGTCTTGTAAATGTGTGTGTATTTTGAGCGTGGGGGTGTGTACCGCCAATGGTTTACTGCAGTTGAGAGACTGCCACGTTGATTTGTGGGTCATGATACTGTGGGCGTATTACTGTGGGCGTATTCCTGTGGGCGTAACACTATGGGTTTTGCTATCACCAGGTTATCACTGACCTTTGGTCTGGGCGACTTGTGTGGGTGTCTGTATTGTGGCGGTATTCTATGTGTGTGTCATGATACCCGTGGTGGATTACCGCCGCGGTCATGGTATGTTGGCGGGCGTCAGCTCGGCGGTAAGCGGCGTTTACCGCCAGGGTTGTAATGAGGGCCATAGTAATGTATTTTACATGTCCTGACAGTGAAATATTGCTAAATTTGTTTTTCACTGTTCCAAGGCCTGTCCCTCTCATAGGTTAACATGGGGGCTACCTTTAAATCTGATTAAAGTGTAGATTCCCTTTGGGAGTGGGTAGACATGTGGAGTTTGGGGTCTCTGAGCTCACAATTTAAGAATACATCTTTTAGTAAAGTTGATTTTAAGATTGTATGTTTGAAAATTCCACTTTTAGAAATTGGGCATTTTCTTGCTATACTATTTCTGTGACTCTGCCTGTTGATGGATTCCCTGTCTGGGTCAGTTTGACAGTTGGGCTGGTTGCGTCTCACACTAGACAGTGACACAAAGGGAGCTGGAGTGTAGTCTGCATTTCCTGATGAGCCATCTGTGCTAGGAGGGAGGAGAGGAGTGGTCACTCACACCTGAAAGGTCTGTGCCTGCCCTCACACAATGCAGTCTCCACCCCCCTGGTGAGTGTCTGGAGCCTGGCCTGAGCAAGGCAGGATTTCACATTCAAAAGAGACTTTACTTTGAAGTAGGCCTACTTCAAAGAAGAAAATGGATATAAGAAGGGCACCCAAAACCACAGACTTTTGAAACACTTCTGGAAACCAAGAGGAACCTCTGCCTGGAGAAGAGCTGAAGAGCTGAGGAAGAAGAGCTGCCCTGCCTGTGACTGTGCTTTGTGGAGCTATCCTGCAGTTGCTGCTTCTGCCAGAGTAAGAGGGCAAAGACTGGACTTTTTGTTCCATTCATCTTGTGAAGATCTCCATGGGCTTGATTTAGAGCTTGCCTCCTGTTGTTCGAAGTCTCAGGGACAGCAAATACTTCTCTCTGCCAGCACCTGGAGTCTCCGGAGAGACTTCTACTCTGCCCTTTGGTGCCCATCCAGTTCCTGAAAGGAGAAGCTGGCAGCCTAAGAGGAAGAAATCCACGGACAGAACGCCATGCAGAGAAAAGATCGACGCAACTCTGATCTGCGGCTAGAAAATTGATGCGCCGCCGGATTCACGGCAAAAAATCGATGCTCACCTGTAACGTGACCGAAGAATTGACGCACAGAGCTGCAGAAACGACATGCAGCATCGCTGACGGAGGCTGGTGAGATCGCAACCCGCGGTGCGTGGTTTTCGGATCATCGTGCAGCTGGATTTCCGACACAAACACTGCTGGGTGTGTAAAAAGAACGCAAGGCCTGCCCGGACCCGAGAGTGCTGACCAGATCGATACATCGCTCTCCTGCAGAGAAAAGAAACAACACGCCCCACCAGACGAAAGGATAAACGACACAAGGTCTCACTCGTGAGTAAAATTGATGCATCGCAAGCCCTCTTTGATGCACACTCACCCGTGCGGGATTATTTCTGATGCACCTAAGGTACATTTTCACACTAACAGTGTTAGTGTGTGTTTAGAATTACATGAAGACTCTTTTTACTTTTTAATTGATAACTTGACGTGTGTATTGTGGATTTTTGTCGTTTTGGTCTTTTTTTGTTTAGATATCTTCTATTTTTCTAAGCCTGTGTTGTGTCATTTTGTAGTGTTTTCATTGAGTTACTGTGTGCATTGGTACAAACACTTTACACCTAGCACTCTGAAGTTAAGCCTACTGCTCGTGCCAAGCTACCAAGCAGGGGTTAGCTGAGGGTGATTCTCTATTACCCTGACTAGAGTGAGGTTCCTTGCTTCGACAGGGGGTAACCTGACTGCCAACCAAGGACCCCATTTCTGACACACACTCTACCCTTCACATAAGCATCCCCTCTGCATCACACATGGCACAGCACACCACATACACACCATTATCCATGGCCACTACAACACAACACAACACCTCTGTGCCGCAAACACACATACACATACATCCATCACACAGCATACACACACTAGTGACACTGCACCCACACATGACACAACCACAACTAACACACTCATGGACACAAAACATGCACAAACCAGCACAACTACTCACATCACAACAGCAACCACCACACAACAGGCACCTGAGTTCTGCATGCAGCAACACAACACACAACATAGACAGCAACATCCACGTAATATGCAAGTGGCAGACATACTGACACAACCACATCACACACCTCCCTCCACCTCACCCTGCCAATTGCATCACACGCACATATACACGTACTGACTTACACACACAACTCAAGCACAGCATGATAGGTATATGGCCCTTGCAATCCGCACACATCAGCACAGTTAACAAGTGTGAAAGTACTGCCATTGTGATGCCAGATCCATTTTGGCATTGAACACTGATGCCATAATGACTGCTGTGTATGTGTCCGATAAGTGTTGTGTGCCAGTGTGTCCCCACCTGTGCCTAGCCCACCCATGTACCCGATGCATATCACAGTAATAACAAAAAATTACTGTGATACGTACATGTCTACAGTGGTACTGTGCCCATGTGCAAAGAACCCCCAATGTACACAGCCAATGCGGGTTGTCTACCTTTGTGTCCAGCGATAGGAGGGGTCATGTTTTCTCCAGGTTCCCATTGCAGCAGTGTCGGAGGGCCCTGTCCAGTCGTGTCCAGCCAGAAACTGAAGTTTAATCAGGAGAGAAGGTGAGTTTTCACCCCTATCCCCAAAATCGACCAAGTAAGAAGTGGAGGTTGGACAGCCACTTCTTGCTTGCAGCTATGGCACTTCCAAATCTGCTCTGCGATAAGTGTGTCTTAAGTCCAGTTGCCAGCGACTCTTTCCTATGGCACTGTTGCGGCGGATGAGATTTCTTGGTAGAGTCGGAGGGACTCGAACGGGTTAAAGTCTACGGGACTGCCAACATCTAAATTTGGCGGGTGGACCATCATGGCAGAAGGGCAGGTTTTCAGTCAGAAAACCAACAATGGGATCAATACCACCAAAATCTAAATAAAGTCCAACGTGATCTCGAACTTTGTAGCTTTGATGAGGTGATAATAACTCAATACACTAACTACACAGAAGACTGTACTGAGGGCCATGAAGTGAGTTAAAAAATCCTTACAGAATTTCTTACATTGCTTTAAGAATCAGCCCTGATTTCTATGCAAACAGGTCACACCCTATTTTTAATAATTGTTTACAGTTTAGGAGTATTCCTAAATCTCTGTATGAAAGCAGTATGACATGCCTATCTGAAAGGAGTTAAAGGAGGGTCCACAATTCTACCATTTAATTTTCCTTTAATTTAATTTCCATTCCCTTCGGCTGGATAGGTACATTATTCATCAAACTCTTTTTGCAATTATCAAGAAAAGGATTATGGGTTATTATCCACAGAAATTCTTGTTGGACCCATTACAAATATGCGTGCTATGTACAGGTTACAGCGACACTTTTGGTTGTATCACAAGCAATGCTCCAGGTACTGCTCACTTCTGCATGGATGATCAGGAATGCTATACTTTCTATGTCCAACCCACACATCACTACCTCCCTTCTGGAAGAATCTTAAACCTCTTTGCAAGGAAGACCTCCTCACTGCAAAAACCTCCTTGTCACCAGAACACCACTGGAAAGCTCCAAGATCCCCATCCATGCACTCTACTCTGCTTCTTTTCCCTCAGAGGAAACAAGAAGAGTGTGAGGTTCTGCAAACAATGGCTACCAGACCTATGGACTCTGGCATGGATACAGGGCGTACTTAAGCCCTTACAAGGCTGAGTTTTTTTTAACATATAGCGCCACACTGATGAGCAACTATGCAATATGGGAAAAGCAAAGTTGGGTGGTGAAGTTACTTGGTGCTTCAGAACAGCATGTACAGATCAGTTACTTTGCGGTGACTCCTCAGATTCAGCAGGAAGCTAGCATACTCTCAGTACCACAGAAATCTCCTTCTGTAGCTGGTCCATGGGGTGCCCTTGGCTGAACACCTGAGAAAACAAAAGAAACTAAAAAATGCTTTGCCCTAACGTCTATTGTTAGACCTGACAGCCTTAGGGTGGTCACCCCTAAATTTTGGCCTCTCTCCCTCCATCTTTTTGACACTGTTAATCAGTGATAACGTGCATATGCTCTCTCCCTAAAACATGTTAACATTGGTTCACACCCAATTGGCACATTTGATCTACTTGTAAGTCCCTAGTAAAGTGCATTACATGTGCTCAGGGCCTTTAGATTGAATGCTACTAGTGGGCCTGCAGCACTGGTTGTGCCATCCACTTACGTAGCCCCTTAACCATGTCTCGGGCCTGCCATTGCAAGGCCTGTGTGTGCAGTTTCATTGTCACTTCGACTTAGCATTTAAAAATACTTTGTAGGAATTTGGCTCTGTATATACTATTTCAAAGTAAGAAATAGTGTGCACAGAGTCCAAGGGTTCCCCTTAGAGGTAAGATAGTGGCAAAAAGAGATCATTCTAATGCTCTATTTTGTGGTAGTGTGGTCGAGCAGTAGGCTTATCAGAGGGTAGTGTTAAGCATTTGTTGTACACACACAGGCAATAAATGAGGAAAACACACTCAAATAATTACTCCAGGCCAATAGGTTTTTATATAGAAAAATATATTTTCTAAGTTTATTTTAAGAACCACAGGTTCAAGATTTACAAGTAATACTTCAAATTAAAATATTTCACTAAGGTATTCTAGGAACTTTGAATCATCACAATAGCATGTACAGTTTTGGCAGAAATGGCAATAATCTATTTTAAAAGTGGACACTGCAAAAATCAACAGTTCCTGGGGGAGGTAAGTAATTGTTAAGTTCACAGGTAAGTAAAACACTTACGGGGTTCAAAGTTGGGTCCAAGGTAGCCCACTGTTGGGGGTTCAAGGCAATCCCAAAGTTACCACACCAGCAGCTCAGGGCCGGTCAGGTGCAGAGGTCAAAGAGGTACCCAAAACACATAGGCTTCAATGGAGAACAGGGGTGCCCCAGTTCCAGTCTGCCAGCAGGTAAGTACCCGCGTCCTCGGGGGGGCAGACCAGGGGGGTTTTGTAGGGCACCAGGGCAGACACAAGCAGGCACAGAAAGTACACCCTCAGCGGCACAGGGGCGGCCGGGTGCAGAGTGTAAACAGGTGTCGGGTTTTGTATTGAAAGCAATGGGGAGACACAGGGGTCTCTTCAACGATGCAGGCAGGCACAGGGGGAGCTCCTCGGGGTGGCCACCACCTGGGCTAGGCAGGGGGTCGCCTGGGGGTCGCTCCTGCACTGGAGTTCGGTTCCTTCAGGTCCTGGGGGCTGCGGGTGCAGTGTTGGTTCCAGGCGTCGGGTCCCTTGTTACAGGCAGTCGCGGTGAGGGTGTGCCTCTGGATTTCCTGTGCAGGCGTCGCTGTGGGGGCTCAGGGGGGGGTCGTCTCTGGCTACTCACGGGCTCACAGTCACCAGGGAGTCCTTCATGTAGTGTTGGTTTTCTGCAGGTCGAGCCGGGGGCGTCTGGTGCAGAGTGGTAAGTCTCACTCTTCCGCCGGGAAATGTGAAGTCCTTAGAGTTGTTTCTTTGTTGCAAGATTGTTGAACAGGGCCGCTGTTCACGGGAGTTTCTTGGTCCTTGGTTGCAGGGCAGTCCTCTGAGGCTTCAGAGGTCGCTGGTCCCTGGTGGATGCGTTGCTGTTGCAGTTTTCTTCGAAGTTGGGAGACAGGCCGGTAGGGCTGGGGCAAAGCAGTTGTCGTCTCCGTCTTCACTGCAGGGCTTCAGGTCAGCAGTCCTTCTTCTGGTTAAGGTTGCAGGAATCTAGTTTCCTAGGTTCTGGGGGCCTCTTAATACAGAATTTAGGTGTGTGTTTAGGTCTGAGAGGGCAGTAGCCAATGGCTACTGTCCTTGAGGGTGGCTACACCCTCTTTGTGCCTCCTCCCTGAGGGGAGGGGGGCACATCCCTAATCCTATTGGGTGAATCCTCCATCCACAAGATGGAGGATTTCTAAAAGTAAGAGTCACCTCAGCTCAGGACACCTTAGGAGCTGTCCTGACTTGTGGGTGACTCCTCCTTGTTTTTCTAATTATCTCCTCCAGCCTTGCCGCCAAAAGTGGGGGCAGTGGCCAGATGGGCGGGCATCTCCACTAGCTGGGATGCCCTGTGGCGCTGTAACAAAGGGGGTGAGCCTTTGAGGCTCACCACCAGTTGTTACAGTTCCTGCAGGGGGAGGTGAGAAGCACTTCCACCCAGTACAGGCTTTGTTCCAGGCCACAGAGTGACAAAGGCACTCTCCCCATGTGGCCAGCAACGTGTCTGGTGTGTGGCAGGCTGGCAAAAACTAGTCAGCCTACACTGGAAGTCAGGTATGTTTTCAGGGGGCATCTCTAAGATGCCCTCTGGGGGTATTTTACAATAAATTGCACACTGGCATCAGTGTGCATTCCTTGTGCTGAGAAGTTTGATACCAAACTTCCCAGTTTTCAGTGTAGCCATTATGGTGCTGTGGAGTTTGTGTTTGACAGACTCCCAGACCATATACTCTTATGGCTACCCTGCACTTACAATGTCTAAGGTTTTGCTTAGACACTGTAGGGGCATAGTGCTCATGCACCTGTGGTATAGTGCACCCTGCCTTAGGGCTCTAAGGCCTGCTAGAGGGGTGACTTACCTATGCCACAGGCAGTGTGAGGTTGGCATGGCACTCTGAGGGGAGTGCCATGTCGACTTAGTCATTTTCTCCCCATCAGCACACACAAGTTGTGAAGCAGTGTGCATGTGCTGAGTGAGGGGTCCCTAGGGTGGCATAAAACATGCTGCAGCCCTTAGAAACCTTCCCTGGCATCAGGACCTTTGGTACCAGGGGTACCAGTTACAAGGGACTTGCCTGAGTGCCAGAGTTGTGCCAATTGTGGAGACAAAGGTACACTTTGGGGAAAGAACACTGGTGCTGGGGCCTGGTTAGCAGGGTCCCAGCACACTTTCAAATCATAACTTAGCATCAGCAAAGGCAAAAAGTCAGGGGGTAACCATGCCAAGAAAGGCCATCTGCATTGGCATGGGCAGTCCCAGGTCTGTGTTCCACTATAAAGTCCATTCCCTGTAGGGATATGGACCACCTCAAGAGTTTAGGGTTTTCTCCCTTCATTTGCATGAGCCATCTGAGAGGTCTGTGGTCAGTCTGAACTACAAAGTGAGTACCATCCCTGTAGGGATATGGACCACCTCAACAGTTTAGGGTTTTCTCCCTTCATTTGCATGAGCCATCTGAGAGGTCTGTGGTCAGTCTGAACTACAAAGTGAGTACCAAAGAGGTATGGTGTCAGCTTCTTCAGGGACCAGACCACAGCAAAGACCTCCCTCTCAATGGCACTCCAACGCTGCTCCCTGGGGAGTAACCTCCTGCTAATGAAAGCAACAGGCTGGTCAAGGCCATCATCATTTGTTTCGGACATGACTGCTCCTATCCCATGTTCAGAGGCATCTGTCTGCACAATGAACTGCCTAGAGTAATCTGGGGCTTTAAGAACTGGTGCTGTGCACATATCTTGTTTCAGGGTTTCAAAGGCCTGTTGGCACTCTACAGTCCAGTTTTCCTTCTTGGGCATTTTCTTGGAGGTAAGTTCTGTGAGGGGTGTCACTATGGATCTATATCCCTTCACAAACCTTCTATAGTATCCAGTCAAGCCAAGGAATGCCCTGACTTGAGTCTTGGTTTTTGGAGCTACCCAGTCCAGAATAGTCTGGATCTTGGGTTGGAGTGACTTAACTTGGCCTCCACCTACAAGGTGTCCCAAGTAAACCACAGTACCCTGCCCTATTTGCCATTTAGATGCATTGATAGAGAGGCCTGCTGCTTGCAAAGCCTGCAAAACCTTCTTCAGGTGGACCAGGTGATCCTGCCGGTTGGAGCTAAAGACAGCAATATCAACAAGATAAGCTGCACTAAAGGACTCCAAGCCAGCAAGGACTTGATTCACCAACCTTTGGAAGGGGGCAGCGGCATTCTTTAAGTCAAAGGGCATCACAGTAAACTGATAGTGCCCAACAGGTGTAGAGAATGCTGTTTTCTCTTTTGCTCCTGGTGCCATTCTTATTTGCCAGTACCCTGCTGTCAATTCAAAGGTACTTAAGTATTTGGCAGCACCCAATTTGTCTATTAACTCATCGGCTCTTGGAATGCGATGGGCATCTGTCTTGGTGACAGAATTAAGCCCTCTGTAGTCCACACAGAACCTCATCTCTCTCTTGTCATCTTTTGTGTGAGGTTTGGGGACTAAGACCACTGGGCTAGCCCGGGCTGTCAGAGTGCTCAATCACTCCCAATTTCAGCATCTTGTGGACTTCCACTTTGATGCTTTCCTTAACTTGATCAGACTGTCTAAAAATGTTGTTTTGCTGTCTCCTGTGTCCACATCATGGGTACACAGGTGTGTCTGACCAGGGGTTAGGGAAGAGAGGGTGTCTGAGTAGACCACTCCATCTACTTAGCCATCTTTAGGGTCAGAGGAGAGGAGATCAGGGAGAGGTTCACTCTCAGTTTCCTGGTCCTCATCTGTAACCATCAACAGGTTCACATCTGCCCTGTCATGGAAGAGTTTCAGGCGATTAACATGGATCACCCTCTTGGGGTGTCCTGCTAGTGCCTAGGTCCACCAGGTAGGTGAGCTCACTCTTCTTCTCTAGTACTGGGTAAGGGCCACTCCATTTGTCCTGAAGTGCCCTGGGAGCCACATGCTCCAGAACCCAGACTTTCTGCCCTGGCTGAAACTCAACCATAGCAGCCTTTTGATCATACCACATCTTCTGGAGCTGTTGGCTGGCCTCAATGTTTTTGCTTGCCTTTTCCATGTACTCTGCCATCCTTGAACGTAGGCCTAGTACATAGTCAACTATATCTTTCTTCGGCTCATGAAGAGGTCTCTCCCAGCCTTCTTTCACAAGAGCTAGTGGTCCCCTAACAGGATGGCCAAACAGAAGTTCAAAGGGGAAAAACCCTACTCCCTTTTGAGGCACCTCTCTGTAGGCAAAAAGCAGACATGGCAAGAGGACATCCCATCTCCTTTTGAGCTTTTCAGGGAGCCCCATGATCATGCCCTTCAATGTCTTGTTGAATCTTTCCACAAGACCATTGGTTTGTGGATGGTATGGTGTGGTGAATTTGTAAGTCACCCCACACTCATTCCACATGTTTTAGGTAAGCTGACAGGAAGTTGGTACCTCTGTCAGAAACCACCTCCTTAGGAAATCCCACTCTGGTAAAGATACCAATAAGTGCTTTGGCTACTGCAGGGGCAGTAGTGGACTTATGAGTATTGCTTCAGGGTACCTAGTAGCATGATCCACTACTACTAGGATATACTGATTCCCTGAGGCTGTGGGAGGTTCAAGTGGACCCATTATATCCACTCCCACTCTTTCAAAGGGGACCCCCACCACTGGAAGTAGAATGAGGGGGCCTTTGGGTGGCCACCTGTCTTACCACTGGCTTGACAGGTGGCACAGGAGGTACAAAACTCCTTTACTTTCTGGGACATGTTGGGGCAATAGAAATGGTTGACTAACCTCTCCCATGTCTTGGTTTGTCCCAAATGCCCAGCAAGTGGAATGTCATGGGCTAAGGTCAGAATGAACTCCCTAAACTCCTGAGGCACTACCACTCTCCTAGTGGCACCAGGTTTTGGATCTCTTGCCTCAGTGTAGAGGAGTCAATCTTCCCAATAGACCCTGTGGGTTCCACTGACATTTCCTTTTGTTTCCTTAGCAGCTTGCTGCCTAAGGCCTTCAAGAGAGGGACATGTTTCTTGCCCCTTGCACAGTTGTTCCCTTGTGGGTCCCCCTGGGCCCAAGAGCTCAACCCGATAAGGTTCCAACTCTATAGGCTCAGTTCCCTCAGGGGATAGAACTTCTTCCTGAGAAGAGAGGTGCTTTTTCTTTTTCTGTACTGAAGCTGGTTCCCCAGTCTTCTTTCCTTTTCTCTTGGAGGGTTGGGCCATTATTCCATACTCCAACACCTCTTTTTCACCCTGAGCCTTGCACTGTGCCCTTGTCTTGAGACACACCAGTTCAGGGATACCCAGCCTTGCTGCATGGGTTTTGAGTTCTACCTCCGCCCATGCTGAGGACTCCAGATCATTTCCAAGCAGACATTCAACTGGTATAGCAGAAGAGACTACCACCTGTTTCACGCCAGTGACCCCTCCCCATTCTAAAGTTACCATAGCCATGGGATGTACTTTAGTCTGATTGTCAGCGTTGGTGACTGGATAAGTTTGTCCAGTCAGGTATTGTCCTGGGGAAACCAGTTTGTCTGTCACCATTGTGACACTGGCACCTGTATCCCTCAGGGCTTCTACACTAGTCCCATTAATAAAGAGCTGCTGCCTGTATTTTTCATGTTAGGAGGCCAGGCAGCTAGTGTGGCTAGGTCCACCCAACCCTCAGAGACTAATGTAGCTTCAGTGTGGACCCTGATTTGCTCTGGGCACTCTGTTGATCCCACCTAGAGACTGGCTATTCCAGTGCTAACTGGAGTAGTAGTATAAGTGGAACCTTTCTTGGGACAGGCCTTGTCTCCAGTTTGGTGTCCCTGCTGCTTACAGCTACGACACAAGGCCTTTTTGGGATCAAAGTGTTTACCCTTGTACCCAAATGAGGATTGTGAAGAGGCTTTGGACCCTCCCTCCTGAGCAGGGTTTTGGGGCCCTGTAGAAGACTCTACTTTTTCCCATGGATGTCTCAACACTCTTCCCCTGGGGAGTCTTTGTGACCCCTTTCTTTTGGTCACCCCCTGTGGAAGTCTTGGTCACCCTAGCCTTGACCCAATGGTCTGCCTTCTTTCCCAATTCTTGGGTTGAAATTGGACCTAGGTCTACCAGATGCTGATGCAGTCTATCATTGAAACAATTACTTAAAAGGTGTTCCTTCATAAACAAATTATACAGCCCTTCATAATCATTTACACCACTGCCATTAATCCAACCATCCAGTGTTTTGACTGAGAAGTCAACAAAATCAACCCAGGTCTGGTTCGAGGATTTTTTAGCCCCCCCTGAACCTAATCCTGTACTCCTCAGTTGAGAATCCAAAGCCCTCAATCAGGGTAGCCTTCATGAGGTCACAGGATTCTGCATCTTTTCCAGAGAGTGTGAGGAGTCTATCCCTACACTTTCCAGTGAACATTTCCCAAAGGCGAGCACCCCAGTGAGATTTGTTTACTTTTCTGGTTCCACAAGCCCTCTCAAAAGCTGTGAACCACTTGGTGATATCATCACCATCTTCATATTTTGTTACAATTTCTTTGGGGATTTTTAGCATGTCAGTAGTTTCTCTGACCCTATTTAAGTTGCTGCCACCATTGATGGGAGCTAAGCCCATCTCTTGTCTTTCCCTTTCTATGGCTAGGAGCTGTCTCTCCAAAGCCAATCTTTTGGGCATCCTGGCTAACAGGAGGTCATCTTCATTAAGGCTGCCCTCAATGCTTCCAGAGCTGTTGGACTCCCCTGTGGGAGAAGCAGCATCTCTGACTATCACTTGTGGAGTCAGGGTTTGAGAAACCCTGGGCTCCCTAACTAGGACAGGAGGGGGGAAATTCTCCTCCAGGTCACTAGTTTCCCCCTCTGTAAGGTTGTCTTCAGAGGGGTTGTCTCTAGCAAACTCTGCCAAAAGCTCCTGCAGCTGTACTTTGGTAGGGTTTGATCCATTTTTTATCTTTTTGATTTTACAGAGAGTCCTTAACTCTGACATCCTAAGATGGAGGTAAGGGGTGAGGTTGAGCTTCACCACCATCTCATATGTACTAGACATTATTTCTCTAAAAGTTGGGACACTTTTTAAGAATCTAAAACTATCTCTAGAACTGATTCCAAACTTTTACAAAACTTTTTAAACTAAAAAAAAAATGCTAGCAGGGACTAACACAAGGCCCTAGCAGGACTTTTTAAAAATTTAGAAAAATAGCTCAAATTTCAAAAATCTGTTTCTAATGACAATTTTTGGAATTTAGTCATGTGATCAGGTATTGGCTGAGTAGTCCAGGAAATGCAAAGTCTTGTACCCCACCGCTGATCCACCAATGTAGGAAGTTGGCTCTGTATATACTATTTCAAAGTAAGAAATAGTGTGCACAGAGTCCAAGGGTTCCCCTTAAAGGTAAGATAGTGGCAAAAAGAGATAATTCTAATGCTCTATTTTGTGGTAGTGTGGTCAAACAGTAGGCTTATCAGAGGGTAGTGTTAAGCATTTGTTGTACACACACAGGCAATAAACGAGGAATATACACTCAAAGAGTTATTCCAGGCCAATTGGTTTTTATATAGAAAAATAACTTTTCTTAGTTTATTTTAAGAACCACAGGTTCAAGATTTACAAGTAATACTTCAAATGAAAGCTATTTCACTCAAGTATTCTAGGAACTTTGAATCATCACAATAGCATGTACAGTTTTGGCAAAAATGGCAATAAGCTATTTTAAAAGTGGACACAGTGCAAAAATCAATAGTTCCTGGGGGAGGTAAGTAATTGTCAAGTTCACAGGTAAGTAAAACACTTACAGGGTTTAAAGTTGGGTCCAAGGTAGCCCACCGTTGGGGGTTCAAGGCAACCCCAAAGTTACCACACCAGCAGCTCAGGGCCGTTCAGGTGCAGAGGTCAAAGAGGTGCCCAAAACACATAGGCTTCAATGGAGAACAGTGGTGCCCCGGTTCCAGTCTGCCAGCAGGTAAGTACCCGGTCCTCGGGGGAAAACCAGGGGGGCTTTGTAGGGCAACAGGGGGACACAAGCAGGCACAGAAAGTACACCCTCAGAGGCACAGGGGCGGCCGGGTGCAGAGTGCAAATAGGCGTCGGGTTTTGTTTTGAAAGCAATGGGGAGACCCGGGGGTCTCTTCAACGATGTAGGCAGGCACAGGGGGGGCTCCTCGGGATAGCCACCACCTGGGTTAGGCAGAGGGTCACCTGATGGTCCCTCCTGCACTGGAGTTCGGTTTCTTCAGGTCCTGGGGGCTGCGGGTGCAGTGTTGGTTCTAGGCGTCGGGTCCCTTGTTACAGGCAGTCACATTCAGGGGGAGCCTCTGGATTTCCTCTACAGGCATCACTGTGGGGGCTCAGGGGGGGGTCGTCTCTGGCTACTCACGGGCTCGCAGTCACCGGGGAGTCCTCCCTGTAGTGTTGGTTTTCCGCAGGTCGAGCAGGGGGCGTCGGGTGCAGAGTGGAAAGTCTCACGCTTCCGGCTGGAGACGTGAAGTCCTTAGAGTTGTTTCTTTGTTGCAAGAAAGTTGCAGATTGTTGAACAGGGCCGCTGTTCATTGGAGTTTCTTGGTCCTTGGTTGCAGGGCAGTCCTCTGAGGCTTCAGAGGTCACTGGTCCCTGTTGGATGCGTCGCTGTTGCAGTTTTCTTCGAAGTTGGGAGACAGGCCGGTAGGGCTGGGGCCAAAGCAGTTGTCATCTCCGTCTTCACTGCAGAGCTTCAGGTCAGCAGTCCTTCTTCTGGTTAGGGTTTCAGGAATCTAGTTTCCTAGGTTCTGGAGGACCCTAAATACTAAATGTAGGGGTGTGTTTAGGTCTGGGAGGGCAGTAGCCAATGGCTACTGTCCCTGAGGGTGGTTACACCCTCTTTGTGCCTCCTCCCTGGGGGGGGATGGGCACATCCCTAATCCTATTGGGGGAATCCTCCATCCACAAGATGGAGGATTTCTAAAAGTAAGAGTCACCTCAGCTCAGAACACCTTAGGGGCTGTCCCGACTGGTGGGTGACTTCTCCTTGTTTTTCTAATTATCTCCTCCAGCCTTGCCGCCAAAAGTGGGGGCAGTGTCCGGAGGGGCGGGCATCTCCGCTAGCTGGGATGCCCTGTGGCGCTGTAACAAAGGGGGTGAGCCTTAGAGGCTCACCGCCAGGTGTTACAGTTCCTGCAGGGGGGAGGTGAGAAGCACCTCCACCCACTACAGGCTTTGTTCCTGGCCACAGTGTGACAAAGGCACTCTCCCCATGTGGCCAGCAACATGTCTGGTGTGTGGCAGGCTGGCAAAAACTAGTCAGCCTACACTGGAAGTCGGGTATGTTTTCAGGGGGCATCTCTAAGATGCCCTCTGGGTGTATTTTCCAATAAATTGCACACTGGCATCAGTGTGCACTTATTGTGCTGAGAAGTTTGATACCAAACCTCCCAGTTTTCAGTGTAGCCTTTATGGTGCTGTGGAGTTCGTGTTTGACAGACTCCCAGACCATATACTCTTATGGCTACCCTGCACTTACAATGTCTAAGGTTTTGCTTAGACGCTGTAGGGGCATAGTCCTCATGCACTTGTGCCCTCACCTGTGGTATAGTGCACCCTGCCTTAGGGCTGTAAGGCCTGCCAGAGGGGTGACTTACCTATGCCACAGGCAGTGTGAGGTTGGCATGGCACTCTGAGGGGAGTGCCATGTCGACTTAGTCATTTTCTCCCCACCAGCACACACAAGCTGTGAAGCAGTGTGCATGTGCTGAGTGAGGGGTCCCTAGGGTGGCAGAAGACATGCTGCAGCCCTTAGACACCTTCCCTGGCATCAGGGCCCTTGGTACCAGGGGTACCAATTACAAGGGACTTACCTGAGTGCCAGAGTTGTGCCACTTGTGGAGACAAAGGTACAGTTTGGGGAAAGAACACTGGTGCTGGGGCCTGGTTAGCAGGGTCCCAGCACACTTTCAAATCATAACTTAGCATTAGCAAAGGCAAAAAGTCAGGGGGTAACCATGCCAAGGAGGCATTTCCTTACATACTTGCCAAGCCTTAAACTCCCCTTGTTCTACATAAACGGCAGCCGCAAAGGTAGGCCCTAGGTAACCCATGATGCAGGGTGCTGTGTAGGTGAAAAGCAGGACATATAGCTCTGTGAGGTTTATATGTCCTGGTAGTGGAAAACTCCTAAATTTGTTTTCCACTGCTGTGAGGCCTGCTCCTTTCATAGGCTAACATTAGGGCTACCCTCATATACTGTCTGGTCATATTTAGTATGGCCAGAGTGGTAATACAAAATCCTGCTGACTGATGAGGTTGGATTTTATATTTCTATTTTAGAAATGTCACTTCTAGAAAGTGAGCATTTCTCTGCACTTAAAATCCTTCTGTGCCTTACAGCCTCTCTCCAATCCACGTCTGGGCTAGGGTGGTTGACAGCTCCCTTGTGCATTTCACCCAGACAACCACAAACACAGGATGCTCAGTCACACTTGCACACATCTGCATACTGAATGGGTCTTTCTGGGCTGGAAGGGTGGAGGGCTTGACACTTACATTTCAAAGGACAGTGGCCTTCCCCCACACAAAGGACTGCCACACCCCCACTGGGACCCTGGCAGACAGACTTGTACTGAAAGGGGACCTTGTGCACTTCAAAACCATTCTTTGAAGTCTCCCCCACTTCAAAGGCACTTTTGGGTATAAAAACCGGGTCCCTGACTCCTACCACCCCAGACACTTCCTGAGAAAGAAACTCTGAACCAGAACCTGCAACCTGCCAAGAGAAGCTGTCTGGCTACCCAAAGGACTCATCTGGACTGCTTTGTTGTAAAGGGCTGATGCCTTGCTGTTGCCCTGCTGCCTTGCTGGCCTTTGGCTTTGCTGAGAAGTGCTCTCCAAGGGCTTGCCTCATGTTTCCTGAACTCTCAGGTCCAAAAAGACTTCATCTCTGCAAACAGTTCCTTGTGCGGTGAAAAACTGACGTACAGCCTGCTGGAAATGACGCACAGCCTGCTTAGCGGGGAAAGAATCCCCGCATCGCCAAACCGGAACAACACAGCCCGGCTTCCCTGAGTGGAGATCGATGCAGCGCCAGCAGTGCTACCGGAACTTAAACCACAGCCCACTGGATCGACACATAGCCAAGCCAGAACGACGCAGCCTGACTTCTGGCAAGAGGAATCGTGGCATCGCCTGCTGTTTGAAAGAAACTCCGACACATCACCCACCGAATCTATGCAGCACCTGTGACTTGGTCCTGCATGCCCAGGATTTTTTTTAACAAGCGCCAGCCTCAGGGATGGGCTCCCCAGGGCCAATAATGGCGCAGGTAAGGGGGCTATGTGCCCCCCCTCTCCTTTATTATTATAATCAGCCCGTTGATGGAGGCTCGGGAGGGGGGTGCATGGCTTCCTCCCTTCCATGCAAATTTTTGCCCCGATGCTGGACCCCCGGTCCCTTAATGGTTTGCAGAGGGAAGCCACGCAGCCCCATCCCCTTTTTTCATGATTTTGGCCCCAGGGTGGGCTCTCCAGGGCCCACCCCTTATTGAATAAAGCCCGGGGGCATGCTCCCTAGGGCTTCTAATTCATGAATGCCGTCTGGTTGCCATTTTCTTTTTTTTCACAACCAACCGGGAGTCCTGTGCGATCGCAGCATTTTTTGCTCATTTTTTTGTTTTTGGCCCCTGGGGGTTTCTCTGGGTCTCCCACCTTGGGGCCTAAGGGGGCATGTTATCCTTACCCTGCCCCCTAATATTAATTTTCTTTTTTTCATTTCACATCAGGGGACTAAGTTCTCAAGTCCTGTAATGGCTGCCAGCAATATTTTTCTAATGATGCTGTCAGCAATCGGAGCACTTGTTCCCACTGGACTCTGGATCCTTTAGGAGCGAGATGGCCCAAGGGAAATAAAGCTCCATGAGTCAATTGGAACACTCTATTTTTAAATTGGCAGTCCCACAAGAGTCTCTCGAGCCTCTCATGCACCCAACCATCCACATATACAATTATTTTTTACCATTACTTTCACAGAACTGCTGAAAGGATTTACACCAAATCATAATAAACACGATTCGCATAGCAAGCTCTAGTTTCCTGCCTGTAATTCCATTCAGCAGTTTTTGCTGTAAACCTTTTTTTTTTAAGCCTATGGAAAATGCATGCTGATTTTGAGTTTTAGGGTGCCCCTTTTGTCTCAGCCCTGGCTTGACAGTTCACCCCGAAACTTTCAGTGCAAAAACTAGTCAAAAGGTAGCACCTTTGTGGAAGGTTGTGTGAAGATTCGTCAAACAATGCCAAAGCTATTGGAAACAGAACAAAACACTCTTCCTATGGAACAGCTGGCCTAACTATAAGATGGTAAGAGCATTTTTAGGGCTCAGGGTGGGTAAGGGTAGAGGGTGCTAAGGGCATATTTTAGGGTTTAGGGGTGGGTAAGGATATAAGATGGTAAGGGTATTTTCAAGGTTTAGGATTGGAGAACAGTATACAGTCATAAGGGTATTTTTAGGGCTTGGGGGTGGGCATGTTTATTGGGCGGTAAAGTAATTTTTAGGGTTTAGGGGTGGTAAGGTTGTAGGGTGGCAAGGGTATGTTTAGGGTTCAGGGGTGACTAAGGGTATAGGTTAGTAAGAGTATTTTTAGGATTTAGGGGGTGCATAGGGGTATAGGTTGGTAAGGGAAACTCCTAAAACAGGGGGGTTTGAATAAAGAAAAAAAGGTCATACAACTGCGGGCAATCGGGTCCTAGCAGCATGTCACACTGTACATATTGGTGTACAGGACATGTAAAGCTTAGAGTTTGTTTTATGTTTGGACTCCTTCAGTGGGAAAAGGCTAGAGGCCGTGGCTAGGCAAGTATTTACAAGTTTGAATAGCTTCTGGATAAGGTTTGCCTGTAGTTACATTTCTTGCAGCAAAATGTTCACAGCAGGAAGCATCAGGAAATCTTTCCCACTTAGGTATCACCTTCCTCATGTAGTCTCAAAACTTTATCACAGTCCCCCCGTAGTCAGAAAAGTTCTAAGGCCCAACTGTGTTCTACTTGGAGGCACCTACTCCTCTCAAACTTTCAGGAGTTCCCCTGGGACATCCAGCAACTGATCTAAGGAGAAAAAAAAGTATTTGATCCCTTATTTCGAGCCACTGAGCTGCTTGTTCCTTTTTCCAAGTTGCCTGCTTTTGGCCATGATTTCCCTGTACAGCACAGGAGGCCATCTTTCCTGATCTTTTGACAACCACTTAGAGAATCACTTCCAAAGTGTAGGGAACAAAAGAGTGAAGGAAGCAAGGACTCAATCCTCTCCCAGGCCAACACCAGGTATACATAATTGTTGTTGGAATGTGTCTTTTTAAAGGCAATATTAACATGAAAAGCTTGCAATAGATTGTGTAATGAAGCTGCATAAAAATGTGTTAACGTGGAAAATAATGCACGCTTTTGAAATGTGTCCAGGGGAGTGGCTACCAATGTATATGAAGCCTAATGAAACTTATCAATGATGAACTAATTATGTACTAATGTTTTGAATTTGTATTAACATATCATAATTAGAGTCATGTATTAGGGGTTTGTTAACTTCATCACTATGCCTTAGTTTAGCGAGGGTCTGGGCCTAGCTGCCTGGTCTCATATTAAACTGTGTTTTTCCTAACGTGCAATGTGCTGTTTTCTTAAAGGACACGAAACTGTACTTTTCCAGAAGCTAGATGTGTGTGTAGCCGTAGTAAATTCTTTCTCATGGGACCCGACTTGCTCAAAAAGCCATTCTTGCTGAATGCAACAGTGTAATTCATAACAGGTGCAAGGCTGCCTGGAGTTGGAGAAAACAATGGACCTACTACCTGGAGCGTAAAGTGTAACTTTTCTTACCTGACATTTCCAACCGATGAAGACGTCAATAACATGGGCCAATCAACTATATGAGAACTGCGGTTTATGGAAAATTCGAGTGAAATGCGTGGAGAATTATTGGACAGAGATAACGATGCACAAATTATTATCCAATGAGGAATTAAGAGCAAATTAGGCAGTGTTGATTTAATCGCATGACCCAAGGAGAAATCAGCCATTATTGGACATTCCACTCCAAGCCATTCTTTGCCATTCTACTGTGGCATTTAGAGCATTCTTTTGAGACTTTGCCGTTTATTCTTCCTGACACTTTAACCATCCTCTATTCATTCTTACCTGATACTTACTTCTCCTTCATATGAGGGAAGAGCCTTATTCTTTAGCTATGCCATACTGAGACTTTGCCCTGTCCTATCTCTGCTGATGGTGAATCGACTGATGTCCTGAGGATGAAGTCTGACACTGTTTGCTGATTCGTTGGATGGGTAACTATCTGATGAAAATTGTAATTGTCTGTCTTCCTTTCTCTCTAAGTACCAACTGCGCTTTTGATAGAGGCCATAGTTAGATGTTTTGCAAATTTGTGTTTGCTAAATTGTTTTGCATGAACCCCCACATGCTGATGCTAATTCAAGGTTAGTTAAGGTGTTCACTAATATCTACTGCAAATAGACAAATTACTAAGTTCTTGCTTTGTTGAATCCTGCACTACTGAGACTTTGCTAAGCTGCTTCTTATTAATGACGTGTTAATGCTGAATGAATATTCTCTATGTATTGATTAATTGTGTTCTAATACAAATCTGAAGAGTTACTAATGAGGTGAACTACTAATGAGATTAGAGGAAATGACTTTAGATTGTAACTAATAGGGAAATACATATCCTAACACTTAACTAAATTGCTGTGGTTCTTCATGACTGAAATTAGTTAATGTGAATATCGATTGGGTTATTGATCTATTGATTTAGTGATGGCAAAAAGATATCTCGTACTGGGAAGTCCCTGAACGTGGTCCAAAGGTTCATCGACCTCGGCATGTCTCCTTGTAAGTTTACTTATCAAGGCTCTGCCGCGCTATCATTGTCTCCTCTATCTTTGCTTTCTCCAGCTTGGGTAGCATTCGAAGTTGCATTGGTAGAATGCCCAAGAAATAGTAGGAGCACACCACCGGTTGATGAATGACGATTTGCCTATCTCTGCAAAGTGAAAATCCTTCCCGACTTTGCAGCAGTTCAACAGACTTATGCCCAAAACTATATCAGAAAGTTCTGCTGCAGGGATTTTATCTAAATGGCAGGAGATTGTTCCAGATGTTAGGGTTCTATGAGCACAACCATGTGTATCCAAACGTAAATATGTTGACTCCGTTCGTCACCAGTGAAAATCACAATAGTTCTGTTCCTCCCTCCTTGCCCATCGAGGAAGTGGAACCAGCCACACCAGGAACAGGCACACTTCAAAAGAAGTTCTACATTTTCCTCTATTCTCACACCCACAGGGTAAATTCCAGAGTTTCAACCTATGTTTTGCGCAGCCATTTGCTGACCTCTTCTATCTCCTTCCCTTTGCATTCATTAGATAAACGATGGGTCATGTTCCTATGATTATCATTCCCTTTTTTTTCCACCAGGGATCCTATAGCAAGGTAGCTGCCCCAAATGCCCTTTTGTTCTGCAAGCAAAGCCTGATGGGGTCTTTCACACATAATCTAGGTCAGCTACCAGTGGGGAAATCTAATGAATGGCACTGCAGGAAATGAAAATCTGTCGATCACAGGTTATGAGCCTAGCCACAGGTGGCAGTTTTTACAGAAATCATATTTGGGATGTTCATACAAAAATAAAAGTTTACCAGCGATTCATTTTTTTATTAACAAACAGAATACTGCAAAGATAGATGTCTAGATATTTTCCTATCTAGAGTTAGAGGATTGTGATGTTTACACTGTAGCATACACTAACCTTTACATTCCTGCAGCCAGCAGGATCGATGAAGCCTTGCCCTTACACTTTAAACACTTAACCACCTGGTAAGCTGCACACCGGCTACAGAATACTCCTAGTGGGGGGCGAAATTGGAAGAGATAGAGATAACACTGGCTGGAGGTTTTTTACTTTACTATGGTCCTCGAGCCACTTACACACATTGGATTGTAAAGTTATTAAGCACAGTAATAAATATATTGCAGCAGTTTAAACTGTTTACCATTTGTAACTCAAATTACCATGGCCCTCATTACAACATTGGCGGTAAAAGCCCCTTACTGCCGTGCAGAAGACCGCCAGCACACCGCCGCGGAATTCCGCCACAGCTATTACGACCCACAGCTCGGAATCCGCCAAAATTCAGACACCCACACAAGTCCGCCACACCAAAGGTCAGTGATTAAATGGCGAAAACAAAACCTCCACCGTCACGGCAACAGAAATACGCCCACACTATCACGACCCACGAACCCACGCGGCGGTCTTTCAACCGCGGTATTCCATTGGCGGTACACACCGCTGCGCTCAAAATACACACACATTTACAAAACACAGCCACATTGGACAAATCGAAATACACACACCTGATACACATACACACACCACTCCCACACACCCTTTACAATATAAAACACACACCCACATCACCCACAAACCCCTTCATCCAAAATACAGAAAGAAGGCCAGAGAGAGACACTACAAACTACTACCAAGCATCCACAGGCACACAATACCATCACCCACATAACTTCCACGCACCTCACACAACACACCACTAAATATCACCCCACTTATCACTACACACACCACCCCACACATCACCCACACCACCCTATGGCACGGCAAAGACACCCCAGATTCTCTGAGGAGGAGCTCAGGGTCATGGTGGAGGAAATCGTTCGGGTAGAGCCACAGCTATTCGGATCACAGGTGCAGCACACCTCCATAGCTAGGAAGATGGAGCTATGGTGAAGAATCATGGACAGGGTTAACGCAGTGGGACTGCACCCAAGAAATAGGGATGACATCAGGAAGAGGTGGAACGACCTACGGGGGAAGGTGCGTTCCGTGGTTTCAAGACACCACCTTGCAGTTCAGTGGACTGGCAGCGGCCCCCTACCTCCTCCCCCACAACCAACAACATGGGAGGAGCAAGTCTTGGCGATTCTGCATCCTGAGGGCCTCGCAGGAGTAGATGGAGGAATGGACTCTGGTAAGTCAAATCTTAACTATTACATCCCCTACCCTACCTGCATGCCATCACATACCCCCACCCTCGCCCCCACACCCCCATCACTCCAACTCATAGAGTGTGTACTGCACACCCCGGCACAGCTTTTGAGGCTGCTGAAGCAGTGGTCCTTTCCCCAGCCTAACCATCTGGAGTGTGGAATCATCTGAATCACTTTGCAGATCAAAGTTGAGCAAAGGCAGTGTCACCACCAGTCGAATAGGTGTTACATTCCATGCATCTCAAGGGTTCTGATGCTTATAAGGTCTTCCCTGAGCTCAAGAACAAACCCACTATCCAAAAGGCTAGGTGCCCACCATAGATGAGTTCTTGGTTGCTGGTGCTGTTTCTCTGTTACAATGAGTTGGCTTCTTTGTGATGTTGACTGCAGAAAGTGGTCCAAGCCAGTGTTGAGTGCCAGGGCCCCGTGGTGCCCAAGTGCTTTCTATTAGTGACTCGCAGTTTTGTTGTTTTGTGGTGCTGAGATGGTGGGAAACTAAAGTTCTCGTATATCATCTGACCGTGGGGTTATACAGTTCAATTACACCATCATACCTCCTTAGCAGTTCCTAGATTTTGTCCTTAAGGCGTGGCACAAATCTCATCAGATTTCTTTGACTTGCCCTATCTCAGCTCTTCCAGGGTCTCACTTTGGTGGAGCAGCATCTCCCTTGTGTCCCTCCTGACCAGTTGGTGAACTCTGTTTTTCAATAGATTACAAGCATTTGCTCCTGCCAGTGTAAAGTGGAGTTCCTGAGGTTTCAAGGCAGTTCCTCCCGTCAGTTCAAAGTGGAGTCCCTCAGTGTATGAAGCTGAGTTATAAGTTGCGAAGCATGTGGGTCTTTCACAAGCCGTAACACTGCAAGTTCCACTTTACTGGGAGGCAACTGCCCCGTTGTAGCACTTGACTTTCTCATTATAGTGAACCAGAGCAGTCCAATACCTTCTCAGGGCTAGTAATTCCAGCTCCCAACAACACTCAATGAATTATTGCCCAGTCAGTGTTTTTTCTTATAAAAAGGAAAAGTACTTTAATTACCCATACTTCTAAATATTACATATTAAATGATAAATATATACAAGCAGGTAGATGGAAACAGCTTTGGTGGCATCTTCATAACGAGTTACATCCCAAGTGGGTCTTAATCCTATAATCACTTTAGTAGATGCTATCTCACAATACCAGGGAGGTGTCATTAGTAAAAAGGCAGGCCTACTGGCTTCATCGGGGTAACATCAAATCAATAAAAGCAGTGATATATTATATTTCATCATTAAAACATCACTGATATCAATGGAGACAGTATCAATGTACAATACATTATTACCCAGCATTAAAGCCAATAGAGATAAACCCAACATTAAATAGCATAAATTACACGGCTATTGCATTTGAATTGAATACCATGTATCCCAGAGTTTTGTTTCTACTTTTAGTGTACTGGTGCTACAGCTTTATAAATTAACCAGCCAACAGGAATCCCCGCAATTCAGCGCTTATGAACAAATACACTAACTTCAGGAGTGCTTGAATCAATGAGAAGACTTAGGGTGACTTTTGAAAACTTTTCTCATGGGGCTGGTGATTTTCCAGTAGCCTTTAAGAACGTTGATGGCACCCATGCCCATTCTTGGAACATCCCTTAGCTGCGCACCTAAAGCCCTGCCCAAGGTCTCATGGGTGCTCCAGAGCCTTGAGGTTTGAATATGATGTTTGCGGATTCCACTGCGGCAAGGAAGGCATTTTCCTTTTTCTCCTTTTCCAAGAAACCTTGTGCTGCATCTCTGCCTAATGTGCAATGCCGTTTAAGCACCATTTACTACTACAGACCTACTCTATGAATACCCACTCACATTATAAAGCCTACCTTAGTATCAATCCCTGAAGAGTTCCTGTGAAAAAGACTACCGGTCCCCAAATAATGGGCTGCGTGAGACAGTAGTCTCGCACACATACAGGCCAATTGTGTGCACATATGCTTGTGCTCACATGTTCACATGTAACCAGCCTAGAACCTCTTGTCCTAGCTGAGCAGCACTAGCCATATCTTAAAAGGCAGAAACTGGTTGTTAGCACTGTTAGTTCATTTGCTGTGAATTTTTCAATGAGTGTCTCAGGTTGTGAGACTCTCTCACAGTAAAAGTTTAAAAAAATGGGTAACCAAAAGTTAAAAGTCCAGGGGGATAAAATGGGCATAATCAATTTGCTACTTACACTCCCAAAAGGTGAAACTAGGGGAAGAAACTAGCCATTGCTTGTGGATACTCTTTCCCACTCAGTGGCAACACGTAGCAATAGGTTCTGACGAGACACACCATTCACTAGTTGTCCACTCCCACAGATATCCTAAGATGGCCTTCCTATATCAAAGGCCTCCCATTTAACTCAACCACTGGGGCACTTTTCCCCACAGGGAACCTAGACTGCACTAAGAAGCCTATAAGTTGGATGTATCTTGGACACTAAGCTCCTAGATGGCCTGGGCAGGTCTAGGCCAGCCCTTGCCATGGTAACACTGCACCCAGTACACTTTTCCTTGAAGGAGTTCAGTGCCTTAGATCTGATGAGGTCAAGACTGACTGGTTTCAAACCTGTTCCTCTGCTCACAGGATATCCTCCCCCTGGAGAATTCACAACCCCAGTACACTGAATCATTAAGGTCACTGCACCTTAAGAGAACATTTGACCCTCACTCACAGCACTTATACTGCAGTCTATAGCTGTCACCATCTTGTTGGAGGTCTGACTGAACAGCACACTTATTACAGAGTACTCACTAACAGAGTCACCCCTTGGCAGCCCCACCCACAGGAATCATCCCAGGAACCAGAGCCATCTATCCTTCACTAGAACAGGTTCCTTACCTTCCTGTTTACTCTCAAGCCCCACTGGATCATCTGGATGCCCCATGAGGCAATGTGAAGGTCATGCCTCACCCAGGCTCACTCAGGCTTACCTCAGGCTAAGCTTGTTAAGCTGGATACCAATTAGGGGCCCTAAAGATCCGTCTGTGAAATATGACAGGTCACTCTGTAGGCACACATTGTTGCCTTTAACCTCACTCAGCTGAGGTGCTGTCCTTTCCCGCTGAACCCATACCTGGCACGACAGGGCTTCAGGGATGCACCCCAGTGCTGGTACACCCAAAATGTTACAGGCTTGAATCTGTTGAGGCAGATTCCTCTGAAGCCTGCCGTTAAAACAGCTCAGGCAGCAATCCCTAACAGAGGTCTCTAGCACAAATCAAGACTGATGCTCAAGGTCCCCTCCCTCTAGAATAGACACCAAATGACCACCTGGTTGGGCCACTGCGGGCTCTCTCACCTAAGCTCCTCCTTCAACAGGACCTCTGCTAAGGCAATGCCTCCTGCAGCCTGCCCTTCCAGAATGTAAGCCCTGTGCAGATGTTTCTAACACCATCCAAGACTGATCCTCAGAGACCTTTCCCTCTGGTTAAGCCCCACCTGACCACCTGGTTGTGCCATTGTGGGCCCACCTGTCTCCTACAAAAACAATCTGATGGGTTGCCTTCACCATCCAAACCAATACCTGGCAAGCCAGTACTTCTCAAGGGGCCTCAAGGCTTCACTCCCTGAGAACGGTACTCCTAAACTGCACCAGACAGAAGTCAGCTAAGATAGATCCCGCTGTAGCTTGTCTTTCTGATAGTTCAGAGTGACAATCCCTAACGTATGCTCAGGGTCCCCTTCATCCAGAGCACTCACCACCTTCCACCTGCTAGGTTTACTACTGTGGGCTCACCTGCCTCCTGCACCTCCTCTGTCCCAAGGGCCTACCTAAGTAGACACCAGGCTGGACATTGCCACAGCCTCCACCTAAGTATCCAAAAAAAACAGTCTCTAGGTTGACATCCTTCACCATACTCTGGCAGTCACCTATCCTACCCTGACATCAGGGTCAACCACTTATCCATCTCGGGAATCTAGGGAGTCCAACACCCCCTCTCAGATCTCTTCATGGTCAGTTACTAGCCCACCTAGGCAAACTATGGCACTCAAAACCCATCCTCTATCTCCTCAAGGGCCACCAAGCTCCCCCCTACCTTGGGAACTCTAACTTTGCTGGAACACCCTTGGACATCTCCCCTCCCCAACCCATGGGGACCTCAAAGGACACTATGATCAGGGATCCCTCTCATGCAAACACTCTGTGAAAGCCTGTCCACCTTTACTTTTTTTTAAAAATGCAAACAGGTCATATTACACACACTTAGTACAATAATCATTGCATCCTGACATGGAATATATGTGCAAAGGTTTTTCTTTCCCACATTTTGAGTTCACACAACCAAGCCTCTCAACACCTCTCAGCATTTTACTTGGATATTTGAGCATTAATACACAGGTAATATGTACCAAAACTAAACATATCAAATGTTATTACACCATCCCAGAACTAAATTCTATTTATCCCAACGCCAGCAACCAACACAATAAACTGGGTTATTAGTTACAAAGAATGTGAGTCTTTCACAAGTAATAAGTCCTGAAGTCCTTCTTTACTAGGAAACAAGTACACCATTGGACCACTTGACTCTCACAAGGTAGTGAACCAGAGCAGTCCAAGGCCTACAGAGGGTAGGTGATCCAAGATAGTAGACCCTGTTCACTAGCATGCAATACTTAATAAATTATTGCCCAGTCAGTGGTTCTTCCCTATAAAAGGAAAAGTACTTGTATTACACACACTGTACTAAATATTATGTATTAAATTATACATATGTGCAACCATGCAGTTGGAAATACTTTTGATGACACCCTTCTTACACGTTACACCTCTCGTTGGACCTGAACACTATAACCATGTTGCCTCCATATATGCTAGATGAAACATCACATCATAAAGGGGTATCAATATCAATAAGGCAGTTGTATTGCCTTTGTCAGGATGGCATAACATCAATAGAAGCAGCAACATGTTATATTACACCATTGCAACACCACCAACATGAATGTAGACAGTATCAATTAGCAATACATATTGTAACGCACCATTGAAGTCAATGAGGGTACTGCCAAAGTTCTATAACCTTCACTAAATTATAAATCCTTGCCGTGCTAACCACCGATATTGTCATTAGAGCATCTAAGTGAATAGCCTCTGCCCTTTAACCTTAATTCAACTTGTTTTACTATGATGCTAGTGCAAGTTCAGGACCAACCAACAGGGATCCCCACACTCCAGGGTTGATGCGCAAACATCCTCAGCTGAAAAAGTGCTTGAACCAATGGCGAATTTCTCTCGGGTCAGAGATTCATTCCCTATGGAGACTTATTGTGAGCTTTAAAAACATTTCTGGGGCAGCTGCTCCACTTTCTACAGCTCCAAAACACACTTCAAGAGCGTTAGTAGTGTCCCGTAGGCTCTCATTATCCTAATGAGACTATTGGATTTTTGGGCGGCAAGATCGTTCACAGTGTGGGGGACTAAGTCTAACCCACGGCAAAGGACCCTTGTCACCCCAAATCTGGGTTGAGCTCCGGCTAACTAGCAGTGCCTCATCTCTCCCAAAGGGAAGAGACAATTGGGCAGCCGAGCGCATGACATCTTAGTGCTTCCCAGGGAAGTCGTGGTCACTCAGATCCCAACCAGTTCTCTCATACACAATGTGGTCTCATATATAAATGACTAAGACAGTTTGTGTTTTAAAGATTGGTTTAATAAAACGACTGCATTTTAGATAACAAGGCGTGAGCCGCAATAACCAGAACCATACAAAACAGTAGGATTGAAATAGTAACGAGAAGAGTGAAACATAAGAATAACGCTATCATAGTGTAACTAGATTACGTTCTCTCTTCTAAGTTATATTTTGAGCACAGCATGTTATGCTCTAAGCCTGCCTTTCAGGTTCCCCTGGGAGGACATCGACCCTCATACCTGAGCAAAGGCCTGTAATCGGGATCAGTGTTTTTATACTATTGATGTGAACTAACACCCCGATGTTCCTGCGTAAGAATGTGTACCGTCTACGAACCATAAAGACTAAACTTCTACCACGTCTATCGGCAATGTACCAGACTGTATCCTTGACTGAAGCACAGAGTGAGCAAGAATGTATTGTTTGCGAACTCAGTGCTGAAGTAAGCTAAACAGTGTGGTAGAAGGAAATAAAACAAGACAGTGAAACTGGTTATTGTAAAATAACAGTGCGAGGCTAAATAAAATGCATCTAGGGCAAAGTGCACAGAGGCCTAACACGTTAAGCAAACGCGCATAAAGCTACATTAAAAATGGCTACACTACAGTAGTGTCTCCTCCCATTCTTGGGGCACCTCATTTGCTGATATACAAATTTAGAGCCTTGACAAAGGGCTTATGGGCTGCTCCAAAGCTGTGAAGCATGAACATGATATTAGCAGCTTTGGGCATGGGCAGGGAGGCATTTTCCTCTTTCAATTTGTACTAAGCATGCTGGTGCTGCATTTTTTCCTTTTTTTAACTGCCGGGTGCCTGGGCCCACCATGCGCCAAAGTTTTGACTTATTTGTTTGGGCAGTGCATGGAGACTACTCCCACACTGCCCTTCTGGCTCCCTGTGCAGTGGACCATTGTATAGCTGAAAAAGGAAACTGGATGCTCCCTCCTATTCTTGATGTGCTTGACAAGAACTGCCTCAACTCACTTCTCCAAATTATTGGTCTGTAAAATCATGAGTTGGCCATAGCCACGGTCCTTTAAGGTTGGTGCATGGGGTAGGGAGCCCTTCAGGTGATCAAAAGCCTTTTTCTTTCACTCTTCAGTCCAGATCACAATACCTGGGCTGCTTCTTGGAGGCCAGGAAATTCACAGAGGCAACACAATCTGCCACAAAGTTTCTTTAGTAACTGGTGAGCCTTGGAAATCTCTCATATCGGTTTGAGTTGTGTGAACTTCCCATTTAAGTATAGTCTGTACTTTCACCTCCAAAGAGTGAATCTTTCCATTCCCCACATGATGTCCAAGACAGACCACAGAGGACTGACCCACTTAGCACCTTGTATTCTTGCTGATCAGTTTGGTGCCTGAATCCTCAACAGGGTTTGCTTTTGGTAGTGCTCCCATGTACTGATTAACAGGGTGATGCCGTACCAACAGGCCATGCTGAACTCCTCTATTTCAGAGAACAGATTTTTGACTAGGAACTTCAAAGTGTCAGCAGTATTCTTCACCACAAAAGAAACAACCTTCATCTGACAGTGTCCATCTGGGTAGGAGAATAAAGTCTTCTCCTTGCCACCTAGTAGTTTTCCAATCTGCCTAAAGTCACTTGTCAGATCAAAAGTACGGAGGTACTTAGCTGTGCCAAGTCTTTCTACCAGCTCTTCAGCAGATGGTATAGGATGTGAATCCATCTTGGTGATGGTACTGAGTGCCCTGCAGTCCACATAAAAGCATAAGTCTGTTCAACCCCACTAAGGCATTAGCACAACTGGGCTGGCTCATTCACTCCGAGGTCCAACATTCTGGCCACCTCTGCTTTGATGCATTCCTTGACCAAGCATGATATCAAGTTGAGTTTCCTTTTCATGGGCAAACACATGGACACAGACAGAAGTTAACCCTGGGGTGAGTGAGAACAATTAGGTAAACAATGCCAAAATCTCCATGCACTCTCCCTGCTGACCAGGAATGAAATCAAGCACAATTTTCACTCATAATGCTGAACCATTGCTATCATCACTGAGCCCAATGTCTGCGAGGTACTCGGTCTCCTCCTTAGCCTCCCCTGTCATTGTTAGGATGTTAACTATGTAGTTTCTTTGGAGAAATGACTGAAACCAATACATATTCTGGGGTTCCTGAGTGGCACATGTGCCAGGTAAGAAGTTGACATCAAAAATCTCCCTGAACACCTTCTACGGGCTTCATCATTTGTCCTCCAAATCTCAAGTGCAAATGAGTCTCAATGGCAAATTAGTTGAGCATCAATACCTCCTGATCCTCCTATTACCCACACAGCCTCACTTTCTATTCCTACCACTCCTTCATCTGCTTTTGGGTGGCCTGAAGGTTTGTCTTTACCTTGTTCATGAGTTGAGCCAGCAGCTTCCTGAAGTCCTTAACACACAAGGAAAGAGGGTGAACCTATTACAGGATCACATGGAGAAGCCCAGCCAACTCTTTATGGCAGGTGTACATCTACCAATCTCTTTGCATTGGGTTTGAATGTGAATGCATTCACCATGTACAAATGGAACAACATCAGTGGTATTGGTACCTGTTCAAATTGTGGAGAGTTGCCACTGCCTATAAGCATACCTTTCAATGGTGACACTCAACTGAAGGGGTTGATTATCCGCGCACCTGCCAGCTTCTCTTTTCTCACTGACCTTGCTGTTGGGTGCAACTGTCCCCAATAACGTTTACACAGTTCTGCACTGTAGATGACAGATATTATTTTGCCCAATTTATGGAACACAATTTATGACCTTTAGGAGGATCGGCTATGCTGGGATTCAAACTTGTGACTGGAATTCCACCATCACTGTTCTTCAGTACTCCATGTTGTAACCTACGAGAAATGAAATCAAAACTGAGAAAACACTTGAAACAACAGTAAGATAAGCCACACTTAAAGGAAAGGAAGAAGGAAAATTGAGAGGAATACCAACATAAGAAGATCATAAGGAAAAGGCAAACTATAAAAGGTGACTCTGAAGACAGACTTGGCTCTCTCCCAAAGCTTCCAGTGGTTCTATCAAATCAGTACAGAGAATAACAGGGCTCCTATGATGAAGGCCGTGCAGACAGGAGGTGATCCGAAGATAATGTTGATGGATCTTTTGAAGCTGACATGTGCTTTTTAGACAAGAGCACTACAACAAGGGAAATACCAGGAGAGAAGACTCTATTTTTCTGAAAGAGTTGGAGGAGAGCGTCAGTGCAGGGCCTGAAGATTGGTGGTTTCCCAATGCCTCGACCAGTGCAATGCTTCAGGACCCACCATGACCCTAAGAGGGTATGGATGCCTGGCTAGCACTTGGGCTGAGGGTAGGGCATTGAGAGAGTAAAAGAGCCAGGACAAGGGCAGACTGGGGAAACGTAATGTGCTCATATCTGAACCACTATACAAGAGAGAGCATCATCTTTTAAAATTCATCATTTTTTTCTTTTCTTTTGATTTATTAGCTCTGAAAGGGGACAAGTGAAAAGCTAATAAGAGATTAGCAGTATACAAAAATATGAGAAGGAAGAGACCATATAAGGAAAGAAAGAAAGCCCTAGAAGAAAGAAATGAAATAAGAGCTAGACAAGAAAAACATAGAAAAAGAGGAAGGAGGAAATCAAACAAAACAAAAGCAAAAGGAACAAACTACATTCAAAATAGAACTATCTAAGGAAGAGAGAAAAAGTTAGTCTCATATATAGAAACAGTTATGGATGAAAAGAAAGGGGCATTCAAGAAATAAAAAAATGTAATGTTAGAAATTAAGACTTACTTTTTCTTTGAGGGGTGACGTAGTGAGGGAAAGAGCTACCTCGACAAACATAGAAAGAGCAAAAGAAACATAGAATTTGTTTTTACTTTTCTTTTGGAATGTCGAACTATTTCAAAGAAACTAAGTAAAATTACAAAAACAATAACAACTTATAATAAATCTGCCTGAAGAAAAATTATCTTTACCCGCTCCCCAACAATTGGTGTGGAAAGTGGGATATACTCTAGCCAAGTAATGGAGATGTTAAGAACGCAACTCACAAAAAGTCAGAAAAATAACAAGTGGGCTCTATACTGAAGCATGTGTTCCTTCCATAAGTAGATAGATACCATGCAACAAATTCTGTAAAACAGCTTTGAGTAAATAGCTCATGTATGAGTTTCCCCAGACTCTGCCATCAGTAAATTAGCTAATATCTTATCTCAGAATAGGGTAGGGCCAAATATTTGTGCCATTGTGATACAAAAGTATAATCCAGGAGAAGCCCCTAATTCTTTTCTTTACAAACCTTGAGCACTTAACCCAGAGTACAGAGGTGCTGGGTGGCCTCTGGAGAGGTGGTGACAAAATGTGCTATCTTTGTTATGGGAATAACTCTATGTCTTACATTACGAGACAAACCAAGGCAGAATAAAATCTTTTTTAGAAATTAAGAAGGCTATTTTGGAGAGGCTGGCATAGACTGAGAAACTTTCTAGACCAAAGTTTAAGAAGCAGTAATGTTTCCTGCGTGACACTGTTGGATATGTTTTACTGATTAACAGGTCTTTGATACAAATGGTTAAAACATGAGGCCTCTACCAAATTGTTAATGGTATTTACTCAGAACATTTTTAAAATGATCTCCCCCTTAATATTCAGAGATAACCATGTCAACATAATGACATTAATTTAGCTTCAGATATTGATTTGGCATGTGATTTTTCTTGAGCTCAGGCATGGAGAACCAAGCTTGAAAAAATGTAAAACCAGAAGAAAGAATACTTCCATAGTAAAAAATGAGAAAGACGCCACACCTGAATAAAATTGACATACCCTTACCATCAATACATCCAATCAACCTGTCTCAAGGACCTCAATCTTTTGGCAGTGGGGAAGGGGGGCACCTTGCTAGATATTGCTCCTTGAAGAAAGAAGAGTAATCTATGGTTACAGCATTAGTTAATAAACACATACATACTACAGGGAATTAACCAAAAAAACAGGAGCTTTGATGGCGCTAACTGAAATCAGCACCTTGAGTGTGGGAGCAAAACTGAAACCCAATTTTTTAGAACACCTCAAAATTTAGAAACCCCCAAAACATGACCTTAGACGGTATCCTACAGAAAATAATTTCATAAAAAACCACAGACAGGACAACATTTATCAAAAATACGTAACTAGGCCCACTCAATACTGAGTTCTAGATCAGAAGGAAGCTAAAGGGTTTTATTACCGAAATTTCAAATTCAAGCAGTTCAGAATAAATGCTATGAAGGTTCAAAATGCAAAGTTAATAAAGAGTAGTCAAAAGTCAAAAATTATTTTAAGTCCCAAATCGGCATCAAAATCATAAAAGAATCAGACAGCATTTTGTTTTTGATGGGAAGGTCTGGCAAAAAGATCTCTAAAAATCTGACTCACCAATAAAGTCAAAGGGTTTTTATACACAATTCTGGCATAGGAACTTAGATAAAAACAGATTGAGCATGGCATGACAACATGTAAAAATTTATTAGCAAATCAGAAGGATCGACGTCAATAAGATTATAAGTTACCACTATCCCATTTCTAAGAAAGCATCCTCCTTTATTTGTATCACTGTCATCCGAAGATGTCTGAACAAAATATCTAACATTTAACAATATCATTCTACACAATGAACAGAACTCATATGCCCAATAGAAATACACAAAAGAGACCTTGAATGTATCGACCTATCTAGTACCATAGAAGTTTCACACTAATAAGCCCTGTATTCATACTGCAAAAACATTATATCCGCTGATTCTGTTCTTGCAGAGCCTGTGAGGAGAGGAGATTCACACAGGAACCTGGGCCCTGATGAGAGGGCTAAATAAAGGAGTGAATGACAGAGAGAGCATCAGCATTTATTTTATCCAAAATGAAGTTTTCACCAAAATGTGGCACAACTAAATAAGGGTAATGAACATGCTGGTAAACCTCATATTAAACTAGTTTCAACAAGAAACATGTTAATTCATCATTTGAGTATTGGATCTAACTTACAAGTCATTAATTTTCAATATTGTTTGTTGCACAATAAAAAAGCTTTTAAAAACACTCTAACAGTTTCCCCCTCTGTTTATTTTATAATCACTAAAAACCCAGGTATAACTTTATTCATCAGGAAATCATTCAGTTGGCATCACTTTCTGCTTTTTCTGAGATTACTCCTCTGTCATCTATAGTTGGTTGTAGACACAATCTTTGATGTTCTCCATCTCGTACTCGTCAAGACTTTTTCTCTTTAAACAACTCTATTTCTTCCTCCACTTTTTAAACATATACCAGAACCTTTTGAGATATACAAAAACAAGACAATAGCACAAATCATTGTAATTATTACAGGGATTAAGATGCGCCGTAAGGTACCTCCTCCTGCACCATCTAACCATTCACCAACTTTGCTTGAACCCTTTTTCTATTCCACCATATGAGGATCAAACTGTTTCCCATAAGCCAAGATGTTAGAAAGATTGAACTTCAAGTGAAATATAAGTCAGGTTGGTAATAAAAGAGTCAATACATCTAATGTTAACCAGAATATATGTACAACTCTTGGCTTTTATTAACTTGCAAACTCAGCCCTTTTTCACCAGGAGGATATCTAATGCTAAGTGACTCTGCATGACCATGGCTCTAATAGGCATTATTGCTACATTTACTTGCTTCAATGAAGCTACTGTCTATTGTTTATATTGTCAAAGGTATGCAGATGTCTGATTTTCACGTCATTGATTGACACAATTATGGAAGGAATTTATAGCACCTAATATATCTAAAACTACTTTTCCAAAGCTCGTTTCACTGTGCTTGTGACAATTTCATTATTTATTTAACTGATATGGTACACTCTAGGAAATACTAAAGCGAAATAACAAGGCCCAACCAAAATTTGTGGAAAGTTGAAATAAGCAGTCTTCCCACAAACATAAGAGATCCCTTTCAGAGTTGGCTCTCCACTGAACAAATAGTTTCCCCTTGCTTTATAAGTGCCGTCACACTCACTCACGCTCCTACAAATTTAGTTGTTCCTCCTTTTATAGGACTATACTTGACCATACACAATTCACCCTTTCGTTCCCGCTCCATCTTTAACCTAGGATGCAATTATGACAGCTTAAATTCTTCCTCTTTTTATCTGCTCCGTTATATCCTGCTCTTCTTCCCAATTCCTTCCAGTCTTACTCCCTTGTCATTATATTTCATGAAAAAAATGTATGTTCTTCACTACTCAAAGCACATACATAACTCTGATTAGTAATTTTAGTTTCATGTTTGTTTTGCACTATTAAGACCATATTTAATAGGCTTGTTATTTTCTTGTATAGGGAAATCCTCTAAAGCCACATTCAAATCAGTCAAATGAGGAGAAAGAAATTAATCATTGTTAGAAATTAGGTCTCTGGTTGGCAGTCAGTTTACACTCTGTCCAAGCAGGGACCCTCACTCTTGTCGGGGCAAAGGAGATACACACTCAAGATAATCCCTCCTCACCCCCTTGGTAGCTTGGCACAAGCAGTCAGGCTTATCTCAAGGCAATGTGTCAAGTATTTGTACCAACACACATAGGCCCTCATTAGGTCCCTGGAGGTTAATGTGGTGGTAGTACGCCAACAGCTGGTGGTACACACCGCCACATCATGAGATTACTATTCATACTGCCCTGGTAGTATGAGCTGCCAAACCTGGGATGTGAATCCCCAGCCCAGCGGCCGACAGAGTACCGCCCCGGCATTCTGAGCCAGCCGACCACCATGTTTTCCATGGCGTAAGCAATGCCATGAAAATCATGGCAGAAGGCCCTACCGTTGACAGGGAATTCCTCCCTGTCATCGGTAGGTGGCTCCCCCATCCCCCCAAAACTCACCTGACAACCCCTACACCCCCTCCATCCAAACTCAGCCACCCACCCACCCCCACATACACACACTAATCCCCCCACCCCTGACATTCGGATACATCCCCACACCCCCATACACACACTAAGCCCTCCACCCCCTCTGATTCATCCACACAACCCCTTTCCCATTTACACACACAGACACGCACCACACATACACCCATTAACTTACACTCATCCATACACGCATTCATACACACACTGACATACACGCATTCATACACACATCCTTCCAGACATACACACACACACACACACACACCCTCCCACCATGCCTCCCCTGTCGGACGATCACCTTACCTGCTCCGGGGAGGTTGCCCGTCAGGGAAAGGAAGGGGCACTACTACCACCAGCACCACCCCACCAGCTGAACACCGCCAGGCCATATCACAGGTCATGATACAGCTGGCGGCGTTCAACTGGCATGGCGTTGCTGGTGGTAACATCGCCAGCTTACCACCATCTGCCAGTCTGATCACTGCTGGATTTCCGCCCTTGTTGTGGCAGATATCCGGCAGTGCTCATAATCTGGTGGACAGATGGTAGCCGCGGTGGCGGTATTTTGGCAGCCGGAATCATGGTGGTAGGTGGCTTTTACCGCCAATGTCTAAATGACTACCATGGTACAGTGAAAACACTACAAAATGGACACAACACCAGTTTAGAAAACTAGTGAATATTTACCTAAATCAAACAAGACCAAAATGACAAAAATCCAACATACACAAGTCAAGATATGAATTTTCAAAAGAATAAGAGTTTTGCTCCATAGAAAACAATAGAAACGTTGTTGTTACACACAGAACCTGGTTTGTGCCAAAAATAAAGCCATACGGGCGAACACGCGTCAAATAAAGTCAGCAATGCGCCAATCCATATTTTGCAAGTGAGCCCGCGTGTAGTTTCTTCTTCAGTCGGGTAGGCGATGCATCGTTTTTCTCTCCCGCAAGAGAGCAATGCATCAATTTCCGGACGGGTACCTCTGATCCGCACAGGCTTGCATTGATTTTTGATGCCCAGCGATGATGCGTGAGAAATCCAGTCGCACAGTATTGGAAAACTGTTCTGCAGGGGGTTTGCGTCGATATCGGCAGCCGCAGGTGTTGCGTTGTTTCTCCAGCCACAATGCGTTGATCTCCCAGCTGCGATGAAGGTGGACCATCAATTTTAGCAGCATGGTGTTCTGTGCGTTGATTTCAGTCCTTGTTCTGCCAACTTCACTTCTCAAGGGCCCAGAGACTGGATGGGGCACCACTTGGAAGGGCAGGAATCTCAGCAGACACTCCAGGTGCTGGCAGAGGAAGGCGTTGGTAGCCTTGAGACTTCAAAACAGGAGGCAAGCTCAATTCAAGTCCTTGGGAATTTTTCACAAGCAGGAATATACCCCAAAGTCCAGTCTTTGTCCTCTTTCAGGCAGAAGCAGCAACTGCAGGCCTATCCAGCAGAGCACAGTCACAGGTAAAGGGGCAGTACTTCTCCTCCAGCTCTTCTCCTTGGCAGAGGTTCCTCCTGGTTCCAGAAGTAGTCTAAACATCTGGGGGTTTGGGTCCACTACTTATACCCCTTTCTGCCTTAAATGTAGGCAAACATCAAAGGAAAGTCTCTGTTGTTCAAAAGATCCTGCCTTGCCCAGGCCTGGATCCAGACTCACACCAGGGGGTTGGAGACTGCATTGTGTGAGGGAAGGCATGGCCCTTTCAGGAGTGTGACCACTCCCCCCTCCACTCTAGCTTAGATGGCTCATCAGGATATGCAGGCTACACCCCAACTCCTTTTGTGTCACTGTCTAGAGGAGATTCACAAACAGCCCAACTGTCAGTCTGACCCAGACAGGGGATACACAAGCAGGCAGAGTCACAGAATAGTATAAGCAAGAAAATGCCCACTTTCTAAAAGTGGAATTTTAAATTGACAATTTAAAAACCAACTTTACCAAAATATGTATATTTAAATTGTGAGTTCAGAGACACCAAACTCCATATTTCTATCTTCTCCCAAAGGGAAACTGCATTTAAAAGCTATTTAAAGGCAGCCCCTATGTTAACCTATAAGAGAGATAGGCCTTGCAAAAGAGAAAACTGATGGCAGTATTTCACTGTTAGTACATGTAAAACACAATAGTACATGTCCCACCTTTAACATACACTACACCCTGCCCATGGGGCTACCTAGGGCCTATCTTACGATTGCCTTACATGTCTAAAAAGGAAAGGTTTAGGCTTGGCAATTGGGTGCACTTGCCAGGTCGACTTGGCAGTTTAACACTGCACACACAGACACTGCAGTGGCAGGTCTGAGCCATGGTTCTTGGCCACTCATGTGGGTGGCACAACCAGTAATGCAGGCCCACTAGTAGCATTTGATTCACAAGCCCAGGGTACTTCTAGCGCACTTTACTAGGGACTTACTAGGAAATCAAATGTGCCAATCATGGAAAAGCCAATGACACAAACATTTTACCCAGGGAGCACTTGCACTTTAGCACTAGCCAGCAGTAGTAAAGTGCTCAGAGTACCAAAACCAGAGTCCAGCACACAGTCAAAACATGGGAAGCAGAGGCAAAAAAGACAGAGAAAGCCACACCAAGGATACCAGGTCTAACAATCATTATTAACCATAGCCACATACACATTGCAAGAAAGAGCATATAAAATTGGAACTTGCACATAATTTGAGCCCTCTCTAGCAGGAGTAGGAAGGAATCTACATGCAAACCACCCCGCAATCATTATATTTATATATTCATGAATCATTTTTGTATAAATATTATCCTGAAATCCACAACCTACATTTCCTTTATGCTCTGATATATCTTAAGTGATTAGAAGTATACCCCACCGGAGTGAGTAAGCACAACAATAGTCCTACTAAACTAATAATTGTGTTAATATTATCATTATTCCTACACTTTTACACCATTTGCTGTACTCCATCTTCATGTTGTGATAAAAAAATATTGTGACACTTAAGAAAATTCAAAGGCAACAATGTTTTTCTTTATAACAATTATAGATATATTCACTTCTTCCTATTTCTTTAAAAAATGATCAAAACACAATTTCAAAATAATCTTCTCAGGTTGGACTGCCGCACTCCTGGTGGTCCAACCGGAAGATTATGATCCTGGCGGTCAGACCGTCAGGAGACCGCCACCTCCACAGGTATCAGGCATCCCGCCAGGTTGGCAGCAATCAAAGTCATGGTCAGCCACGATGGTGCCGAATTCGGTACCGCCGTGCTGATCACAACTTCGCTTTCCACTAGTCTTTTCATGGTGGGGTCCCAACCAGGAAAAGGATGGCAGAAAGGCAGTTTTGGGGGGACACAGGAGGGCCCCTGCACTGTCCATGACCAGGTTGTTGTCTGTGCAGGGCCCCCCTGTCAGCACCTTTGGAAAGAGCACTGTCTGCTAAGGCAGACAGTGCCCATTTCGAGGGCACTGTGTGCGATGGCATTGGCCTCAGCTCCTTGAGAGTACCAAGGCCAATGCCGCCCCACTGTTTCCACCGGGCTGACTGGCAGAAACATCACAATACAACGTTTTCACTGTTCAGCATGGTGGAAGCATTGTAATACAACAGGGGTGAGGTCGCACCTTGACGGCCACCTCACCACTGCCATATTGGAGGTGTGGCAGTTCAACCTCCCAACTCATAATGAAGCCATATGTCTTTACCAATTTCAAGATTCTTACACTCCCTCGATCCATGCTGCAAGCTTGAACTTGAGCTTGAACTCTACCTTGTGCTTGGCTTTTTGCCCTTTGTGCTGTTTCAGTGGTTGTCTCTACCACTTCTTCTTCTGCTCTCACCCTCTTTGTGCAAAAAACGTGCATCCACTGCAGTACCCCGTCATACTTCACCACAGTGTTGGTCATTGGTATCATCTGGTAGGTTCTGCACCACCTCCCATCCAGACAGTTTTTCTTGATTTGCTTTCAGACCACTATCTAATCTCCTGGGTTGAGGTTAAGACAAGCAATGTCTTTTGTTTTTTCTTTTGCCACATTCACCTAGTTAGAGACAAATTTCACCATAGCAGCCACACCTTTCCAGTTATCTAGTACAATGTCACCAATTATTGAAACAAATGCAGCTGAAAGAGTGTATGTCTCATTGCCCTCCACATGATCACTTTATAGTGTTTGATTGCTGAACTGGGGAAAGGAAGGAGGTGACAAAGCTGAGGAGGGCCACTCTCAAGGACACCAGGTGCTGGAACGAGAGATAAGTCACCCCCTACGTTCTCTTTTCTCAAACTGACTGGGCATGATTCAGCTGTGGCCTTGCAGATAATCTCAGATCCTTTGTTGCGCACTGACTGTGGCACTAAGTAGAAGGTGGAAGAGGGGCTAACTAGTGATGAGGTTGGCCTTTAGCCAGCAAGCTCAGCATAGCCTCTAAGGGTTGTGGGGCCTCTAAGATCAAAGCAATGAAGCAATGAAAGGCTCCATAAAATATCTAACTCGCAGAAGTCCAGTAAGCATGACAAAAGGCCTCATACCAGGGCTCGGAAAATTGGCTCAGACAGGGATGGAAAGGACTGCTTCTTCTGTCAGACGGGACAGAGTGGTCTGAGGAGGATTCGGAGATGACCAGTAAATCCAGTTATAACACTTCTAATGAACTCAGTGATGGTATTGCCTCTTCTATAGTTCATAAGATTGCGAAAAAGGGTAGGCAGCAAGTAGCTGCGGGGAAGGGGCTACTCACTAGTGGCACAACTAGTTGGAGGTGTAGCAGAGGCCCCCTAGCAAGTACAGTGATGGTATTACCTCTCCTACAGTTCATAAGGTTGCTAGAAAGGGTAGGCAGTAGGCAGCTGCAGGGAAGGGCCTAAAATGGGACTACTCACCAGTGGTACAACTAGTTGAGGGTGGCACTGAGGCCCCCCAAGAGACTATCAGTCTGAACAACCCCATTTTAGGGTTCATATACTAATGCATAACAGCACACGGGAGGAAAAATGGTTGGACAGCTGCAGGGCCCAAGCTGTGACACATAAGCTACAAGGCGTTGTCTGCAAAATCATGTTTCACCATAGTAGAATGATTGGCTGACCTGGAAATTAAGGCCTCGGCCCTTGAATCAGATGTTGAGGGACTCAAGGTCAGGTTGAGACACATGACGCCCATTTGAACGATATTCAGTGGAAATTGGAAGATAAGGGAAATGGTCAGTGGCAGAACAACCAACGGGTTTTGAAAAAGGCAGTAGGCAAAGAGGGATCTGATGCGCAACTATTTGTGGTGGACCTGTTTTAAAATATCTTACCCAAGCTGGAGGTTGGAACTGGGGTCAGGAGTTCCAATGAGCTCATAGAATTCCACTGGCCCATAAGCAATGAAAGTTGAAAGGTGGAAAACCACGGGCAGTTCTGGTTTTATCGAGAGTTTCTTGCTGATCTAGGCAATTTATGAGAAAGCTAGGCCAGAAGCCAAACGTAGGGTAGAGGATTGCTCCTTCTTCATCAAGCCTGACCTTTGGCACATAACTGTTGAGAGACACTGGAGGCTTCATCAGTTAATTAAACCTTTCCAGGACAAGCGGGGTGAGGTATTTTTGCTGAATCCCACACAACTAAAGGTGGTCTGGAACAACAATACGCAAATGTTCACATCCGAAATGAAAGCAAAGGAATTTGTGAAAGATATGAATGCTTAAAAAACGGTGGAACAAGGGTGCTGGGAAGCTTGATGGAGTGTGTATATTGCTCTTTAATACCTTGGCGTGATTATGCTGATGCACTTACATGGTGGTAAAACTCACATGGGGATTGCGTGCTCTGCTTTGCTGGCTGGGCAGAGAGTGTTCTCACATCCCAACCGACCAATGCGTGGTCTGTTCGCTTCTCGTGGGTGGGGGTGCTGGGGTTGGGGTGTGGTATGGGTGCCTTTTTCTGAGGGTGGGAGGGGTGTGTATTAAAAAAAATCAAAAAGTGAGTTAAAGTAAAAGCAGAGGCCAAGATAAGGATAATGTGGATCGAAAGGTGACCCAGCAGAGTTGGAGTACAGTGGGGAATAGCATGAAGTGGAAAGTTTTTTTCTCTGTGTCACATAAGGAAGTAGGGAGCCAGAGAGGCTCTGTGCTGGAATTTACCTAGTTTCAACATGGTGAAAGTGGGAAAAATCACCATCTGCTCAGTGAATGTAGGTGGCCTAAATTATCATTCTGAGCAGCAAAAAGTGGCGGAGATACTCCGATCCCTAGGAAGTGATATCATCTGTGAACAGGAAACGCATATCTCTTGGGGAAGGAAGGGGGTGTTGAAGATGTGGGATTATACCCTTTTCTCTTGTACAGCCCAGGGCACCTCCATCAGGGGCGTGGTTATTCTGGCAAAGCGGCATGTCCGGTGTGGGAAGCGTAAGCTAGAGAACAAATTGGGTAGATGAGCGATTGTTGAATGTTAGGTACCAGAGGCTAGAATCAACATTTGTTCTAATTATCGATCCAATCAGGATGAACAAACTCCTTTGAATGATTTGGAGTTGGGGCTAGCGACTTGGCCCACCCCGCTGAGTGTGTGTGGTGACTTAAATCTGCACCTTAAATATGGGAGAAAGCTCCGAACAAAGTACCAAGGGAGAAAGCCACAGGTGTTCAGAGCTTTGAGACATCTAATGGAAAGTCACAGGCTGGCAGATCTTTGGGATGGAGTTAAAGCCCCAGATCTCGGATATTCCTACTTTTTGTGCCTACACAGAGAGTACGTCCGTCTGGATTATTTTTTTAGATCTACTGGCCTACTGAGGAGGCTCCCAATGGTGTTATCTGATCATAATCCCTTATTTATACCACTATCTGGCTTGGGGGTAATCAGGAGCCAGGGCAAACGGACATTTGAGAGGACGCTTCTTTTAAGCACCCAGTATGTTGCCCACATGACAAACTGGATAAAGGTTTTTTGGAAGTTGACAGATTAAGTACCTTCACAGGGGTGCTTTGAGGTGCATAAAAAGCAGGAATAGACAAGACTATCAGTTTTGTTTCACATTCCTGGAAACAGCAGGCTAAGGAGATTAATGGTCTGCATGAGCAGTCAATTGCCCTTGAAATGCATCATATTGAGGGTGTAACAGTGGACCGTGATCTCTCAGAGTCAACAGAAAATAGCGATTGTGAAAGCCATGATTAATAGCAACTATGCCAGGAATCCTACAGAAAGGTGTCAGGCGTGTGGCGCTGAAAGAAATGAATACGGGGAGGCAGTAGGCAGATTATTTGCCCTCTGTACTCTCCAACGGGAGGTCAAAAGGAACATCAAAAGTATCAAGAATGGCGATGATACCTCAGCCACAGAGCCAGCTGGTATCATTAAAGTGTTTGAGGATTACTCTGATCAGGTTTTTTACACAATCATTTTGATATTGGAGGCATTTGAGTTCTTATTTCGACCCGTTTAGACGTACTAACTTGTTGCCATTGGTTGGGTGGCGAGTCAGTAGGAGCTCCATTGCCCACAAAAGCTGGCAGCAGCGTGTCACTCTGTTACCTGTTTTAAGTGATTTTATAGTTGCTCCTTGCACAATCTTTGATCTTTTGTACTATTATTGCTCTGCTATTTTTTCACAATCATGTTGATATTGGAGTGTTCGAGTTCTTAGTTTGCGCTGTTTAGATGTGCTAACTTGTTGCCATTGTTTGGGTTGGTAACCAATCAGATGGTAAGGGGGTGGAGTCAGTAATAGCTCCTTTGCCCACAAAAAGCTGGTGGGAGAGCGGGCGCCCTGGAAGTGGGTGCAGAATTATTGTTGCTCTGTTACTTGTTTTAAGCGCTCCTTGTACACATTTTGCTCTTTTGCACTATTATTGCTCTGCTCTTTTGCAAAATCATTTTAATATTGGGTTCTTCCCAGTACGTTGTGCTGTTTAGAAGCGCTAACTTGTTGCCACTGGTTGGATGGGGAACCAATCAGACGGTATCCGGTGAAGTGAGTAAGAGCTCCTTTGCCAACAAAAGCTGGCGGCAGCAAATGGGTGCGCCACTGGCATCCAAAAGACAAGACTGTCTGCACCCGTCTGCATCCGTACAGGCCAGTCATTATAGCCACGTTTTAAAAAACACTGCAAATAAACTTAAATCCTGGGCCCCCACTAAACATTACCTTGAGGTCCCCCTCCTGCAAACACTTGATAAATTGGGCATTCTGAAATTTAAGCAACCAGGTAGCACACAGATCGAGAGTCTGTAGCCAATAGACACTGCCACTGAAAGCAGAACCGGGAAGGCGCGCAACGTATCAGAGAGTGGTTTAACAATTGTGTATCCTAATACATGCTCCCTGGTCAAACAACAATTGGAGATATTTTATATAATAGATTCTGATTCTCCTTACATAATATTCTTAACTGAAACATGGCAGATAGAAGACTCCATGCCAGATATTTTAGCGGCTGTCCCAGAGGATTATTATATCCTCGCTTATAACAGACCCCAGGGGAAGAAAGGTGGAGTGGTCACTGCTGTTATTAAAAAACACCTGACCTTTACTAAACTCCCCCCTTATCCAATTCGTTAGTAGAGAACATAGTGATAAAATTGGCTTCACCTTACTCCCTTTTAATATGCATTCTGATTTACAGCCCCCCCAGGGCATATGCCCCAGTTTTTTCATCTTTAGCGGATTCTTTATCCGCCGTAGTTGTTGATTATGCTAACATTTTGCTCTTGGGTGATTTTAACGCATGGATTGATGAGGAAAACGCTGGCTATGCCTCTTCTGACCTCATTGGCTCTCTCAACGGCCTGAATTTTGACAAGCAGATATCTACGGCCACACACATTAAAGGTCACATTTTAGATCAAGTCTGGTCATTAAGCTTAAGAACAGCTAATGTTAGTGTTTCCCCTTGTAGCTGGTCAGATCATCATTTTTGTTTGATATAAACAACATTGTGCTTAAGAAAACCATTTGTTGCCCTGGCACCTACCGAGAAATTGGAATCGTGTTAACCTTGAGAACTTTTATGACTTACTGGCGTCAACCACATCCACCAAAAAGGAGAACGTACATGAGTCAGCAGAGGCTTTAAGCAACTGGCTCAGAGAAGCCAGCAATTAATTTGCCCCTAGGAATAAAACGAAACCATTCCACCACCATGAAGCATCTAAATGGTATACAGAAGATTTAAAGAAAGCAAAGCTCGAATTGTGTCAAGCAGAGAAATAGGGAAGGGCGTGCTCACCAGATAAAAAAGATAGCTTTATTTTACAATTAAAAACCTACAAGAAAGCAATGGAGGTAGCTAACTGTAATTATTTTCCTAATAAGATATTCAATTCTGAAAATAAATCTAAAGAGATATTAGATATTGTTTCCGAACTCTGTCAGACCATGTTAACATACCAGAAGTCCCTACTCAGAAGCTGTACAATGATCTGAATTCATTTTTCAATAAAGGACCATATCCGGGGGGCGTGGCCTGGACACCTAAGATGGCGGATGTGTAATTCCACGGCTCCGCCAGGGCCCAACGTATATCCTGTTCATAGTTTTAATGGGTGAACGTGAGGAGTATGTGGCGCTGCCTGTCAATTCTCCACTGATGTCCGATTAATGCTGATGGTGCACTTAAAAGATCACCCTTTGCTCCTTGCGCTCCGTGGTAAAAATCACTGATAACAGTATTACTTTATATAAGGCACACATCAAACGTAAAGTCCATTTGAAAACAATATTTGTGTCTTTTATTCTTCAAATCTTGAATTCCTGCTCTAGAGTTCAATCGTCACTTGTCAGTTGCCGCCAGAAACTGCCAGAAACCCAACACGTGTTTCGTCAGGGGTGTACCCCATAACTTCATCAGGGCTGTTGACTCTTCCTTTTGGTTTTCCTATATCCCTATTTTATTATTGTCTATAATGACGCCACATTAATACGTCTCTGTACTTCACCCCGAGTACGCTTCCATTACTAGTAAAGTAATAAATCCTGTTCATCCCTGCCCTGCCGGGGGTCGGAAGCAGCCATTGATGGCGGGCCGATGGCTGGGACCCGGTCGAGAAGCATCGGAGGTGGATCCGTAGCCGCCAGAGGTGGGCTGTGAGCAGACCGCAGTGCGGGAGATGCTGGTGGCGTCTGGCAAGGCGTGACTCGTGGAAGGAGTGCGCCTTGTACTGTAGTACACCGGAGGTGAGGAAGGCCTGGGAGCGCCCTTCGGGCTGCAGAGGAGTAGTGAGGGATGACGCAGCGTGGAGCTTCCCATGCTCCTTGGGCCTGGAGACACACTGCCGAGGGGGTGCGGTGCCCTCCTGATTGCGATGGAAAGAAGACAAGGGTGCTGGTAGCGGTCTGGGCCAGATGTTGAGCCTGACTGCTTTGCTTGGCACTAGAAGACTGCGGCGGGGAGCAGAGGGGGGCGCCCCTGGGGCACTATCCACCTGACGGCAGGAAGACAATCCGGCTGGGATCACGGATGGAGTGGTGAACACGGCAAAGTGCCAGTTGGGTGTCCCTAGTACGGAATGAGGCCAGCTGGGGCCCCGCCGGAAAGCTCGGCCTCGGACGGCCCTACATTGAAGCTGCAGGTCGCTGGGAGTGACGGAGACTGGAACCCAGCAGACACTGCCCGACACAGGCGACAGTGGAATGAACCTGTGAATTACCGCATTGGCAAGACCCATAGAACTGGATCAGGGGGCACAGAGGCAGAGACTCTTGACTGAGCCTGGGCCCGGATTATTGTTGTCCCACTCAGCCCCGGGGTATATTAGCATGGTTTTGGCTGAGACGCAGAGGCTGCTAGAAGACACTATCCCAATACTTTGTAAAGCATACCAGATGACCTCAAGGGGTCGGAATCGGAGTAATGCGCAGGCCCGCAAGCGTATGGGCGACTTGACCCAGGCGGACATGGCAGACTCCTTGTCGCTCCCTCTGCAGGCCACGTTGGACAAGATCTTGGGGGCTATAGAAAACTCCTGGATGACGCTTCAGCGAGAAATTAGCCAGGTATCAGTGGAAGTGGGCCTGCTGAGGGTGGATCATCAGAAACTGGCAGATAGGGTCCAGGAGACCGAGATCGTATTCGCAGAACTTTCATAGGCACAGCAGGAACTCAAGGCCACAGTCCTCCAGCTGACAGACCATGTCCAGTGACTGGAGATCGGGCGGAGGATGCAGAAGGCCGCAACCGCATTAACAATGTAAGAATTATTGGCCTCCCAGAGGGTGCTGAGGGTACGGACATGGTGGCCTTCTTGGAAGGGTGGCTGCAATCTGACGTTGCCCCAGAGCAACTTACCCCCTTCTTTGCATTGGAGCGAGCGCACCAGATGCCATCAAGGGCACTCGCCCCGGGTCGACCCCCGCGAGTGGTTGTGGCCAAGGTACTACACTGCAGAGACAGAGATGTGCTGTTGTGGTGAGCTAGAGAGGCCAGACCCTTCCGAGTTGAGAATGGAACGGTAACCCTGTTCCTGGACTTCACTGCGGAGGTGCAGAGCAAGCAGGCCTCCTGCGAAGCGGTGAAGGGAGCACTCAGGGACGAAGGCATTCAGTACTCCCTCCTATTCCCAGCTAGACTGAGGGTGATAGTAGAGGGACACACCACTTTCTTCCAGACTCTAGACGAGGCGTGGGAATGACTAGAGTCACACAAGTCGGGGGGAGCCCCCACACCAGACCAGGACACCCGGGGCACCAGGGCCGTAGAAGAACTAGGAGACAACGAAGTAAGCTCCGTTCAAGCGTAGGACCAACCCCAGCTCAGAAGGAATCCATCAGGAAAGCAGCCTTGGAGGTGGTCGCATTGATGCAGAGCATAGACTCCCCTGCGGGGGCAAGCAAAAAAGACTCAGACCATGCCTCTAATTCTTCGGAGGAGGGCTCCTGTTGTTCGGACGGGGCTCCCAGGGTGACCTCTCAAACCACGGATGATCTGGGTTGACCTTGACTGAGCTGCTCTGGCCCTGCAGTGCGGGTTTCCGCTTTACAGGGGGCCCTGTTGGCCACGGACCCTCCTTGGTTTCTCTGCAGCGGAAGTGCAAATGGCGAGAACATGGAATGACTCAATGTTCTGGTTGTGCTTATTTTCTGTTTTCTGGGCAACAGACAGTTGGAGCTTTGCCCCAGGGATGGGGACTTGGGGTTTGCAGTTACATGTTTTTGTTGTGCTCAAGGGAATGAGATTTTCCGAATCAATATTGACACTGGTGGTTGGGGTTTGGGTGGTGGGATCAGGGTGCGGTTGCTGTGGGGGGATGGGCGTTCCTCTTTGATGCTACTCTTATAGACTGTCGGACTATAACTTGTTAACTTGGAATATTAGGGGGATGGGGACGTTGATCAAACAACATAGGGTCATGACTTATTTGAAGAGGAGGGGAATACATGTGGCACTGCTCCAGGAGACCTATCTTACCTCAAGCAAGGTAGACAAACTGAGACGTAGATGGAAAGGACAGGTGTTTGCCACCACCTACTCAGCTTTTGCACGGGGTGCACTGGTAGGGGTAAGAGCCGGGGTCCCGTTTGAGGCCACGACTGTTGACATACACCCGGACGGTAGGTTTGTGATAATAGAGGGCAGGCTGCACGGAAGACATGTGGTGCTGAGTTGTTTATATGCCCCCAATCAGGACCAGGTTCCTTTCCTGCAGCGCCTCTCGGGCCATCTAACTAGGCAGCCGGAGGGGCAACTACTGGTCGGGGGATTTTAACTGCGTTCTAGATACTGAGATGGACTGCTCTCTCCCTCCCCTGCCTGGGGTGACTTCACATAGAGGAGCTAAGGGACTGAAGGACTGGATGACGCACTGGGGCCTAGAGGATGTGTGGCAGAACCAGCATCCAGGGGATAGGGACTATTCCTACTACTACGGTTTACACCAGGTGCATACTAGAATAGACAGAGTGGTGTGCACTGGACACCTAGCCCATGAAATAGTACACTCTGAGTACCTGGGACGCACTCTCTCTGACCATTGCCCATTACTTATCACTTGGTGTTGTGCAGAGCCCTGGCCACCCATCCCAATGTGGAGAGTCCGGCAGGCAGCGCTAGAGGACCTACAATACAGGGAGGCTCTTAGATCCCCCCTCTTGGAACACATTAGTATCAACAGGGCATCCACCGCATCCCGACACATGGAGTGGGAAACCCTAAAGGGTGCGACTCGGGGTCACTGCATGGGGCAAACGGTGGGGATTAGGCGGACCCTTGATCGTGAGCTCACCCCACTGGAAAAGATAATTCATGATGGGGATAATGAAGGGAGCGCAGACCAGGCGGTACGACACAGACTTCTCAAAGCGAAAGAATCTTACAACCTGACTATGGAAAAGTTGCGCTGTCATAGCTACCAGAAGCACTTGGCGTCCATGCAGGCGGAAGAGGGCAGGTCTGGTAGGATGTTGGCATGGCTGGTGAGGCCCTATGGGGAGGGTGCACCAATAACAAGTGTTCATAGACCGGGGGGGATCAAGTGCACGGGCCGACTGAAATAAACAATTCATTTATGCACTACTACATGTCCCTCTACAGGAAGCCGGAGGCGGACCTACCAGGTTCATTAGACACCCACTTATGATCGCTACCACTGCGATCCCTGGCCCTTGAGGACAGGGAACCTCTGGGGGGCCCGGTGACGCTAGAGGAAGTTAAGACTGCCATTTCACAGCTGGCAGCGGGTAAAACACCGGGCACGGATTGACTCCCTATGGAGTTCTACAAGGTGTATTCAGATATCCTGGTGCCCGCATTAGTTGAACTCTATGCAGAGGCACTTGGGCGGGGTGTACTCCCTGAGACCCTGAGGAGGGCATTGGTGGTTCCCTTGCCCAAAACCGAATCACGGGGGACGCTGGTGACTGATTTTTCGACCGCTGTCAATGTTGAACTGCGATTTCAAGATTTTGAGCAAGGTTCTGGCCAACCGGCTGGTTCAGCATATCCTCCACCTCATACACGATGACCAAAATGGTTTTATACCGGCGCGCAACACCTCTCTAAACCTCCAGCGATTGTTTGCTCTCCTTCATGTACCGAAAACAGAGCGACTGCCAGGAGCTGTGCTCTTTTCGGTGGACCTTGAGAAGGTGATTTATTCGGTGCGATGGGATTATCTGCGGGCAGTGATGCACCGGATGGGGCTGGGTGAGGGATGGGCGTGGTGGGTCGCCTGGGACGACTCTTGGTGGCCCACGGCCCTGGGCACCGCACCAACCCCTTCAGACCACGCACGCAATCTCGGATTCATCCTGGACCCCCTTCTCACCATGACCAAGCAAGTCAACGCCGTCTCGTCTTCTTGCTACCACACCCTTCGCATGCTCCGAAAGATCTTCCGCTGGATCCCCGCCGATACCAGAAAAACTGTTACCCGCGCCCTCGTCACAAGCCACCTGGACTACAGAAACACCCTATATGCAGGAACCACAGCAAAACTTCAGAAACGTCTCCAGCGCATACAAAACGCCTCTGCACGCCTCATCCTCGACGTACTACGCCACAGCCTCATATCCGCCCACCTGAAACACTTGCACTGGCTCCCCGTCAACAAAAGGATCACCTTCAGGCTCCTCACCCAGGCACACAAAGCCCTCCACAAAAAGGGCCCGAATACCTCAACAGTCGCCTCGCCTTCTACACGCCCACCCGCCAACTTCGCTCCACCAGCCTCGCTCTCGCCGCCGTCCCTCGCATCCGCAGAACCACCGCTGGAGGTAAATCCTTCTCCTACCTGGCAGCCAAGACATGGAATTCCTTTCCAGTCCACCTCAGGACTACCCAGGACCACCCCGCCTTCAGGAAGCGCCTCAAGACCTGGCTCTTCGAGCAGCAGTAACCCCCCCCTAGCGCCTTGAGACCCTCACGGGTGAGTAGCGCGCTCTATAAATGCCTTGATTGATTGATTGACCTGCTGTATTGTAACCTTGTGGGGCGGGTGAGAACGGGTAGGACAGTGTCGGCCGCATACCCCATATTTAGAGGCACCAGACAGGGCTGCCCACTGTCCCCTCTGCTGTTTGCGCTTGCTATTGAGCCCCTGGCAGCCCGGTTCCAAGCTGAGGGGCGGGGAAGGGGGGTGATGTGGAGCCCTATAGAGCATAACATATCGCTCTATGCGGATGACATACTAACCTACCTAAGGGATGGTGCATCTGGGGTCCCCTGGGCTTGAATGGCTGGAGGAGTTTAGTGGCTCTTCGGACCTTAGACTCAATAGGAGATAGACAGGTGTCTTCCCTTGGACGGCGAGCGAGCAGCGACCCCCCCCCTCCTGCCCTGCTGACATTATTTGGTCCCCTTGCACCTTTAAATACCTGGGAGTCCAGGTGTTCCCCTGACCTAGGTTATCTCCGTGATGGCAATCTAGGCAAAACGCTCCGATCCTTGCGGTTGTTCTGGTGCTCCCTTAAATTATCCACGATGGCGCGGGTATCCCTGTCTAAAATGATAATGTCTTCTATATTACTTCTCCAATCTCCCATTGACCATCCCGTCAAGGTGGTTCAGAGAATTAAATATGCTGCTCCGAGAGCTCATCTGGGATGGGGGACGCGGGCGAACTGCCCTCTCTGTCTTGCGCCGTCCTGTGGATGAAGGCGGACTGGGAGTCCCAGATTTTGAACTATATTACCTGTCGTGCCAACTCCAATGGATGTCTAGATGGTTCGCGGGGAGGCGGTTAGACTGGGTTACAGCCCAGGGAGATGTAGTGAAAGACTTAGGCGGTCATTCTGACCCTGGCGGTTGAAAACCGCCAGGGCAGAGTGCCGCGGAAGCACCGCCAACAGGCTGGCGGTGCTTCATGGGCAATTCTGACCGCGGCGGTAAAGCCGCGGTCAGAAAAGGGCAACCGGCGGTTTCCCGCCGGTTTACCCCTGCCCCAAAGAATCCTCCATGGCGGCGCTGCTCGCAGCACCGCCATGGGGATTCCGACCCCCTTCCCGCCATCCTGGTCCTGGCGGTAAAAACCGCCAGGAACAGGATGGCGGGAACGGGTGTCGTGGGGCCCCTGGAGGCCCCTGCACTGCCCATGCCACAGGCATGGGCAGTGCAGGGGCCCCCTAACAGGGCCCCATAGTGATTTTCAGTGTCTGCCTAGCAGACACTGAAAATCGCGACGGGTGCCACTGCACCCGGCGCACCCCTTCAACTCCGCCGGCTACATTCGGAGCCGGCTTCATTGTTGAAGGGGCTTTCCCGCTGGGCCGGCGGGCGGCCTTCTGGCGGTCGCCCGCCGGCCCAGCGGGAAAGTCAGAATGACCGCCGCGGTCATTTGACCGCGGTACGGTCTTCTGGCGGTTGATGCGCCAGTTAAGCGGAATGACCCCCTTAATATTGGCGCGAATGCTTAACCATCAGATCCCCCTATCGGCGCAAAATGTCCTGCTGACAGTGGCCCTTTTCTGCTGGAGGAGGTGCTTGAGACGTATTCCCCTGCGAAATCGCTGACGGCGTTACCCCGAGGCGCTCCATCCCAAACACTGTTGAGAACTCAAATTGGGGCCTGGACTCGGGCGGGAGTGGAGACTCTAGGGGACTTCTTCTTCAGAGATGGGATAATGCGATCATTCGCCAACATGGTGGAGGAGAGTGGAACCCTGGGAGGGCAATTTCTTCTGTAACAGACATTGACGCATACTATAAGGGAACACTGGTCCACAGTGAATGCGGAACCAGAGAAACATACAATTCTCCATCTCTTACTGACCATGGGGAAAGATATTCACCTCTTTACCAGACTTTATAGGGCTCACAATGAGGGCACACTGGAGTCCTTGCAGGGCCTGAGGGCGAAGTGGGAGCGGACACTGGGCAGAGACATGACTGATACAGAGTGGCAGAGAGTACTGGCATACCCTCGTAGAGTATCGCGTCTTCGGTATGTTCAGTACAATTATGTACATAGAACGTATCTCACCCCACACAGGCTTCGAGTAATATATGGGGGTGCCCTAGATACAGTGCAGTAGACTCTAACTTGGATCATATGTTATGGTATTGGCCTAAGATACAGCGGTGCTAGCGATATGTCCCAGAGGGGAACATTGGACACGAAGCGGGTGTTGGACCCCTCTTTATGTTTGCTGGGCCTCTGCTCCAGGTCAACCTCCAAGAAAGTTGGCAGCAGGATTTTGGACTTGGCACTGGCGCTATTTAAGCCCCGTATCACCATGAACTGGAAGTCTCCTAGGAACCCCTCTATAGTAGACTGGAGACGTGACGTATCGGCCTCGGCATGAGCTGAGTTACATGCACTGCGGAGTGCGGAAGACCGGCGAGTCCGTATGCGCCCCATTGCCCCATTGTGGACTGAGATACTGAAGGCCTGGGAGGAGCAGACACTGAAAATGGGTACTATACCAGTGACTGGGGGAGAAAGCCCAGACGTGACTCAAGCCGCCCCTAGCACAGGTGGAGAATAGAGTTGTGCTGCAGTGCACAGGAAGAGACAGGGAACAGCCTCGACAGCAGTATCGAATGAGGGCCCTGCAGCGATGCCATTATGAGTGCCCTGACCCCCCCTGCATACCATAAGGGAAAACTAGATACTGCCTGGCACGACCAAGCCCTAGCTGTGGAGCTGCGGGGAGGGATCTCCTTGGGGTGACATCTGTCCCCGACACGGCGGATCGGTGGTCCTGCTTGCCCTAACCCCCATGCCAGTATTGTACAGTCTCATTAGCGCACTGTTAGATCTTTAAGTTACTACAGTTCACAGGACATAATGACGTTATCATCACAGCCAGTGAAATCCTAGAGACAGAAAAGGGACAGGGGTTATAATTCTGTGGGACAGAGAATAAACATGTTGTGTGCATGACGCCTGCTACCTCTATGACCGGTAGAATGACATTTATGGCCTATGGATGTTTATATCCCAGATGCAAATCTGCCTAAATACCTGCATTATGCAGCAAGAAATCCTAATCCTGTTGTGGTATCATATTACAAGAAAATGTCAATAAACATAGTTTAAAAAAAAAAGGACTATATCCCAAATAGCACCTTAACCTGTGCTTTCTCTCCAGATGATAATAATCTTACAAATCTCACTACCTTCCCTGTCACTGGTAGGAGGCTCACCCCCCAAACACTCCCCAGACACCCCCACCCCCTTCCATCCACACTCCCCCCTTCTGATCCCCACCCCCATACACGCACACAATTGCAGACACGCACCACACATGCACACAATCACTCACACTGGCAAACCCGCATTCATTCACGCATTCATCCATTCATTCTCGCACACATCCGTACACACATTCACACTGACATGCAGACACGCATTCACATTTCCATTTGTAAATGCATTATCACACATGCAAACAACTCTACACACACAGTCGCATTCATGCACACACTCACACATTCATGCACACAACCCCACACACAACACCCCCCCATTCCCCTTCCCTGTTGGAAGCCCAACTTACTTGCATCCAGGGGGGTCTTCCGGCAGGGAACGGGATGGGGCGCTGCTACCACCAGTAGCGCCCACCATCAGAACATCGCCAGGCCATATCATGTGTTATGATACAGCTGGTGGCGGTCTACTGGCATGGCGCTGCTGGTGGTATCAGCGCCACCTTACCACCACCTGCCAGTATGGCCACAACCAGATTTCTGCCCTTCTTGTGGCGGAAGTCCAAATGTGGTCATAACCTGGTGAATGGATGGCAGCAGCGGTGACAGTCTTTTGGCGGCAGTCACCGCGGCAGTAGGTGGCTTATATCACCATTCTTATAATGTGGGCCAGAGTCTTGATCTTGTGTTTCAACCACACCACCATACCTCCTCCTTCCTCAGGCACCATCATTTTGAATGGCTCTTTGCTGAATCTTCATTCAGAATCAATGGATTCTGCTGGCACCCTGTAGTACATGGCATTTCATTTCTAATGTTTGATGCACTAATGGTGTGGAAGGTATTAGCATTTAAAAATGGTTTATGATTTTGCACATTCAGCTCAAAATTCTGAACTGTTGGGGCCATCATATTTTTCTGCATTTGGAGATCACCATCAACCTGAATTCTATTTGTATTCTGGTAACACTTGCATTTCCAGAGCCCGATTTCCCCACAGAACTGACAAGTTCCATTGGTAATCATTCCTCTTCTACAACCTTACATTTGCATCACATCATTTCCCATTGTTGCACCCTGTATTGGGTTCATCCTGTTCATTACAGACTGAACAAAATTAATATTTGAATCAATTTGGTTCTGGGATACCTTTTCAAATTGCTTTGTCTGAACAATCAATCATCAACTTTCCTATGGTCTTTTTCCGCTTTGCATCAAAATAATCACTGCTATATTTCACCAGATTCAAGATATTCATTAATACAGATATGAAAGGAAAGAAAACTACTGTAGTTAAAGTTGGAGGTCACCCTATTTCACCTTTACTATTCATAATTAGGATGGAAAATCATAATTTTGATTCTTTATTGAAAGATAGTTTTAGTCAAGAAGAGTTATGGCTAAAATAGCCTTTTTACACACAAAGAAGTTTCTACTGGTGTGACTGAATTACTAAAGTAAAATAAAACATAAAATATGGAAAAAAGGGTTCTTGTTTTTAATAATTAGGTAAGCTGACCGCTTATAGGAGCTTCAGAGCAACTCAACTTCAAGACGCCTCAAATCAGGCCAAAGAACAAGAATTTGATAAGCAGGTAGGACTTTATTTATTTATGTATTTAGTTATTTATGTATTTATCTTACAAAATGATGGTTGTATAGGTAAGGTAGTTGAGATGAGTTACCTCCGTTTTTGGCCCCAAAACCTTTCCATGGTCAGGTCCTATTTCTGTCTCATTTGGTCGGTGAACATTTCAGTAAGGAGAAAACAAAAAAGCATTTTGAGTCAGTTTATTTGCCAGGTATCTTTTCACACCTAACAGTGTCCTGTTTGCTGGAAAAATAAACAACAAAATCCTGGCAAGGCTCCATTACAGTCCATGTCCATAACGATATTTCCTTTAAAAAAGTGGGCGTGGATCTGGTTGGTCCACTAATGCCTATCTCATAGGGTAATAAACACAATCTTGCCATTTTAAACTATCCAAAATGGTATCCAAAGGCTACACCCTTAAGATCTATTGGAACTGTTTGAATAGCCAACATCATTATAGATATGTTCTCTTGTATAGGCTTTCCTAAAGAAATTCTTACGAGTCAAGGCCCATAATTTATTTCAAAGCTGATGGGTGAAATTTGTGAACAACTTGGTATTAAAGGGTTCAGAAGTTTATTTATAATCTTTTAGACAGAAGAGCTCGTTGAGAGATTGTAGAGGGATGGGAAGAAATAGGCTCAGGAAGCTTTTTGATTTTCCATAAGGTGGCTTTATTGAGTGAATTTGACCACAACAAGACTGTATTTAGAGAGTTTATATAAATAAATATACACACACACACATATGTACACAGATATGTGTGTGTATGTATACATATACACATATACATGTATGTATGTGCATATATATATATACATATATATATATATATATATATATATATTCCCTAGTTTTAATATAAAAAGTGTTATTTTTACTTGCCTATATCTTTGGTGCCGCTTGACAAATCTTCACGAAACTTTCCAAATAAATTGCCAGTCAGCTCAGCTGCTCTCTGGAAAGTTTCAGGGTGATCCGTCCAGGGGGGCGAGAAAAAGGGGGATCTCAAAACAAACACAGGGCCTGGCCTGCAGTGGTGGTTGAATTAACGTATAGTAATAAAAATTACTATATGTTAATAAAAACATAGAAATTCACTGAAAAACCAAAGGTTACAGGGATGTTATAGTTAGGAAATAGAATTTAAAAAAACATAGAAATTCACTTAAGGCTCACATTTAAAAACGTACAAAACTACAGAAATTCCCCAGTAATATTTAGAGTTACCTCAAGTAACTATAACTCTTGCCCTAATGTAATTATAACTCAGGCACTCATGACATCTTTGAGAACATCATTGATAATATCAATGTAATATTTGCAGCTAAAATGTTTGATAAAAAAACTGTGCATGGCAGGGGTGCGAGTTATAGTTACCTTAAGGCATGAGTTATAGTTACTTGAGGTATCCTCCCTGTAACCTTTGGTTTCTTAGTACAGTCACATTACAACTGGGTTATGTCAGTTGATTTTTAGTAACTCATCCATCAGAAGGGGTTGGGCTTTAGATAGGTCCCATCACCTATTGCCGTATTATGAGAAAAAATAACGAAAAAAATAAATGAAAGATAAAAACAACTAAGGACGTATTATTTGGAGGTACATAACCCTAGGGTAAGGCTTCTCTCTCTAGTCATATTCGCTACCTACTGCCAAGTTCATGGAAATATGGGTTTTTCACCTTTGAATAATTGTTCATAAGATAACCTCATACCCTGACAAATATGGATATATGAAGTATGAGAAGGACCTCCAAATGCAGATAAGCGTATCCTGGATTATGTCTTCAATTGGAAAATTTAATAGATGATATAAAGGAGGTAGTTAAAGAGGAAATAGAAAAGGCTCACCTCCATCAACAACAGTATTATAATCAGTGTAGCAAACAACAAGAACTTCCTCCTGGAGATTAGGCTATACTTTCATTGCCAGCATGTGAGATCAAACTACTAGCCTAATGGAAGGTCTTATATAATATGTTAAAACAGTTTGAAACATAATATATTTAATGATGCTTTCTGAGAAAAAGATCGTTTAAAAAATTTATTTAAACTTACTTAATATGTGGAAGGGGCCTCCCACTATACAGGCTATTCATCTTGTGAAACAATAACTAAATCAATTCTTGGTTTTAAAATTGGCCATGTTGTAAAAAATCCACAAAGAAAGAAGCTATTCTCTTGGGTCACTTCTTTCTAGACCTGCTGTTCCCTGATCCTAGGAGAACTGCATTAATACACCTTTACGTAGCAATTGAACATGGAAAAATAGTCCCTTGAAGGCCCTGTAGAACATCAAAACTCATAGGGAAGTCCTAAAAGCGAAAATTTAAATAATACTCCACTTCGGCATAACAAAACCTTGGAATAGTGAAAGAAACCGGCCCATGGTGCTAGCTCCCAAATCTAAATGAACCATATATTTCTGTTTTAAGACTGGGAAAGTAAATCAAATCTCTAAAATAGATACCTCTCCATGACACAAGATAGATGAAATGGTTGAGCAGTTGGGACATAAAAAAGGAATGTAGAAACTTTATATCTAACCAAAGGCTACCAGCAGCCTAAAAAGGAGAAAACTGCTTTCACCACTTCTGACATTTTTACCATTTCACTGTAGTCCCTTTTGGATTACTCAATTGTGGTGTTTCCACCACATTTCAAAGATTTAGGAATATCCTATTAATCTTTCATCAGGATTATGCTTACACTTACCTTGATAACATTTAAATACATAGTAGAAGCTAAGTAGGATCTGGAAAGAGCATCTTCTACTTAGCAAAGATATTTGTGATACTTTCAAAAAAGTAGTGTTACCAATACTCCCTAATAAAAGTAACTTAGCTGCCACTGAAGTTAAGAATTAGGCCCATATTTATACTTTTTTACACAAACCAGCGCCAGAGCTGGTTTGCTTCAAAAAATTTACCGCCGGCTAACGCCATTGCAACGCACTAGGCGGGCGCCTTATTTATGGATTGACATTAGCCGGCGCTGCGGCCTGGTTAGAGTAAAAGAAAAATGACACAGGCATAGGGAACAATGGGAATTGTGCATCAAAAAATGGTGCAAGTCAGGTTAGAGTTAAAAATCATGGCTCTAACCAGACTTGCTCAATTTTTTGATGCACAACCCTCATTGAAATTATTCCTGTCTTAGGAAAGACAGGAGTCATGCCACCCTGCCCAATGGCAATGCCCAGGGGGCTTCTGTCCCCTGGGCATGGTCATTGGGCACAGTGGCATGTAGATGGGCCCAAGTTAGGCCACCCATGCCACTTAAAAAAATAAAAATTACTTACCTCTATTTACCTGTACTTACCTGGGATGGGTCCCCCATTCATGGGTTTCCTCCAGGGGTGGGCGAGGGTGGCAGGGGTTGTCCCCGGGGCAGTGAAGGGCACCTGTTGACTGCTTCCATGGTCAGAGACCATGGAAATTAGCCCACAGGTCCCTTAACGCCTGCCCTTACCCAGGCGTTAAAAAATGGTGCAAATCAGGCTGTGTGCCATTTTCTAAGGCCCGCCCCCTTCTGTGCGTCAAAATGACGCGAGAGCATAAATAAGGCGCACATGCCTTAAAGTCATTTTTGGGACGGGAACGCCTATCTTGCATGTTATTAACGCAAGGCGGTTTCACACATCCATAAAATAACGCACACTGCTGAATTTTGACGTTCATGGGGTCGGGCGTCAAAGTATAAATATGGTGTTAGGTTTGCGACAAATTTGCGTAAAAAGTTTTGACGCAAATTCGGCCCAAACAGAGTATAAATATGGGCCTTAGTGTTACTTACTTGGCCAAAACATAGAAGGCCTCAACAAGCAAAAGTAACAGCAATTAAGGAGATATACTTTCCCAAAACTAAGAGAGCCTTTAAGGACTTTCTGTGGCTCATATGTTACTATAGGAGGTGTACACCAAACGTTTCACACATAGCTGCAGCATTAACTAACCTAATAACCAAAGAGAAAACTAAGAAACATCTAAAAAAAATCCAAGGACGAGAGATTGCTTAGAAATGGAGCAACTGAAAAAAATAACTTGTCCCAGCACAAAAAAGAACTTTTTCTCATTACATAACAATCATCTTATTTCTCTAAAGATTTTCCTGTTGCAAATTGATGCCTCTGGAACATGCAATTGTCTAACAAAAACCTATTCTTTCTATTAGACAAAACATGTTCCCAGGACTGAGAAGTTACTTAGGGCCAGAGAAGAAATGTTCAGCAAAAAAATAGTTAAACAAACCTTATAATACTACTTGAAATAAGAAAACGATATTGTACACAAATCATACACCAGTAATCTACATTCCCAACGTAAATGTAGCAATCTAAATGGTTTATTCTGTTTTTCTCTCAACAAATCTTTAAGTTTCAAATTAGGCATGGAGCAGGAAAATCTCAAACAAATGTAGATTTTCTATCTATAACAGAAGAACCTAGGGGAAAGTGATGAATTCAGGGTTACAGCACTCCAGCACATTGCTTGTCACAACCTAAGAGAAAAGAGACAGATAACAAAAAACTCAAAACTGCATCAACAGAAAGCAAAGCAAAAAGAGGGGAGGTAAAAAAAAAAAGCAAGAGGATGACAAAGGAGAAAGACACCATAAAATATGAAACAGGAAATGGACTTGTCTCTCCCCAGAAAAATCCTGTCACTTCAGAGCAGAGAAGGACACAGCGCCTAGGGCAAAAACGAAGAGAACAGAAGGTGAGCTGAGCAGAACATAGAAGGCCTTTTGAGTTAGGCACATACTATTCTGTCAAGGACCAGACGACCAGGAAAATACAGAGAGAGGGGACTCTTTATCCAAACAAGGAAGATGACCCTTTAAAATGTGTGGCTTGAAGACTGGTGGTTTCCCAATATTCCCACCAGTACAACGCTCCAAGACCCACCATGAACCAAGCAGGTTCACAAATGCCTGGGCAGTGCTCAGACTAAGTTTAGGATATGATACTTGAAGAATAAAAGAACTGAGAAAAAAGTGCAGACTGGGGAACGTTAATGTGCTCATAAGTTAACCACTACAAAAGAGAGGGTATAAATGTTATTTTTATTTCTTTATATATTATTTTGTTATATCAGTTATGAAGAGGGGTAGAGGAACACTAGCAATATCAACAAATATATAAGGAAGGGAGCCACATAAGGAAAGAAAGAAAACCCTAGAACAGAGAAAAGAAACAAGTGGTAGCAAGAAAAAGAATATATAGACAGAAAGGAAGAATTTACATACACAAAAGTATAGAAATAGAAGCTAACTAGATTCAAAACAGAACTATCTAGGGAAAAAAGAGAAGATGGTCTTTAATTTAGAAGAAGAAGAACAAAAAGATGTAAATTTAATTCATAGAAGAAAAGAAATAAAATGCATTCAGAATAACTGAACAAAATGGTTTTATATTTCTTGTTCATTATGTCCTATAGGCACTTACCTTTGTTTGTTATAAGGACACACTGGTGGGAGAAAAGGCTGCTTCTGGAAACGTAAGAGTCACCAAGCCAAACAGAAGAAGATCAGAAGAATTAATGATAAAGTGTTGTTATGAATGCTATGATTTCACATGCTATCAGTGGCATAATATGCAAGGGTATAAACAGTGCACAAACAAGACATGAGTTATAGTTAATGTTGCGTGGCGAGTGAGGTGACAAGACTGCGTTCAGAGGTGTGCAAGTTATAGTAATTTGCAAGTGGTGTGTAAAATATAAATTGAAGTTATAATTTTAAATTTACAATTTTTTATGTTTGTGTATTTTAGGTTGGGTTTATACAGTAAGAATACATAAGGTTTTCTAACCATAAATTACCCTTAACCGTTTTTTTGCATTGTATGTTAATGGTATGTTAGATACAAAAATAATAAATCACATTAAATTTGATTGCCACTCAGTAGTTATAGTTTATATTCCCAAAGTTAGGAGTTCCTTGGATATTAGCTCCCTAATAACTTTCCACTTGATAGTAATAGGTAGGGACCTACTACTTAACTATATCTAAGGCCCTAACACTGAATATAGTCAAAGTGTAGTAAAAACAATATGGCTGCCTTTTCAGTCTCTAAAAACAGATGTCACCCAATTGTACATTGGATTGTCATGGCCATGTACCACGGTATAGTGCACAGCTACCACAGAATACCATGGCCCAAAAGGTAATTTATGCCTAACTGTAGTATTAGATTGCAATACTCTTGCATCACTCATGGTGTTGCATGGGCAATGCAATACTTCAGTCAGTTTTCAAAGGAACTGAAGGCCACCATGCATGGCCCTGCATTGATTGGTACATCTGTGAAAACTCAAGACAGCGCAAATCGCTGTTTTGCTTTAGTCTGCACACCACAATCTACATTGCTGCTAAATTTCCGATATATCTGTATGCCACACCACTGTAGCTACTCCACTATATGCTATTACACTCTATGTGGGTCCACTTTATGCCTCTCCACTGTACGATACTCCACTCTATGCTATTACACTGTATGCAATGCCACTGTACACCAATCCAGTCTACATCACTCCAGTATATGACACTCCACCGAACGCTACTCCACTATGTACTTTTCCACTCTATGCCATTTTACTGTATGCTACTCCACTCTACTCTATTCAACTGTTTGCCACTCCACTCCACAACACGCCACTATTCACTATTCTACTGTATGCCACTCCACTATACGCTACTCCACTCTATGTGACTTCAATGTATGGCATTACACTCTACACCACTTCAATCTTCACTATTCAATTGGACCCCACTCCAATTAATGCAACTCCACTGTATGCTATTCCACTCTACCCCATGCAACTGTATGCCGCTCCAGTCAACACCACTCCATTATACACCACCCCACTGTATGTTACTCCACTATACACTGTTACATTCTACGCCTTTCCACTGTACAACACTCCACTCTATGTCACTCCACTCTACCCTATTACACTGTATGCAACCCCATTCTACACCACTCCACTGTATGCTACTCCACTATACACTACTCACTCCAGTATATGCTATTTCACTCTACACCATTTCACTTTGTGCCAGTCCACTCTATGCTAGTTCACTGTATGCCACTCAACTTTACGCTACTCCACTCTATGCCTCTTCAGAGCATGGCACTCCACTAAACACCACTTTGTTCTACGCTATTTGAGTGGATCCGACTCAAATATACTCCACTCCACTGTATGCTATTACAGTCTCCCCCACACCACTGTACGCCACTCCAGTCTACACCCCTCCATTATATGCCACTCTACTGTGCACTACTCCACTATACACTATGCACTCTACACCACTCCATTGTACAATACTCAGCTCTAAGTCACTCCACTCTATGCTATTGTACTGTACACAACTCCACTTTGTGCCAGTCCACTCTACACTGTCTGCATCTCCACGCTTCTTAAGTGTACACCAGTCCACTGTATACCATTCCGCTATAAGCTGCTCCAATTTATGCTATTCCACTCTACCCAATTCCACTGTATGCCACACAACTGTATGATATTCCAATGTATTCTACTCCACTGTAAGCTACTCCACTCTACGTCACTCCAGTGCATGCCACTCCACCCTAAAACACTCCATTCTATGCTATTCTAGTGTACACCACTTGTCTACACCACATCAATGTACACCACTGCATTGTATGCTACTCAACTGTATGCTATTCCAGTCTATGCCACTCTACTATTCACCCCTCCACCCTATGCTATTCTACTGTGTGCCACTCCACTATAGGCTACTCCAGTCTACGTACCTCCAGTGTACATCACTCCATTCTATGACACTCCATTCTACACTAGTCTATTTGATGCCCCTTTGCTCTACAACACTCCACTGTACACTACTCCAGTCTTAACCACTCTTCTATATGCTTCTGTACGCTATTCTACTCTATGCTATTCCACTTTATGTTATCCTACTCTATGCCTCTTCTCTGTACTCCACTGTATGCTATTCCACTGTACACTGCTTCATTCTATGCTATTACACTGTATGCAACTTATATCTTTGCCCCTCTACTATACGGTATTTTACTCTACCCTACTTCACTCTATCCCACTTTACTGTTTGCTATTACACTCTACCCCACCCCACAATACACCACTCCAATCTACACCACTTCACTGTATGCCACTCCAGAGTACAATACTCCACTCTCCACTATTCCACTTTATGCCACTTCACTGTAAGCTATTCCACACTATGCCATATCAGTGTACTCTCCTCCACTCTATACAACACCACTCTACAAATCTCTACTACACTCTGGTCCACTCTACTGGACTCTCCTCTCCTCTATCCCTGTACACTCATCTGTCCAAATTTGCACTTGACTCTATGCCCGTATATTCTATTGTAAAACACTCTACTCCACTCTGTGGCAGTTTCCTGCACTGTAGCACACAGCAATACACTCTACAGTACAAGTCCCTACTCCAATTTATGCCATTTTATGACCAACAATACACCAGTACACTCCACTCCATGATACTCTATTCTACAGCACACCAGTACACTCTATTGTACTTTACTCCACAATACGATACACCACTTCACTCGACTCTACTCCACTGTATGAGACTTTACTCCACTCTAAGCTCCTCTACAACAATCCACTCTAAGCAGCTCCACTGTTTTAAACATTACTGCACTCTATACAATTCCACTCTACCACTCTCTACTACACTGTAAACCACTCTCCAACACTTTACTCCTAGCTATACCCCTTCACTCCACTGTACAAACCTGTACTATACTGTAAGCCACTTTACAACACTCCACGCTACTCTATGATACTCTAGTGGACTACACAACACTATATGCTACTCTTAGTATACCACTGCACCCCACTTTACTGTACTCAGACACAGTACTCAATTGTACTACGCTACTCCACTGTATGCCACTCCACTTTATGCTATTCAACGGCATCATACTCTATAACACTCTATGTAAATCCACTGTACCAGACTCTACAACACTTTAGTGTACGGTATAGCACTCCTCTCTACAAAAATCAACTAGAATGTATGCCATTCTACTCTATTGCAGTCTACATCACTTTCCAATATGGTACAACACCTCACTACACTCTACTGTACAACAGGCTACTCCAGTTCATGACACTTTACTTGACTGTATGGTTTACCACTCCACTCTACCGCACTCTACCGCACTCTACACCACTATAATCTACAACAGACCACTCCACTCTGATACTTAACTTCACTCAATACTACAACATTCCAGTGTACTCCACTTTGTTATTCTCCACTCCACTCCACTTTATCCCAATCTACACCACTGTACTAAACTGCATTCTACACCACTTCATTGTCCAACACTCTGCTCCACTGTTTGCAACTGTCTTTTGCAAAGCTCTGCTACACTTTAAGCCACAGTATGACACTTTACTCAACTCTGTGCCCATCCACTCAATGCCACTGCACTACACTGTATGACACTCAATGACACACCACCAAACTTCTGTCTACACTGCACCACTCCACTATATCACACAGCATTCAACTCTATGATACTCCCCTCCACTGTATTCTAGGGCACGCCACTTGATGATACGCCACTCTATGACACTCTAATTCACCATAATCCACTCTAAAATACTCTACGCCCCTCTGTAACAGTCTACAACACTTAACTCTACTGTTCAACATGCCATTCCGCTGTACAACTCACTGCTCCAGTCTAAAATATGTGACTCCACTATATGAGACACCATGTCACTATACTATATAACACTTTACTACACTGTACAATACACTACTATATTCTACTGTGCTCCATTCAATTCCTGTTCAAAATATTTTAATACATTTTAAGATATGACAGCAGACTAAACAAAAAAGAGCACCGAAAGAGGTACATTGAATTTTTAACAGTATAACATTAATATAGTAATTGTACCTACACAATACCAATTGCTGTATAAGAATAACCAAAATTGAAAATAAAAAGGGGGAATCATTAAAAATCATCTTTACAAGTGTATCATACTAGAGCTACTACAATAATCATAAAGGCTTTACTTATTATATCATGTATAGCATTTTAATACTTAAGTCAGGCGAAGAAGGTGGCAGATGCCAGAGAGTGCTTGCAAATCTGCAAAGCGTATGTCAACAGTGAAATCCGAGCGAAGTCATAAAATTTAAACAATATGGTGTTGGGTGCCAGGCTAGCCCTAACACCTGCCACCACAGGTGTTGGAGGGCCACATACTGAAGAGTGGGTGGTTGCCTAAATATTGAAAGAAGAGTGGCCAGGGCACACCAATAGCATGAAAGTGCAGGTAGAAAGTAGAAATCTCAATCAAAAGACTGCGTAGTACAAAATGACCATGTGTCCAGAGCAGCCAGATGGTGATAAATGGTCAAAGTTACAATAGGATGTTTGAATGTAACAATAAGTCCATACAGCAAAACAGCCAACACGTGTTTCGTCTTCAAGACTTTGTCAAGGCTTCAGATGTATATAAAACATTATGGCCCATATTTATACTTTTTGACGCTAAACTGCGCTAACGCAGTTTAGCGTCAAAAAGTTTTGCGCCGGCTAACGCCATTCTGAAGCGCCATGCGGGCGCCGTATTTATTGAATGGCGTTAGCCGGCGCAAGCAGACCGGCGCTGCCTGGTGTGCGCGAGAAAAACCACGTACACCAGGCAGCGCCGGCGTAGGGGGAAAATGGCGCATGGGCGTCTTAAAATGGGGCAAGTCAGGTTACGTCGAAAAAATCATCGTAACCCGACTTGCGCCATTTATTTTCGACACCCATCCCCCATCAACATGACTCCTATCATTGTAAAGATAGGAGTCATGCCCCCTTGCCCAATGGCCATGCCCAGGGGACTTCTGTCCCCTGGGCATGGTCATTGGGCATAGTGGCATGTAGGGGGGCACAAATCAGGCCCCCCTATGCCAAAAAAAATTATTAAAAAAATACTTACCTGAACTTACCTGAATGTCCCTGGGGTGGGTCCCTCCAGCCTTGGGTGTCCTCCTGGGGTGGGCAAGGGTGGCAGGGGGGGTCCCTGGGGGCAGGGGAGGGCACTCTGGGCTCATTTTGAGCCCACTTGTCCCTTAACGCCATGCCTGACCCAGGCGTTAAAAAGCGGCGCAAATGCGCCGTTTTTAGCCACGCCCACTCCCGGGCGTCTCTTTTGCCCGGGAGTATAAATACCACGTAAATGCCTGGGAGTCATTTTTTAGACGGGAACGCCTCCCTTGCATATCATTAACGCAAGGAAGGGGTTCACGCTAAAAAATGACGCACATTCCGGGAACTTTGGCGCTATACGCCTCTAACGCCATAGTATAAATATGGCGTTAGTTGGCGTTAGTTTAGCGTCGAATTTGCGTCGAAAAAAACGACGCAAATTCGGCGCAAACGGAGTATAAATACGGCCCTATATGTAAACACGTCGGTGTTCACTCTGCCAAAACCCTGACGCGCACGGCACGGGTTTATTAGCTCCACAAATACTTGAGGCTTATCATGGCCATCATTTGCCTATACTATTTGATTTCTCCCAAGGACTCATGACTACCAGCAGCTTGATCTATGTACCTTTCGTGTATACATACTTTTCCGGTAAAAATAATCAATGACCACCATGTATGGATTGATACTAATGAAGCATTTTTCTAATTGGCAGTAATTAATTTCAGAGCAGCAGAAACTAAAAAATCTAAACAATTGTTATTTGAATCTGACAGTTTTGTTCACAGTAAAATTGGGTCACAAATCAGCATGCTATATGAGAGTTTATCTGAGAAGTTATACATTTTTGTAATAACATCCCAAACCTCCTTCCAAAACTTAGAGAGAATAGTACATTCAAAGAGCATATGTTTTAAGAAGTCTGAACATATATCACAATTGCAACAATTAGGAGAATTTAGTAATTTTGCATTAAATAGTTTTAACAGAGTCCATAAACAATTAATTGCTATGAAGGAATTAGTTTAATATAAGGATACCGGTAACTATCCGGAAATATTATTCAACCATATTTTTCTCCATATGTCTTGAGAAATAGATATGGCTGATTCACTATTCCAAAAAAGAAGAGAAAATTCAGATTATTTCTTTGATAAATATTCAATTAGTTATAATACATTGGCACTGCATGAGAAGAGGTAGCAATTGTTTGAATATACATTTCTAAATCAGAGATGTTCTTCTCAGGAAAATTGGGCAACGCATCAAGGATAAACTTACATGAAAGTTCATACTTAATAACTTCTGATGTGGAGAGGGAATATCTTTATTGAAGCTTTTTAAAGGTTAAAAAAGTATTGTTATGATAAATAACTTTTAAATAAAAAATATCACCTTTTATCCAAGGCTTCAAAAATTGATATTGCAATTAAGTTTCAATAAAGGATTATATTGTAAAGATGTATAAAAAGTATTTGAAAAAGGTCCAAAACTTGTAATATTCATTTTGTAGATTTTAGTATTGAAGATCTTCTAAGTAAAGAGTTAGGAGAAGACATAGGGCCTCATTATGAGTTTGTGGTGATGCCCCACCGAGTGTATTACAATGTTCCTGCCAGGCTGACCGGCAAGAACATTGTGGGACACAGTTCCCACTAGACTGCATGGAAGGACCAGTGGTACAATATTGGTCTTAGCTCCCTTAAAGGAGCTGAGGCCAATACCGCAGCACAACGCACCCTCGGAATGTGGGCTGTCTGAAAGCAGACAGTTCGAATTGCGATGGTGCTGGGCAGGAGGGCCCTACACTGCCCATGCCATTGGCATAGGCAGTGAAGGGGGCCCCCTGTGTCCAACAGCACTGGCTTTCAGTCAGCCTTTCCATGGCAGGTTCCCCGCCATGGAAAGACTGGCGGAAACCTGAGTTGTAATCAACTAGGCAGTGTTGAGTTCAGTGCTGCCCTGGCTCAGTACAGCTCAGACCGCCCTCAGCCTGTCGGGAACCATGCTCCTAGCATGGACATCAGTCCCCTGGTGGGTCCGCCCACCAGGGCTGGAATGTGGTGGTCATACCGCCTGGAGTGCTGCGGTCCGACTGTCAATGCGAGTATGGCTGTCCTAAGACCACAACACTCGTAATGAGGCCCATAGTCAGTAATACCAGTAATGGGAACAGTGAAATCAAACTTCGTTCAATGAGACCCCATGTAGGTACATTATTCAAGTCTGCAGTAGAAAAACAAAGCATGCTTTGTTTTAATATAAACATTTTATGATCATTGAAAAAGTCTAGTATTTCAAAACCATTATTACATTTTGAGATTTTTCATTTGTCTATAGCTAATACATAGTGGCTCTATTATTCCAAATAAATTTAGATATACATTTATCTGAATCTTTATAAAACTTGAGAGGAAGTTGGGCTGGGATCATGGAATGGAAAGGAGATCAAATATTTTTGGAGAAATAGCCATTTCAATAGAGTTTACTTTGTGCCACCAGGATCAGTGTAAAGTAGACCATTTCTGAAATTTGTCTGTGATATGATTAAGAATATAATCACAGTTCAATGTAATTGATTATTTAATGATATTAGAAAACAGAATACAGAATATTTCAGTTTTTCTTTTGACATATTATTTCATTATCAGGCAGCATATCATGGGTACAATACACATTTGAAAAGGAAACATCTGCCTTCTTAGGCCCATATTTATACTTTTTGACGCAAAACTGCGCCAACGCAGTTTTGCGTCAAAACAATTAGCGCCAGCTAACGCCATTCTGAAGCGCCATGCGGGCGCCGTATTTATTGAATGACGTTAGCCGGCGTTAGCCGCCGGCGCCGTCTGGTGTGCGTTAAAAAAAACGACGTACACCAGGCAGCGCCGGCGTAGGGGGATATGGAGCTTGGGCGTCAAGAAATGGAGCAAGTCAGGTTGAGACAATTTTTTCGACTCAACCCGATTTGCGCCATTTTCTTTCACTCCCAACCCCCATAGAAATGACTCCTGTCTTAGCAAAGACAGGAGTCATGCCCCCTTGCCCAATGGCCATGCCCAGGGGACTTCTGTCCCCTGGGCATGGTCATTGGACATAGTGGCATGTAGGGGGGCACAAATCAGGCCCCCCTATGCCACAAAAAAAAAAAAAAAAAAACACTTACCTGAACTTACCTTAATGTCCCTGGGATGGGTCCCTCCAGCCTTGGGTGTCCTCCTGGGGTGGGCATGGGTGACAGGGGGTGTCCCTGGGGGTATGGGGGGGCACCTGTGGGCTCCTTCAGAGCCCACAGGTCCCTTAACGCCTGCGTTTTGCAGGCGCTAAAAAACGTCGCAAAAGCGGCCGTACGTCATTTTTTTTGACCCGCCCACTCCCGGGCGTGATTTTTGCCCGGGAGTATAAATCCCACGCACATGCCTCGGAGACGATTTTTTAGACGGGAACGCCTGCCTTGCATATAATTAACGCAAAGTAGGTGTCCACGCTAAAAAATAACGCTAACTCCATGGACTTTGGCGCTAGACGCATCTAACGCCAAAGTATAAATATGGAGTTAGTTTTGCGTCGAAATTGCGTAAAAAAAAACGACGCAATTTCGGCGCAAACGGAGTATAAATATGCCCCTTAGTGTTTAAAGAGTAACCTGAAATTTGGGAGTATGTATGAATTAGATTTAATAAAGGGGGAATGGATGAGTAACAGTTATTAATATATAGTAATACATCATCACCAAGTAATACCTTTTATTTCCTCACAGTTTCTAATAGCAACAAGTAATGGTTCAATAGCACGGATGAAAAGTAGAGGTGATGCGGGACAGTTTTGACAGGTGCCTCCAAAAAGTGAAAATTTATAAATAGTTAGCTATTAATAAATTTTATCTTTTTTAATACTAATGTAATTTGCCAAAAGTCGGCTGGACCTATTAGCTTTGAAATAAAATTTAGACTTATTATTTGAAATGTGTATGCCTGCTCTTTTGCTTAACATGAAATTTAATTCATATCAAAGTTTTTGTAACTGTATTTTGTATTTGTTAGCATGAGCTATAATAAAGAGAAGTTCATGTTCTGCATTTTGTTTATCTGATTCTTCAAGTTTAACATTAAACATTTTATTATCATGTGCCATAATCGATATTTTAACCCCTCTGATATATGTTTCAATGCATCCCAATAATTCATAAGTGAAATGGTCCTTCTGAATTAAAAGAAAAATAGTACTGTATTGCTGACAAATGTTTTGATTTATTTTTATCATTAAGGACGACATTTGTATTCATACGCAAGCAAGAATGAGATTGTTGAGTAGATTTAAGTTGTATAACTTCAGAAATAAGTGCATAGTCAGAAATATCTTTATTGATAATTTTAAGATCAGAAAATGATTGGATTATTTGACAGGAAATTGATCAATAATTAATTTGAGAATAGAAATTATCAGGATTAGAGAAAAAGGAAAACTGTTTCTCCTTTGGGTGATATAAACGCCAAATATCAACCATTTTGGTCAATTTAAAAAAAAGATTTAAAAGCGAAAAAAGCTTTAAGAGGATGATATTTGGTTTAAGACCATCTGTCTAATAAAGGGGTCACTTATCAGGTTAAAGTCACCACCAATGATTAGCGGTACACTACCTAATTTGATTACATCTGAGGTAATGAATGACCAAAACTTAGGATCATCATTTGTTGGACGATAAATAATAACTAAATGAAAAGTGAAGGTATCAATGTTGGACAGTGGACTATTGGTAAGGGCAGGTAAGTACCTACACTTAGCAATAGGCCACTAAACCCCAGTAAGTTCAGTTAGGTCTCAATAAATTAGCCCTAGCTCAACCCTTGGTAGCTTGGCAACAAGCCACAAGGCTTAACTTAGGAGACAAAGTCCCTCATTACAACATTGGTGGTAAATCCCGTTTATCGCCATGCAGAAGACCGCCAACACACCAACGTGGCTGCGGAATTCCGCTACAGCTATTACGACCCACAGCTCGGAATCTGCCAAAATCCAGACACCTACACAAGTCCGCCACACCAAAGGTCAGTGATGAACTGGCGATAACAAAACCTCCACCGTCACGCCAACAGGAATACCCCCACACTATCACGACCCACAAATCCACGCGGTAAACCATTGGCGGTACACACCGCCGCCCTCAAAATACACACACATTTACAAAACACAGCCACACTGCACAATTCGAAATACACACACCTGATACACATACACACACCACTCCCACACACTCAGTACAATATAAAACACACACCCACATCACCCACAATCTCTTACGACCAGAATTGCGACAGAAGGAGAGAGAGAGACACCACCATCAACAAATTAGCATCCACAGGCACTCAACACCATCACTCACACAACATCCACGCACCTCACACAACACACACAAACACATCCCCTCACACATCACAACACACACCACCCCACACATCACCCACACCACCCCATGGCACCGCAAAGACACCCCAGGTTTTCTGAGGAGGAGCTCAGGGTCATGGTGGAGGAAATCATCCGGGTAGAGCCACAGCTATTCAGATCACAGGTGCAGCATACCTCCATAGCTAGGAAGATGGAGCTATGGTGCAGAATCATGGACAGGGTCAACGCAGTGGGACAGCATCCAAGAACACAGGATGACATCAGGAAGGGGTAGAACGACCGAAGGGGGAAGGTGCGTTCCATGGTCTCAAGACACCACATTGCAGTTCAGAGGACTGGCGGCGGACCCCCTCCTCCTCCCCCACAAATAACAACATGGGAGGAGCAGGTCTTGGCTATACTGCATCCTGAGGGCCTCGCAGGAGTAGCTGGAGGAATGGACTCTGGTAAGTCAAATCTTTAACTACCATATCCCCCACACTACCTGCATGCCATCACATACCCCCACCCTCGCCCTCACCCCCATCACTCCAACTCCTCACATATGTCCCATTATCACAACCCACACATCCCAACACCAAGCCCTGCATGCAACAACAAAGCATGGACACCCATCACCAAAGCATGTCCACTACAGATACCCACACAGACCCCAAAACTATTATCACACAAGGTCCTACACAAGAATGTAAGCACTGGGGTACAGGGTCACCCACCCATTGCACACCATGGCACACACAGATGCAATAATCATGCCTTTACACCCCTGCAGGACCCCTACCCAACGTAACCGGACAGGAGGTCCCAGACATGTCCACCCCCCCACAGAAGAGGCCCACAGTGATGACTGCAGCTCTGTCTGGATCAAGATGACCAGCCCGGCCCATCTGGGACCTCGGGACAGTCACTTCCCCTGACACAGTCACAGGCCACCACAGAGCCTCCCCCTCAGGAAACACCAGCACAGCACCCACCCAGCGGGCCCATACCTCTGTCCCCAGGACACGTCAAGCAGCAGTGTGTCCACCACTACAGGGAACCCCGGCAAACCCAAAAACCCAAGAACAGCAGGTACCTGGGGGCAGTGGCAGTGGGCACACGGTTCAGGCGACAGAGGCCCAGGAAAACCGGGGAACTGGGAGGTCTGCTGTGCGACAGTTGGAGGACAGTCCCAGGGAACCCACTCTCCACAAGGCCCTCTCCAACATCATGGGAGCATACCATCATTCCCAGGAGAGGATGGCAACTGTACTGGCCAAGTTTCAGGAGACCCAGCGGCTGCAGGAGGAACAGTATTTGGGGTTCAGGGAGGAACTCAAGTCCATCAATACCAACCTGGGCGCTGAAGGACCATGTGAACACCAGGAGGGACACTGTGGCATAACAAGGGGCCCCTGACACTAGCCTGGACGATGAACTGCCCACCACCTCCACCGGCTCTAGTGAACAGGAGGCACCGCCACAGGACAACAACACCAGCACCCCACCCCCTGCAGATGGAGAACCACCCCGCAAGCGGTCCCTGAGATCCAGGACAAAGACAGAGAACAATGCCAAGACCCCCGCCAAGAAATGAGACCACCCTGAATGTCATCCTTCTGTCCCACTTTGTCACCCTGTCCACCCTTAAACTGCCCTAGCTCCACTTCCTATGCCCCTTTGGACAATGCACCTGTGAGACTAATAACTGGACTCTACCATGGACATTCCTCCACCATTACCCCTGACCATTTTACAACCCCCTCCACTAATTTAGCATTTAAATAAGCACCCTTGAATCACCAAACAATCTGTAGTCAGTCTGTGCTTTCACAAATGTGTATTTGCAACAACTGAGGAAAATAGCAATGTCCATTCTATTGTCAACATATCTATGTCACACAGCTCTAGTCCATGAGGTAACATAGCAGAGGTCACACAGTGGGAGCCACATCTGTGAAATGGAAAGGCAAAGTGACAATTCAGGGTCCATACACTGGGTGAAAGTGACAGACAGATGATAGGTCTAACAATTTTATCAGATGTAGGAGGCAGTGATGTCTTCTTACCTGTGTCTCACTGGAAGTATTGCTGGATCACATTGTTTCTGTTGTCTATGTCCTCTTCTTCTGCCTCCTCTTCTTCACTGTCCACAGGCTCCACAGCTGCCACAAGACCTCCTTCTGGACCATCCTCCTGCAGAAAAGGCACCTGTCGTCGCAAAGCCAATTTGTGCAGCATACAGCAGGCCACGATGATCTGGCACACCTCCTTTGGTGAGCAGTAGAGGGAACCACCTGTCATATGGAGGTACCAGAACCTGGCCTTCAGGAGGCCAAAGGTCCTTTCTATCACTCTCCTAGTTCGTCCATGTGCCTCATTGTAGCATTCCTCTGCCCTTGTCCTGTGATTTCTCACTGGGGTCAGTGGCCATGACAGGTTGGGTTAACCAGAGTCACCTGCAAATGTCGAGGGAAATCTGTTAGACACACACTAACCCATAGGGACAACCCCAGACCCAGACAACTATTCACAGGGTATAGGGTCCTTGTCCTCACCTAATAGCCACACACGGTGCCTCTGGACTTGCCCCATCACCTAAGGGATGCTGCTATTCCGCAGAATGTAAGCGTCATGCACTGAGCCAGGAAACTTGGCGTTCACATGGGAGATGTACTGGTCGGCCAAACACACCATCTGCACATTCATAGAATGGTAGCTCTTCCGGTTTCTGTATACCAGTTCACTCCTGCGGGGGGGATCAAGGTCACATGTGTCCCATCAATGGCACCTATGATGTTGGGGATATGTCCCAGGGCATAGAAGTCACCTTTCACTGTAGGCAAATCCTCCACCTGAGGGAACACGATGTAGCTGCGCACATGTTTCAGCAGGGCAGACAACACTCTGGACAACATGTTGGAGAACATAGGCTAGGACATCCCTGATGCTATGGCCACTGTTGTTTGAAAAGACCCACTTGCCTGGAAATGGAGTACTGACAGGACCTGCACTAGTGGGGGGATTCCTGTGGGTTGGCGGATAGCTGACATCAGGTCTGGCTCCAACTGGGCACACAGTTCCTGGATTGTGGCACGATCAAGTCTGTAAGTGACGATTACATGTCTCTTTTCCATTGTCGACAGGTCCACCAGCGGTCTGTACACCGGAGGATGCCGCCATCTCCTCACCTGCCCCAGCGGACGTGCCCTATGGATGAGAACAGCGAGCACAGAGTCAGCCAACACTGAGGTAGTAAAAAAACAATTTTATTGCACACGTTTGTCAATACGCTATGTGCCTGTCTCTGTGTTTATGCAAGGCCTATATATGTGTGACGCATTAAAAATTGATGCCATGTGGCCCCCTGAAATGGTGGCTGCCTGACCTGTAATGTGGGACAAGGGGATATAAGGTAACTTCGCTGGCGTTCTACATGGTTGCGGTAGGTGGTTGAAGACCGCGGCGCAAACCTGCATTGGTTAACGTTGGGCCCTATGGGTTCCAGGAGCCAATGATGATGTACGCCGGCGGTGACGGTACGCACTGCCACGGACGTGACCGCCATTTTCTGTCTGTTCACTCACTTGATACCTGATCTTCGACAGGAGAGGACCTACACTGCAAGTGCTGCTGTGACCTCAGTCTGGAAGCGACAATGGCTCATGTGTCTGGGGAAAGGGCCCCTGCCTTCACATCGAAGGAGTTGGATAGACTAGTGGTTGGGGTCCTCCCCCAGTACACGCTACTCTACGATCCTCCAGACAAACAGGTGAGTACACTGTGAGCATGCTGTATGGGCAATGCCTGTTTGGAGTGGTGTGGATGGAAGATACGGGGGGAAGATGAGGCCTGCATGATCGGACGGTGAGTGTATGTGCGTCAGGGAAAGGGTGGGAATGTGGTACAATGACTATGACGGTCCGGACGGTTAAAGTTTTACATTTTCGCCTGTACTATTCCTCTAGGTCAGCGCCCACAAGAAGAAGGATATTTGGCGTGCCATCGCCAAGGACGTCCGGACCCTGGGGGTCCACCACAGACGGAGCACCCACTCCCATAAAAGATGGGAGGACCTTCGCCACTGGAGCAAGAAGACGGCGGAGGCCCAGCTGGGGATGACCTCCCAACGTGGGAGGGGTGCCCGTCGCACCATGACCCCCTGATGTTCCGGATCCTGGCGGTGGCCTATCTGGAGTTGGATGGGCGCTTGGCGGCATCACAGCAGCCACAAGGGGGTGAGTACCGTCACATCCATCTGACTCTGCGTGCATTGGCGGTGTCTGAGTGGAAGAGGTGGGCAGTGTGTTCCCCTAGGCTAGGGCGAGCTTTGCAGGCAAGGACCCTTTGTGATGCAGGCTAAGTGGCACCCCATCCCCACCAGTGGTAAGAGCCATCTACACCTAGTCAGGCTCCTGTGACTTCCATGTGTGCAGCAATCGGGCATAGGCCATGTACCCCATGTCCCTGTGATTAATTAGGGAACTCTAAGTGCATGGCGTAGTGCAGAGGGCTGCTGTGTCTGTAGTGTCCGCCGACGTTAGCGGTATTGTATGCACTGAACATGTCTTTATTCTTTCTTCCCCCCCTTTTTATGGTCTCTCTGTTCTTGTGTGCATTATCATCATCAGGCTGAGGAGCTGTGCCACCGGAGGAGGAGGGAGCTGCATCCCACATGGCCCTGGAGGGCGAGACAACGGACTCTGAAGTCACCAGTGGGACGGAGAGCAAGGGGAGCTCCACGGGGGGACAGGAGCTGAGACCAGCAACACCGACTCTTCCTCTGATGGGAGCTCCCTTGCGGTGGCAGGCCCCTCTGTGCCCACTGCATCTACAGGTACAGCCGCCACCCCCCTACGAGCACCGCCCTCTCAGCAGCCCCTCAGCGTGTGTCCCGTGGCCGCTCACCCTGGAGGGTGGGCATCTCCTTTGCCCCAGGCACCTCAGGCCCTGCCCCAGTCAGCCCTGATGCCCTCAGTGAGGAGGCTATTGACCTCCTGAGATCCCTCACTGTTGGGCAGTCTACCATTCTGAATGCAATCCAGGGTGTAGAGAGGCAGTTGCAACAGACAAATGCATACCTGGAGGGCATTCATTCTGGTCAGGCAGCCCAACAGCGAGCCTTTCAGGCTCTGGCCTCTGCACTGATGGCAGCCATTGTCCCTGTGTCCAGCCTCCCCCTCCAACATCCTCCACCCAGACCCAATCCCCAGTACCTCAGCCTATCCCAAGCACTCCATCAGACCAGCATGCACACACCTCAACACACAAGGGTGGCTCTGGCAAACATAAGCACCACACATCCCACAAGCACTCACACAAGCATCATACCAATGCACACATACCAACATCCACTGCCTCCACTGTGTCCCCCTCCTCCACGTCTCCCTCCTCCCTCCCTGTCACGTCTCCACTCACATCTGCATGCACTACATCTTCAGCCACTACCTCCATCACCAGCACACCCATCACCACGCACCGCTCACGTGCACTCACCACCCCCACTACCATTCACACATCCCCTGTGTCCTCTCCCAGTGTGTCTGTGAGCCCTCCTCCCAAACTACACAAACGCAGTCACACAACTACCCAACAGCCATCCACCTCACGACAGCCTCCAGCCCATGCACCTTCACCCAAAGTCAGCATACGAACACCTCCTACAACCACTGCCTCTTCCTCCACTCTCAAACCCCCTCCATCTACCCGTCCCAGTGTGTCAAAAAATCTTTTCCTCTCAAATGTTGACCTCTTCCCTACACCTCCCCCCTCGTCCGTCCTCTAGGGCCCGCCTTTCCAGGTCCCAACCCAGCACCTCAGCCACCACATCACCGGGCACAGTGGTGCCAGCAATATCCAGATTCTTGAGTGCGCCAAGCAACAGGGCTGCCAGTGTCCCAAGGAGCGAGTCCAAGGACATTCCCCCACCTCCAAAACAGAAGAAGTTGCCCACATCCCGGAGGGAGAAGGCCAAAACACCTGCCACCAAGGGTTCAGCCAAGACAATAGTTGGAAGTGGCAAGACAGCTGCGCCACCATCCAAGGTGGGGAAGGGCCTTAAAAAGAAAGGCAAGTCAACGTCGCCGCCAACCTGCATGGCGGACAAGACCGCCACCGGCTCCACCACATGCACTGCCGCCACGGACACCGCCGCCTGCACCCCAGATACTGAGCCCTTCACCAGCACCGCAGACACTTTGCCCTTCAGCAGCACCATGGTCAGTGAGCCCACCACCAGCATCGCTGCTACTCACACCGCCACCAGCACCGCAGGCTGTGAGGCTGCCACCAGCACCGCCGCTACTCACACCGCCGCCAGCACCGCAGGCTGTGAGCCCGCCACCAGCACCGCCGCTACTCACACCGCCGCCAGCACGGCAGTCAGTGAGCCAGTCACCAGCACAGCAGTCAGTGAGCCAGCCTCCTGCACCGCAGTCAATGAGGCCGCCACCAGCACCGCTGTCCCAATGACCGCCGCAAGCACCACCGCCCCATGACCGCCGCAAGCACCGCCGCTACTGACCCCGCCGCAAGCACCGCCAGCGGCCACGTGACATCCTGAGCCAGTGGCACCACCACAGACATGGCTGCCATCCCCAGTGGTAATTCGTACAAGGCGAGTGGTCAGTTCCAGGGGCCTGGGCAGCTTCGATGTTGCCCCACCGTCAGTGGAGTGTCACATCCACTACCTCAGTCCTTGGCAGGATGAAGCACTCTGGGTACCAAGTACCCTCCAGAACCAGTGGAGTATCACATCCACTACCTCAGTCCTTGGCAGGAGGAAGCACTCTGGGCACCAAGCCCCCTCCAGAACCAGTGGAGTATCACATCCATTACCTCAGTCCTTGGCAGGATGAAGCACTCTGGGCACCAAGCCCCCTCCAGAACCAGTGGATAAAGTCATCCCCTACCTCAGTCCTTGGCAGGATGAAGCACTCTGGGTACCATGCCCCCTCCAGAACCAGTGGAGTATCACATCCAGTACCTCAGTCCTTGGCAGGATGAAGCACTCTGGGCACCAAGCCCCCTCCAGAACCAGTGGAGAAAGGCATTCACTACCTCAGTCCTTGGCAGGATGAAGCACTCTGGGCACCAAGCCCCCTCCAGAACCAGTGGAGAAAGGCATCCACTACCTCAGTCCTTGGCAGGATGAAGCACTCTGGGCACCAGGCCCCCTCCAGAACCAGTGGAGAAAGTCATCCACCTGAGAGACCGTGGCTTTGCACTCCCCAGGATAAAGCAGTGGGCAAACCATCCACTGGAGAGACTTGAGAGACTGTGGCTTTGCACTCCCCAGGATAAAGCAGTGGGCAAACCGCCCACTGGAGATACTTGAGAGACTGTGGCTTTGCACTCCCCAGGATACAACAGTGGGCAAACCACCCACTGGAGAGGCTTGAGAGACTGTGGCTTTGCACTCCCCAGGATAAAGCAGTGGGCAAACCAACCACTGAAGAGACTTGAGAGACTGTGGCTTTGCACTCCCCAGGATACATCAATAGGCATGGAGCCCCCTTGTGGTGCTAGCGTCGTGCACTCATCCGGCTGAGGTGCCCCTCCTTCCCTTCCCCCTGAGGTGCCTGTTTTATTTCGATCTGATGCCCCTCCAGTGTTCTCTCCATTTCGATCGGGTATCGAGTGGGGGCCTCACCCATGCATTTTGGGCCCAGTGGTCCACGGACTATATAGGTGCAGTACCTGGACTTGAATTCTTGGTGTACATATTTGTTTATAGTGTATATAACGTTTTGACTAATGGATTTTACATGATTACAATCGTTCAAATCATTTCCTTTTGTCATTGCATTCTTCCAGGGGGGTTTGGGGGTGTAAATGTAATGTTTCAGCATGTATTGGTGTGTGTGGTGTTGTGGGTGGGGGTGTTGCGTGTGTGTGTCACTCTCTTTTCCCTCCCCCCTCCCCTGTGTTGTAGGTGCAGTACTCACCGTGGTTGTCGCCGCCGTCGGTCGTGCTCCTGGTAGAGGAGCAGGAAGACTACTGCAGGGAGTATTTGGAGTTCAGGCTCCATGGCGTCCTGGTTCCTCGTGGGCTGTGTAGAGGTGAGTGTTTTCCCTTCCAAGTCCTGTTTCTGCCGTGTTTTGGTTCGCGTTAAATCCGCCCCGGAAAAGGTGGCGTATTGGCCTCTCATAATAGTGTGGGCGGTACATTGTCTTCCGTCTGTCTGTTGGCGGTGACCGCCATGCTGTTTTTTTGTACCGCCGTGGCGGTCGGAGTGTTAAAGTGGCTGTCTATGTTGGCGGTTTCCGCCATGGTCATAATTCCATTTTTTTTCCGCCGGCCTGTTGGCAGTTTTACCGCCGCTTTACCACCGACCACCAGGGTTGTAATGAGGGCCAAAGTGTGTAAAGCATTCAAGTATCACAAAACAGTAATTAAATAAAATACAGGAAACAGTTTAAAAATCCCAAACCAATTTATAACAATAGGAAATATTTTTATCTTTAATTTGACACCAAAGCAAATAAAATCAGATAAGGGGAACCAGAGATATACATTTTTAAAGAATTAATGTTTTTAGTGCTTAGAAACAAATAGCACCAATCTGGTCATCTGGTCGCACCTCGACCGGGGCAAAGTCAAAGTTTAAGGTTGACCATGATAGAGCCCTGCTCAGCTACAGCAACTGAGAGGCCTCAGTCAAAAGTTTACCTTTGGACTTAGCCGTTTTCTTGAAGATTTTCTTCAGCGGGACGCAGTCGCCAATCCGATCCAACCTCCCTCGAGCCCTTCCTTGGATACGTGTCGTAGGAGAACTCGGTGAAGATTTTTACTTTTGGACTCAGATGATTTTTCGAGATGAAAATCCTTCAACTGGGCCAAACCTGAACTTTGATCTAACATCCCTGGAGTCCTCTTTGGATACAATGCGCGGGAAGTGAAGTTCAACTTTCTACTTTCGGACGTAGTCACTTTTTCAGAGATTTTCTTCAGCGGGTCGAACCTGCAAGTCAGGCCAGGTCGCGGTTAAGGCAAGCCGTTTAGGATGACTGTGGCAGGTCGGTCTCTCTATGGAGCTTTTTCCAAAAAGTTCTCCAATCTTCTCCAAACTTCTGGATCTTCCTACAGAAGGTCTTTCAAGGTCTTTTAGGAGACCACCGCTCACCCCCAGGTTCCAGAAGTTCTGAGTTGCTCCTTGATGGTGCGGAGTACAACTCCCAGAATGTACCTGGCTCAAACTTCAAAACGGTCACTGGACAGTGGTCGGCTGGTCAGTTTCTTCAGGATCTGAGGCAGGGGACTCTTCTTAGCAATTTTTCACCTGTAGCAAACAGGGAGTCCCTCCTTGAACCAGTTGAAGCCAGGAAAAGTCCTTCTTGTGGTAAAGTCCAAGTGTGCAGCTGGTGCAGTCCTTCAGTGTGCAGTGTCCACGTGCAGGTCAGGGGTCCAGCAGGGATGTCCTTCTTTTTCTAATGTTCTTCCTTGTAGGGATCTGAGGTGTGAGTACAGCTCTGTCATATTTATTCTTGCTCCTGTGTGAAAAACAGGGGTGTCCTGGGTTCCAATTAGAGGCAGGGTCCTTTACCCTGTGATGACTACTTCCTGGGAAGTGTGGCAAAAATCAATCCCAGGGAGCAACATTCCTCAACAATCCAACATGGCTGACAATGATTTTTGGAGATCCACTAGTGTGGCTAGAAATCCTAAACAGACCCTCTCCTGCCCTCTCCTAATCTAATCAAGAGGGCACCTAATTGTCTGGAGCTGCAAGATGTGAGGGAGGTGCTGGGTTGCTCCAAATGTCCTTCCCTGCCTTTGAAGACCAGTTTGGCAGCCCTCCCCACTTCTTGCTTCCTCATCTGCAGAGGCAGATCTCCTCCCCCAGGCACATCCTTTGTGTTCAGCCCAGGCCACTTCACACTTCATCAAGTCAGCCTGGCCAGGCTGCCAGAGGCTGACCAAACAGAGAAGGGCTCTACAGAGCTGAAAGTTAACAACTTTAACCGTTCACCTGAACTAGTTATATTAAATCCAACAATTGTAAGTTATGGGATTTATTATAACAATGATTTTGATACCAAACCTGAGGTATCTGACACTTAAGGGGACTTTGTTAATTAAAATAAAGTCTCCCCATTTTAGCCTATGGAGGCCATTCACCACAGTGAGGGAAAAACGAATTTGGCTATTTTAACTCACCAGGGCTTATAAAACAATTTTTATAAGGCCCCTGCTTGTAGTTCCATGGCACCCAATCCTAGGGGCACATAGGGCACACCTTAGGGGTGGCATATGTAAAAATAAGGTAGTTTGAGACTTTGGAAGTACTTTTAATTCCAAAGTCGAATTTGCATATAACTTTAGTTTAAAAGCAGCCAGCAAGGCAGGTCTTTCTTTAAAATGACACTAGGCACCTCAGCAGTGTACCTATGGGTGCACTACTGATGCTGGGGTCCCTACATGACCTACAAGCATACATGACCTACCACATACTAGGGACTTATAGGTAGGTAGATACTGCCAATTTCAATTAGCCTAATTTGCATATCCACTTTACACAGAACACTGGCCCTGGGACTAGTAGGCAGTACACAGGGCACAGCCAAGAGTGAGTAACCATCAGTATCTGTCCAGAAAGTTTGGGGGTAACCAGGGCAAAAAGGAGGACTTTCCTACAATCAATTTTAATTTTCACTATGACATACCGACCATCTGTATAAGTACATTTGTTAATTATTTGAATATGTAAATTTTGTATTCATATATGATAAAACTGTATCATCTATGTCAGTTTCCGAGACTAGACAAGTGTATGCGTTGTTGTGATGAATAATATAAAACGTTAGTTCTTTTAATGGGGTTTTATTAAAAGAAATAAGTTTGATTCTATTAGCACTATTCAAATATAGAGAAAAGACAGTAAAAAGGAAGAACAATTATACTCTATAGGATTGAGGAGGAGCTCTAAAGAAAGAAGAAAAGATAAAAAGGCAAGACATATACAAATTTAAAAACAACATCATAGAAACATAAAAAGTATCCAGAATCGTGCACACACATATGCAAGATTGACCTGTGAAACAAATGCCCTCATATCTAAAATCGGACAGTAAGCTACTTATAATAAATTGAGTTGTTAGAATTAAGAAGAGGTGTCTTTGGTTTCCATGGAGAGTGGAAAGTGGTGATCCAAAAAGGCACAAAGATCCTCAGGGTGTTGAAAAGATTTTGAAATACTGTCTCATCAAACTCTCGTAATAGATGGATCAAAAAGGCCATATTTAAAACCACAGCTTCTTAGTCTTGGTTGAAGATCAGCAAATTATTTGAATATCTTAACAGTTTCCTCTGTAAAAATCTGAGGTATGAAAATGTTGTTTCTGTTGACCATTAAAGGTGGAATCTCTCTTGCCAATTTCTGGATCATTACAAAATGATGGTGACGTAAAACTTTAAAGACCACTTGACGTGGTTTCACATCACTATGGGGGTCATTACAACATTGGAGGTAAATGCCGCTTACCGCCGTGCAGAAGACCGCAAATACACCGCCGAGGAGGAGCTCAAGTTCATGGTGGAGGAAATCATCCGGGTAGAGCCACAGCTATTCGCATCACAGGTGCAGCACACCACCATAGCTAGGAAGATGGAGCTATGGCACAGAATCATGGACAGGGTCAATGCAGTGGGACAGCACCCAAGAACACAGGATGACATCAGGAAGAGGTGGAATGACCTACGGGGAAAGGTGCGTTCCGTGGTCTCAAGACACCACATCGCGGTTCAGAGCACTGGCGGTGGACCCCCACCTCCTCCCCCACAACTAACAACATGGGAGGAGCAGGTCTTGGCTATACTGCATCCTGAGGGCCTCGCAGGAGTAGCTGGAGGAATGGATTCTGGTAAGTCAACTCTTAACTATTACATCCCCCACCCTACCTGAATGCTATCACATACCCCCACCCTTGCCGTCACCCCCATCACTCCAACTCCTCACATATGTCCCACTATCACAAACCACAAATCCCCACACCAAGCCCTGCATGCAACAACAAAGCATGGGCACCCATCACCAATGCATGGCCACTACACATACCCACACAGACCCCTAAACAATTAGCACACAAGGTCCTACACAGGAATGCAAGCACTGGGGTACAGGGTCACCCACCTATTGCACACCATGGCACACACAGATGCAATAATCATGCCTTTACACCCCTGCAGGACCCCTACCCAACGTCACTGGATAGCAGGTTCCAGACATGTCCACTTCACCTGCAGAAGAGGCCCACAGTGATGACAGCAGTTCTGTCCAACTGGATCTAGATGACCAGCCCGGCCCATCTGGGACCTCGGACAGTTAGTTCCCCTCACACTGGCACAAGCCACAACAGAGCCTCCCCCCTCTGGAAACACCAGCACAGCACCCACCCAGCGGGCCCATACCCCTGTCCCCAGGACACGTCAAGCAGCAGTGTGTCCACCACACCAGGGAACCCAGGCTAACCCACCACCCCAACAACAGCAGGGACCTGGGGTCAGTGGTAGTGGGCACACGGTTCAGGGGACAGAGGCCCAGGAACACAGGGGAACTGGGAGGGCTTCTGTGCGACAGGGGGAGCACAGGCCCAGGGAACCCACTCTCCACAAGGCACTCTCCAGCATCATGGGAGCCTACCACCATTCCCAGGAGACAATGGCAACGGTACTGGCCAAGTTTCAGGAGACCCAGCGGCTGCAGGAGGAACAGTATTTGGGGTTCAGGGAGGAACTAAAATCCATCAATACCACCCTGGGCACCATTGTAGGGGTGCTGAAGGAACTCGTGAACACCAGGAGGGACATTGTGGAACAACAAGGGGCCCCTGACACTAGCCTGGACGATAAACTGCCCACCACCTCCGCCGGCGCTACTGGACAGGAGGCACTGCCACAGGACCATGACACCAGCACCCCACCCCCTGCAGATGGAGAACCACCCCGCAAGTGGTCCCTGAGATCCAGAACAAAGACAGAGAACAATGCCAAGACCCCCACCAAGAAATGAGACCACCCTGATTGTCATCCTTCTGTCCCACTTTGCCACCCTGTCCTTCCTTAAACTGCCCCAGCTCCACTTCCTATGCCCCTTTGGACAATGCACCTGTGAGACTAATAGGCTGGACTCTGCCATGGACATTCCTCCACCATCACCCCTGACCATTTTACAACCACCTCCACTATTTAGCACTTAAATAAACACCCTTAAATCACAAAACTATCTGGAGTCAGTCTGTGCTTTCACAAATGTGTATTTGCAATAACTGAGGGAAATAGCAATGTCCATTGTATTGTCAACATACCTATGTCAGACAGCTCTAGTCCATGAGGTAACATAGCAGAGGTTACACAGTGGGACCCACATCTGTGAAATCGAAAGTGACAAATCAGGGTCCATACACTGGGTGAAAGTGACAGACAGATGAGAGGTAGAACAAGTGTATCAGATGTAGGAGGCAGTGATGTCTTCCTACCTGTGTCTCACTGGAATCACGGTGTTTCTGTTGTCGATATCCTCTTCTTCTGCCTCCTCATCTTCACTGTCCACAGGCTCCACAGCTGCCACAACACCTCCTTCAGGACATCCTCCTGCAGAAAAGGCATTTGTCATTGCAAAGCCAAGTTGTGCAGCATACAGCAGGCCACGATGATCTGGCACACCTTCTTTGGTGAGTAGAATAGGGAACCACCTGTCATATGGAGGCACCTGAACCTGGCCTTCAGGAGGCAGAAGGTCCTCTCTATAACCCTCCTAGTTCACCCATGTGCCTCATTGCACCGAACCTCTGCCCTTGTCCTGGGATTCCTCACTGGGGTCAGTAGCCATGACAGGTTGGGGTAGCCAGAGTCACCTGCAAATGTTGAAGGACAACTGTTACACACACACTAACCCTTAGGGACAACCCCAGACCCAGACAAATATTCACACTGTATCGGGTCGATGTCCTCACCTAATAGCCACACACGGTGCCTCTGGAGTTGCCCCATCACATAAGGGATGCTGCTATTCCTCAGAATGTAAGCATCATGCACTGAACCAGGAAACTTGGCATTCACATGGGAGATGTACTGGTCGGCCAAATACACAATCTGCACATTCATAGAATGGTAACTCTTCCGGTTCCTGTACACCTGTTCACTCCTGCGGGGGGACCAAGGCCACATGTATCCCATCAATGGCACCTATGATGTTGGGGATATGCCCCAAAGCATAGAAGTCACCTTTCACTGTAGGCAAATCCTCCACCTGAGGGAAAACGATGTAGCTGCGCATGTGTTTCAGCAGGGCAGACAACACTCTGGACAACACGTTTTGGGAACATAGGCTGGGATATCCCTGATGCTATGGCCACTATAGTTTGAAAAGACCCACTTGCCAGGAAATGGAGTACTGACAGGACCTGCACTAGAGGGGGAATACCTGTGGGATGGCGGATAGCTGACATCAGGTCTGGCTCCAACTGGGCACACAGTTCATGGATTGTGGCACGGTCAAGTCTGTAGGTGACAATTACATGTCGTCCTTCCATTGTCAACAGGTCCACCAGCGGTCTGTACACCGGAGGATGCCGCCATCTCCTCACATGGCCAAGCGGACGTGCTCTATGGATGAGAACAGCGAGCAGAGGGTGAGCCAACACTGAGGTACAAAAACACAACTTTATTCCACACATTTGTCAATCTGCTATGTGCCTGTCTTAGTGTGTATGCAAGGCCTAGATATGTGTGACGCATTTACAATTAATGCCATGTGGGCCCCTGAAATGGCGGCTGCCTGACCTGTAAGGTGGGACAAGGGGATATGAGGTAACAGCGCTGGCGTTGTACACCATCGCGGTAGGCGGTTGAAGACCGCGGCGCAATCCTGCTTTGGTTAACATTGGACCCTATGGGTCCCAGGAGCCAATGACGATGTACGCCGGCGGTGACGGTACGCACCACCGTGGACGTGACCACCATTTTCTGTCTGTTCACTCACTTGATACCTGATCTTTGACAGGAGAGGACTTACACTGCAAGTGCTGCTGTGACCTCAGTCTGGAAGCGACAATGGCTACAGTGTCTGGGGAAAGGGCCCCTGCCTTCACATCGGAGGAGTTGGACAAACTAGTGGATTGGGTCCTCCCCCAGTACACGCTACTCTACTGTCATCCAGACAAACAGGTGAGTACACTGTGAGCATGCTGTATGGGCAATGCCTGTTTGGAGTGGTGTGGTCGGAAGATGGGGGGGGAATGAGGCGTGCATGAAACGACGGCGAGTGTATGTGCGTCATGGCAAGGTTAGGAACGTAGGGCAATGACTGTGACAGTCCGGACAGTTATATCTTCTCCTTTTCCCCTGCACTATTCCTGTAGGTCAGCACCCACCAGAAGAAGGCTATTTGGCGTGCCATCGCCAAGGACATCTGGACCCTGGGGGTCCACCACAGACGGAGCACCCACTGCCGGAAAAGATGGGATGACATTCTCTGCTGGAGCAAGAAGACGGCGGAGGTCCAGCTGGGGATGGCCTCCCAACGTGGGAGGGGTGCCCGTCGCACCATGACCCCCCTGATGTTCAGGATCCTGGCGGTGGCGTTTCCGGAGTTGGATGTGCGCTTGAGGGCATCACAGCAGCCACAAGGGGGTGAGTACAGTCACATTCATCTGATTCAGCGTGCATGGGAGGTGTTTGGGTGGTGGAGGTGGGCTGTGGGTACTCCTAGGCCTGGGCGAGTTTTGTTGGCAAGGTCCCTTCGTAAGGCAGGCCAGGTGGCACCCCACCCCACCAGTGTTCAGAGCCATCTACCCCTAGTCAGGCTCTTGTGACTTCCATGTGTGCAGCAATTGGGCATAGGCCTTGTACCCCATGGCCCTGTGATTAATTAGGGAACTCTAAGTGCATGACGTAGTGCAGAGGGCTGCTGTGTCTGTAGTGTCCGCCAATGGTAGAGGTATTGCATGCACTGAACATGTCTTTCTACTTTCTTCCCCCTCTTTTTGTGGTATCCCTGTTCTTGTGTGCATTAGCATCATCACGCGGAGGAGCAGTGCCACCGGAGCAGGAGGGAGCTGCATCCCACATGGCCCTGGAGGGCGACACTATGGACTCCGAAGTAACCAGTGGGACGGAGGGCGAGGGGAGCTCCACGGCGGGGACAGGAGCTGAGACCAGCGACACCGACTCCTCCTCTGATGGGAGCTCCCTTGCGGTGGCGGCCCCTCTGTGCCCACCGCATCTACAGGTTCAGCCACCACCCCACCTACCAGCACCACCCTCCCAGCAGCCCCTCAGCGTGTGCCCCGGGGCCTCTCACCCAGGAGGGTGGGCATCTCCTTCACCCAAGGTACCTCAGCCCCTGCCCCTGTCAGCCCTGCTGCCCTCAGTGAGGAGGCCATTGACCTCCTGAGATCCCTCACTGTTGGGCAGTCTACCATTCTGAATGCCATCCAGGGTGTGGAGAGGGAGTTGCAACAGACAAATGCATACCTGGAGGGCATTCATTCTGGTCAGGCAGCCCAACAGCGAGCTTTTCAGACTCTGGCCTCAGCAATGATGGCAGCCATTGTCCCTGTGTCCAGTCTCCCCCCTCCAACTTCCTCCACCCAGACCCAATCCTCTGTACCTCAGCCTATCCCAAGTACACCATCAGACCAGCATGCACACACCTCAACACACAAGGGTAGCTCTGGCAAACATAAGCACCACACATCCCACAGGCACTCACACAAGCATCATACCCATGCACACATACCAACATCCACTGCCTCCACTGTGTCCCCCTCCTCCTCGTCTTCCTCCTCCCTCCCTGTCACGTCTCCACTCACACCTGCATGCACTACATCTTCAGCCACTACGTCCATCACCAGCACGCCCATCACCACACACCGCTCATGTGCACTCACCACCCCCACTACCATTCACACATCCCCTGTGTCCTCTACCAGTGTGTCTGTGAGCCCTCCTCCCAAAGTACACAAACGCAGTCACACACCCACCCAACAGCCATCCGCCTATAGCCCATGCACCTTCACCCAAAGTCAGCAAACGAACACCTCCTACAACCACTACCTCTTCCTCCACTCCCAAACCCCCTCCATCTACCCGTCCCAGTGTGTCAAGAAAACTTTTCCTCTTAAATGTTGACCTCTTCCCTACACCTCCCCCACCCCTTCTGTCCCCTACGGCACGTCTTTCCAGGTCCCAAACCAGCACCTCAGCCACCACATCACTGGGAACAGTGGTGCCAGCAGTAACCGGCTTCTGGAGTGCGCCAAGCAGCAGGGCAGCCAGTGTGCCAAGGAGCCAGGCCAAGGACAGTCCCCCACCTTAGAAACATAAGAAGTTGGCCACAGCCCGGAGGGAGAAGGGCAAAACACCTGCCACCAAGGGCTCTCCCAGGACTACAGTTGGGAGTGGCAAGACAGCTGCGCCACCACCCAAGGTGGGGAAGGGGCAGAGAAAGAAAGGGAAGTCGCCGCCAACCTGCACGGCGGACAAGACCGCCACCGGCACCGCCACATGCACCGCCGTCACCAGCACCGCTTCCCAGGACACTGCCCCCACCAGCACCGCTTCCCAGGACACCGCCGCCACCAATACCGCTTCCCAGGACACCGCCGCCACCAGCACCACTTCCCAGGACACCGTCACCACCAGCACCGCTGCCCAGGACACCGCCGCCACCAGCACCGCTGCCCAGGACACCGCCACCAGCAGCACACTAACTGACCCACCCACCAGCACAGCTGGCCAATGAGCGCCGCAAGCACCACCGCTAATGAGGCTGCCGCAAGCACCGCCAGCGGCCACACCACATCATGTGCCAGTGGCCCCACCGCAGACATGGCTGCCATCCCCAGTGGTCAGTCGTACGAAGCTGGTGGTCAGTTCCAGGGGCCTGGACAGCTTCCATGTAGGCCCACCATCAGTGGAGTGTCACATCCACTACTTCAGTCCTTGACAGGATGAAGCACTCTGGGCACAAAGCCGCCTCCAGAACCAGTGGAGTATCACATCCACTACCTCAGTCCTTGGCAGGATGAAGCACTCTGGGCACAAAGCCCCCTCCAGAACAGTGGAGAAAAGCATCCACTACCTCTCTCCTTGGCAGGATGAAGAACTTTGGGCACAAAGCCCCCTCCAGAACCAGTGGAGAATGACATCCACTACCTCTGTCCTTGGCAGGATGAAGCACTCTGGGCACAAAGCTTCCTCCAGAACCAGTGGAGAACTGTTATCCACTTGAGAGACTGTGGCTTTGCACTCCCCAGGATGAAGCAGTGGGCAACCCACCCACTGGAGTGACTTGAGAGACTGTGGCTCTGCACTCCCCAGGATAAAGCAGTGGGCAAACCACCCACTGGAGAGACTTGTGAGACTGTGGCTTTGCACTCCCCAGGATAAAGCAGTGGGCAGCCCACCCACTGGAGTGACTTGAGAGACTGTGGCTTTGCACTCCCCAGCATAAAGCAGTGGGCAAACCACCCACTGGAGAGACTTGTGAGACTGTGGCTTTGCACTCCCCAGGATGCAGCAGTGGGCATGGTGCCCCCTCGTGGAGCTGGCGTCATGCACTCATCCAGCTGAGGTGCTCTCCCTCCATTCCCCCTGAGGTGCCTGTTTTATTTCGATCTGATGCCCCTGCAGTGTTCTCTCCGTTTTGATTGGGTAACTTGTGTGGGCCTCGCCCATGCATTTTGGGCCCAGTGGTTCACGGACTATGGAGGTGCAGTACATGGACTTGAATTCTTGGTGTGTGTATATTTGTTAATAGTGTATATATATTTTTGAGTAATGGATTTTTATTGATTACAATCGTTCAACTCATTTCCTTTTGTCCTTGCGTTCTTCCAGGGGGGTTGGTGGGTGTAAATGTAATGTATAAACATCTATTTGTGTGTGTGTTGTAGTGGGTGAGGGTGGGGGTGGGGGTTTTGCGTGTTGCGTGTGTGTGTCACTCTCTTTTTCCCTCCCCTGTGTCGTAGGTGCAGTACTCACCGTGGTCGTCGCCGACGGCATTCGTGCTCCTGGTAGAGGAGCAGGAAGACAATGGCAGGTAGAATTTGGAGTTCTGGCTCCATGGCGTCCTGGTTCCTCGTGGGGTGTGTAGAGGTGAGCGTTTTCCCTTCCAAGTCCTGTTTCCGCCGTGTTTTTGTTTCCAGGGAATCTGCCCTGGAAAAGGTGGTTGATTGGTCTCTCATGATACTGTGGGCGGTACATTGCCTTCCGCCTGTCTGTTGGCGGTGACCACCATGCTGTTTGTTTGTACTGCCATGGCTGTCGGAGTGTTAAAGTGGCTGTCTATGTTGGCGGTTTCTACCACGGTCGTGATTCCATTTTTTTTACCGCCGGCCTGTTGGCGGTTTTACCACCGCTTTAACACCAACCGCCAGGGTTTTAACGAGGGCCTATGTGCTTTGTCAATTTAATTTTTGTACAAGAATTTGAAATGTAAAAGACCAGGTAACAGGGCTTCCAAGTATTTCCTATAGTCTTGGGGCCTCATTACGAGTTTGGCAGTCCGAGGACCTCCACACTTGCACTAAAGGTTGGACCGCCGCACTCCAGATGATTCAATTGCCACAATACAACCCTGGCAAGTGGACCCACCAGGGGACCACCATCCCCACCAGGAACATGGCTCCAGACATGGTGATGGCACGAACCCCTTCATGGAAAGGCTGGCAGAAAGCCAGTGCCAGGGGCCAAAGGGGGCTCCCTGCACTGCCCTGTGGCCTGGCCCTGCAGCCAACCCACAATAATTACCCAACCCCATGGTGCACACAGCCTTCAGTGTTACGTGGCAGGGGTTGGCTGCAGGGCCTGGCCCAACCCTCGATAACCACCCAATCCCACATCACACACGGCCTTCCGCTATGTGCAGCAGGGGTTGGCTATCAGGCCCTGCACTCAACGCCCATATTCACCCAACCCTCCACCATTTACAGCCAAGTGGTCTATCTCTCTGGCTGTGAGAATAGGTGTGAGAGGGTGTCTCTCAGTGTGAGAGTGTCTGTCTGGGTGTGAGAGTGAGTGTGGGAGGGTCTGAGTGGGTCTGTAAGTGGATGTTTGATGGCCTGAATGGGTCTGTGAGTGGGTGTGTCAGTGTAAAAGCAGGTTTGTTAGTGGGTGCGTCAGTGTATGAGTGGGTCTCCAAGTGGATGTATGAGGGTGTGAGTGGGTCTGAGAGTGCATGCACGAGTGTCTGAGTGGGTCTGTGAGTGGGTGCATGAGGATCTGAGTGGGGCTGTGAGTGGGTGCATGAGGGTCTAAGTGGATCTGTGAGTGTGTGTGTGTGTGTGTGTGAGTGTCTGAGTGGGTCTGTGAGTGGGTACGTGAGGGTCTGAGTGGGTGCATCAGTGTCTGCGAGGGTTGTGTGTGGGCGTGTGAGTGTCTGAGTGGGTCTGTGCAAGGGTGTTAGAGTGCTACTATGAGTGAATAAATTAGTGTATGAATCGCTCTGTGAATTGTTTGTTTTTGCGGATGTTTGCAAAATTGTTGCAGTGTTACACAGGGGGCCATGCTGAGCTTTGCAACATATTTGGGAATATCACACAGTGTGAAAAAAATGTTTTAACAACATAGTTTCACCCTCACTGACCCCTATGTCACAGCTGCGGGGTCAGGGTACCTCCCCCCTGACCCCTTACGCCACTTTTCATTTTATTTTTCTGCACCGGGGACCATGTCCCATTACCTAAATTGCTGGTCACACCTTTCTGGTCAGGTTGCGGCCAGCCAATCACACCATTTCAATTGGCACCCGCATTCACAAATTTGCTGTCATCATCACGAAAATGTTTCGACAGATCCACGGCCCTAGATATACAAATTGATTTCCCCTTTAATTTCTCAAAAACTACTGAACAACTTTACACCAAATATCCAAAAGCATAATCTGCATACCAAAACCTACCTTTCTGCCAAATTTGGTGTAATTCCCTCCAGTGGTTCAGGCTGTAGTCGTGTTCAAAACTCCTATGGGAAATAACATCAGAATTGCATATTCCACCCCCCCTTTTCTCAACCCCCGGCTTGACAGATCACCCCGAAACTTTCCGTGTGCAAGAAGAATCACAGGGGCAAAAAGTTTATGAATATTCGTCAAATGGTGCCAAAGATACAGGCAGGTCACAAAATGCTTTTTCAATGGAAACATGGTCATAACTATAACTACCTACTGATGACCGCCAGTAGGTAATATACATATATATATATATATATATATATATATATATATATATATGTATATGTATATATATATATATGTATATGTATATATATATAGATATATATATAGAGAGAGAGAGATGTAGATAAATAGATAGATATAGATATATAGCTATAGAAATAAAGAATAAAGAAATACATGACGAACAATAGATATGAGAAAGGAAAACATTTTTAGCTACGAAAGCTTTTTTCATTAGAAATTTTCTTTCTGCACAATAATCACAAAAACATAATTTTCAAGTATACTTTCATCAACTATTATAGGTAATGTATATCCCATGTGACATATAATCTCAAAATCATAGACATGAGTAAATAAGTGTATATAACATAATGGCCCAGTGGCCTTTCAAAACATTACATATAAGAAAAGGTCGAACTCAATATCAGAGAGATTGCAGTTTCAAAATATATATAAGATATCATCTGATATGACAATTAATTTCTTAGAGAATTTTTCAATGATAGTAATAAAATGCTAATAATTATCATTGCACTACAAACATTCTGAAAAAGATTAAGTTCATCATAATAAAGAGTACACTTAGCATAATGTTGTTTCGAGGAAAATTGGCAAAACAATCTTCTCCTTACATCCTATAAGTCAACATTTTGTAAATTATCAAAAATCATATTGCAAATTCAATGGACAAAATCATAAAAGCCATGCAATAACCTGATTTGAACAATTCACAATAGAATTAATCAAGGTGGACATGGAGCTCTTCATCCAGATCGAGACCCCCAGGACATTTACTGTTGATAAGAATGATGCATTCAAGTTCCAATATCCTGTGATTTTTCTCTTTGTCAACTCCTCTGGGATTTTGGGTCACCCTCTCAATATCAAAAGATGACAAAGAATCAAGGTTCTCTTGATGTAAACAATTCCAACGGCTAGCAACAGCATAGCTTTGTTCATCATTTTTAATGGCCCTCAAATGCTCCATAGCTCTTTTCTTAACAGAAAACATCATACTACTTATGTATTGCAGTCCACATGGACAGGACAGTATATAAACACAGAACTCACTGTTACAAGTAATGGTGTTACCTATCTTTACTGTCCGTCCTGTTGGTAACTTATAGGACTTGCAATTCTTGCTGCCCTTGAAGGCCTTGCATTTGCCATATTTAAAGAAACCTTGTGGTTCAAGCTGTCAGCCCTCTCTTTTTTGTGTGTCTATGTAACTGCACACCAGAATATCCTTAATGGACCTGGACTTTCTGTATGTTATCAACGGATGTGAGGATACCACCTTGCTTATCGTAGGGTCCGAGTTGATTAAGTACTAGTGTTTACTCAACATTTGTCTCATTCGGCTGGATTCACTGTTGAAAGTAGTGATCAGCCAGAACTGGCTCCCAGTATCTCTATGCCACTTAATCAGTAAATTCCCCCTAGAAAGCGTATTGACCTTTTTACAAGCAGTTTGAGGGTACCACCTTGCCTATTGTAGGGTCCGAGTTGATTAAGTGCTAGTGTTTACCAAAATGTTTCTCACTCGGCTGGATTCACTATTGTAAGTAGTGATCAGCCTGAGTTGGCTCCCAGCCTCTCTATGGTGCTTAATCAGTAAGTTCCCCCTAGAAAGCTTATTGACCTTTTTCACAAGCAGTTTGTGATACCGGTTCAGGGTAGCCTCTATGCCTAAATCTAGCAACCATCTTCTTTGTTTCCATTTCATACAAGGAAAGAGTGCTGCAATTATGTTTGGCCCTGATTAATTCCCCAGAAGGGATGCTCTGCTTGAGCATGTGGGGATGGCTACTGCGAGAATGTAAAATGCTGTTTCCAGCAGTGCTCTTGTGAAACAAACTGATCGCAATTTTGCCATTTACTGCTTCAACATGGGCACCCAAAAAGTCCAGTTGCATGGGATGTATCCTGTGAGTGAATCTCAAATTGAAATCATTCCTATTGATATGCAACAGGATGTCTTCTAAACTCTGTCGCGGCCCGACCCATATTATAAACAAATCTTCAATGTAACAGGTCCAAACTGGTATGTTTGGTCCAGACTTCATCCACACCTTCTGCTGTTCCACCAACCCATAAAAATGTCAGCATAGCTCGGTGAAAAACAACTCCCCATCACTGTCCCAATGAGTTATCTATACCAACTATGTGTGGAAAGGAAAGAAATAATGTCTAGACAGAAGCATCACATATGAATGAGTGATCACACAAAAAAATTGGTTTATCTCTGAAAAAGTGCTTGCACGCTTGTATCCCTAACTCATGGGATACACAGGCATATAGGGAAACTACATCAATAGTTACTAACAAATAATTGGACCACCAAGGTATCTCAGAACTTTTAGTCAAAAAACAGTGTTCTTCCTACAATAGCTAGGCAAATTCAGAACATAAGGCAACAGAAAAAAATCCAATACATGGATGAGTGCTCCAATAAACTATTGTTGCGAAGATCATTGGCCTTCCAGGGTGTTCCGTTTGCCCTTGTGGATCTTGGAAAGCATATAATAACATGGAACAGTCAGTTTAGAGACATACAACAATTGGTATTCTTCATTATTCAAAAGATCTATATAGTGAAATATAGTAAAATAGAGTACAGTCGAGTGGCATACAGTGGCACGGCATACAGTGGAGTAGCATGAATTGGAGTGCCAAACAGTGAAATAGTGTAGAGTGGAGTGTAGTAGAGTGGAGTTGCATATGGTGGAAAAGCATACAGTGGAGTGGCATAGAGTGGAATAGCATATACATGTACAGTGGTGCTGCATATAGTGGAGTGGTGTACAGTGCAGTGCCATACAGTGGAATATTGTAAAGTTGAGTGGTGTATAGTGCAGTGCTATACAGTGTAGTGGGGTATGGATGCAGCTGAAAGTTTGGAGGTCTGTAACTTATAGTGTGAAGAGTAACACAAGGCAGGGACTTGAATTTCATTGTTCTTTGCCACATGTATCAAGAAAAGCAGGGTGATATATGGTGGTTTTGCATATATTTGTAAATGTTATGTAAGTATTGCGCTGACCTTGTGACACTATGGCCCTGGCAGTCTTCATTATAAGTGTGGCGGGTTGGCCTCTGCCATCCCACCACATCCCCACTCATACTGCCAGGGCGGTTAGACCCACCAGGCCAGAGATGAGCATTTCTTACCCGGTGGTCCACAGGAGACCACCAGCGGTATTTTGAGCAGGCTTTCCACCAAGTGTTTCTGCGGTGGTAGCACCGCCACGAAAACCCTGATGGAAAGGCTACTGGTGCCAGGCAAATTCTTCCCTGTCACCGGCAGATGACTCCCCCACCTCCCTAAAAAGCACAATACACCCCGCCCCACATCCAGGTATAGCAGCCCCCTCCCTGCAAACATGCACACACACACAGACACCCACATGCACCTCGCACACACTCATTCACCAACACTGGCATACATGCATTCACTCACACGCATCCATACACGCAATCACTTTTGCACTCATACATGCATTCACTTCAACATTCATACACGCATTTACTTCAGCATTCATACACGCATTCACTTCACCGCCATATTATGACATATGGTGGGTTGGCTTCAGCCAACCCACCAATGTCATAATATGGCGGTATGTACCGCCAGCCTGTTGGCAGTACTGCCGCACATTATCACTGACCCCCGGGGTCATAATGACCCCCTTGGTATCTTGGTAGCACCTCAGTACTCCGTAATATTTTTGTAAAAAATTTATAGAAACTTAGAATTATATTTCGCTACCTATTAAGTGGTGATAGGTCGGGAACACATATCAAACCTAATACCATATTTAAGGCCCTAAGCTAAAACCCTGGCAAAGTGGCCTTAAAGCAACATGGCTGCATGCAATTATTCTAAAGGCAGTCATTATCCATTCAGATAATGACTTGTCATCACTATGTCCTGTGATATACCCCGAAACTACATTGAAACTACCACAGCCATAAATGTTGCTAAAAAATCCTTATTATTTAGCTTTTACTTACTGTACTTGCCTGCACTACCTCAAAGAACCATCTGCATCCCCTATGCAATACTGCTAAATTTCAGAAAAATCCAGCTGCCGGTTTTCACACTACACAATATACACAAATCAATGGAAAATGCATTGGATTTCAAGCCCATTTAGGGACCCCCATTTTTTCTTTGCACCTCTTCCACAAAATGCCACAAAACTTTCCGGACTTTGTCAACATAAGGGGGCAGCAGGTCTGCAAAGTATTCTATACAATCATCAAACGGATGCAAAGTTATTAAGTGCCCGATTTAGATCTTGGCAGATTAGGTCCTGCTGTTGTTTTTCCAATGGCTTCTCTGTCCTCCTGCTCCATGGTTTGCCCGCTCTATTAAGATGCTGGTGGGTCGATGAATGAAAATTCGTCCGAGTGCCACTGTCCCCATCAGAATTTTTCTCCCACATCGATGGCAGCATAGGCAAAAGTGGCTGTCAGAGGGAGTACAGGCAGTTTTTCTGCCAGGCCAATCATAATTTGCCTTCCTGGTGATGTAACTGTGTTGAGTAAACCTCCACAACTGAGTTGGTGGATTGGAAGAAATATAAACTTGCAACTTAACTTTTTCTCTTTTTTTCACTTCCCTTCCATCACCAAATAGATCGTCCAAGTCCTTTCTTTGCTGCTGTAACTTGACCACAAAGCAAATCAATCCCGCCATCACTGGAATCAAAGGTAAGTGTATTTTCTACCTGTTACCTTTTAAATTGTCTGTTTACATTAGCTCTGGACTCATGCATTTTTAATTCACAATTACAAGCAATGTTTTACTAATGTGCAATGCATATGTGTATAATGAAGTTGTTTAAGAAATATAAAGAAACACACCGTATAATTTAATTTAATTTACAAATTTGGTGCAAGCTGCCTTCATGCTAATGGACACATACACAAAAAGTGACCTTAATTCCAAATTCAAAATGTGTCCATACAGGTGTATTTAATCATTTTTCTTAAACTATCAAACAACATAGATATGCATTACACATTACTGGAATGATTTAAATGTAATAAAATGTAGAAATTCCACTAGACAAGGAAAAACATTGCTTACAATAAATGTAAAATCAATGTTAGTTCAAAACTTAAAACATGTAGCTACAGAGAAAGGCGCAGCAAAATATTTCCTATATAAGTTCGGTGACCCGAAATTCTTTAAGAAAGTAAGATTGAAAATACTACAAGATGCAGCTAGGGCTTGGTTTCAGTTGCGGCAAGTGGCAAAAATAGATTATTACAGCCAATGGGCTCCGGTTTGGGAATCTCCGGGAACCCCGGAGTGTTTGACTGACGTGTTGGCCTTACCCCTTAAAAAGGGCGGGATTTAATTTTGGGGGTATTTAGTTAGAGACGGTATTTTGTTGTCCTGGGAAGAACTTACGGAGTGGACAGGAGGGAATCTCTCAAAATTTAAGTATATTCAATTAAGGAAAGGACCCAAGGGGTCGCAGGTAGGTTGGGGTCTGCTAATCAGTTAGAGAGTGACTTAATTAAGAAGCATTGGGGATTAAAGAAGGTTTCAAGTTGGTATTGGAGTAGGTTGGATATTGCGGATGGGGATTTTAAACTGCCTTTCTCCCTTTGGGGGGGAGAGATGTCTGTGGATCAATTACAAGCATGGTGGGGGCCATCTATGCGAATAGTATTTTAGTATTTAGGGCCATTAAATCGACATCTTTAAGGTGAAATCATCTTTTTACGCTGCATAGGGTCTTTTTTTCCCCGGGGAAATTAACCAAGATAAGAGGGGGAGAGAAAGTTAGTTGAGCTAAATGAGGTTTACCGAAGGCATCTGATATTCCCATGTTTTTAGAATGTCCAGTAGTTTATTGTTTCTGGGGGAAATATGTGAAAGGATTTCGAGTCTTTTATTACAACACATTACGCCGTCTCTTCCTTTAGTTATTTTCGGTATGGTGGAGCAAGGGGAAGTGAGCTCTAGAGTAATAAAGACAGTGTTGCTTTATGCAATACTTTTGGCTAGGAGGGAAATTTGTCGAAAATGGGTATCTGTGTTCACTCCTTCAAATGCAGATTGGTTGGATGCTTTGACTGGTACATCAAAATTGGATATTGAGGTGGATAAATTTCATAAGGAAAAGAAAGTAAATATATGGTCACGGTTGTTAGAAGGAAGATTTATGGGAGAGTAATTTAGGATCGGTGTTGGTGTCCTATGATTACGAGCTTGATTACTCTCCTGCCTTGGATGTAAATCTTGTATGTCAAAGGTCAACTGAGAGAGGCTCGAGCTCCCTTGCATTGATCATCTCCGAGTATGAGAAATTATGGAGTTGATTAGGAGCCAGAGATGTATGAGAAAGAAAAAAAAAACTTAAAACATCTTATATATTTATTAATGTCACATTTCCCCTCGTCTAGTGCATTTTCTGTGTATTATTAAATGTTAATTTACACTATTTCTTTTTACTGTGTAATGCAAGTGAATTGATGATTTACCACTTATAAATTTCAAAAAGTAAACACACCTATATTAACCCTTAAAAACGTTTTATAACTATTTGCAATGTGTAAATATGTTCTTAAAAAAAACCTTTTGTGTTTACTGTCATAAAGTACATTTATGTATCTTACATCACTATAACATTGTTACTAATCAATGACTTGTAAATGAATAAAAATGAAATAATTATTAACAAATGACATACTTCTCTCAATATTTTATTAAAACAAAAATGTAAATGGAGGACAACCATGATGCCCAGTGTCAGCCTGTGGGTTTGTTGCCCAGAACTTGCCTGCTAAATAGACTGCCAAGGGGTATCTAATGGGCACATAGAAGGCACCTCAATGCTCCTTTTTTGGGAGGGGTGGTTTCACAGGGGTTAGGTACAGGTAAAACAATAATTTGGGTTAGGACTATGGGTAGGAGGGCTGGGAGTGGATTGGATTGGGGAGGTAGAGGGCGCTGGAGTCATTGATGTGTGTGTGTGTGTCTGTTTTGCAGTTGCATGTGGGTCTGGTGTATGTTGTGTATGTTTGAGTGTGTGCTTTTTAGCAGGTGTTTGGTGTTCGGGTTAGTGTGTGTTTATGTTTGGTAGGTGTTTTTGTGTGTGTACTTTTGTGTGAGTGTGTTTGTTTGGATGAGTGTGCCTTTGAGGTGGTTGGTGTGGTTGTGGTGTGTGTGTCTGTATATGTTGCAGCTACATGTGTGTCTGGTATATGTTTGGATGTGCGTGGTTGATCAGGTGTTTGGTGTTTGAGTGAGTGTGTGCGTTTGGGTTTTGTGGGTGTTGTTTTGTGTGTAGGTGTGCTTTTGAGTGAGTGTGTTTGTCTGGATGAGTGTGCTGTTGAGGTGGTTGTTGTGGTGCTTGTGAGTGAGGTGGTGGTTGTGGTGGTATAACTGATCATGAGGTTTTTTTCACAAAACAATTTCCAAATGTTTATATTTTACCTGCTTCATGGCTTTCAAATGTAGGTTTACTTTACCATTATCTCATGCATGTAGGGAACATCCTCAGAACCCATTTGGTCACAGTTTTCTAATTTCCAATCATTATTCCCATATACTTTTTGAGCATTTCTCTTAACCATTTTCATTTTTCTCCAGGAATTTAACACCTCTGAATGGTTCTGATTGTTTGTTTTGAAGAGTGTCACAAAGATCAATATAAAGCAAAAAAACCTTTATACATTGTGCATTGTCCATCTACAAAAGTCCCTTGACCTAATCTCTTTTAGTTCTTCGATGATTTATCATCTAAACGTAACAAAGGACACAAAAATGTTGTTTTGGGTATGTGTTACTCAGTCACCAATGAGTACACATTCCTGTATGTTTTTTCAAAAATGTATGCCTATCAAATTTATTTTTCGAAAAACAGACTGGTTTATATGGATACTTGTGAAAGAGTAAGACATCATTTCAATCTGTCACTTTTTGCATAAATCAAATGTAATTTTTTAGCAAAAACATATTTGTAATATGCTTTTACTAAAAACTGCTGCAATTTTTCTCATGTTTCTAGTATTTTTGGCTCGCATTGTTTGTCTATAAAACTAACTCATCAAATGTGAAGTTTGGAACATTCACTGTATCATAATTGCATTTTATGTTACATCACCTGTAATCGGGCCCATGTAACCTCCTTCACAATTTTGACAAAGCATCACACCAGGCACAATTATAAATTGTGGCCAGATTGGTAGAAGTGTTCCTTATAGCATCAAACAAACCTATGACCCTTTTTTCCTTAGGAGGCATGTGTCTGGTCAAAGCAGTCCTTTGGTAGAGATCAGAAGTATAATGGTATCATTTTCAACAAAAAAATATACAAAACACATCATCATACACCCTGTGCAAAACTTACACCTTCAAGAACTTCTTGTGTGTTAGACATGTGCAACCTTTATGCTGATGCATAATTTGTTGCTGTAACAAAAAATATTTATTTAACAAGAAGAACTCAAAAAACAACTTACCCCCTTGATGCTGTTGTTGGGTTCTCACCTGCCATGAAGCTCTGCATAGGCCACATATGCAGGCCTTTGGGAGGGGTCAAGGGCAGAGCACAATCTTCCCATTTTGAGTGTACTGGATGCGCTGGACTTCAGCTGACTTTTTGGTCCAGGACCATAGTTCCTCCCATCTCCTTCAGCAATGGATGCTGCGCCGATTGTAGACCTCACACCCCCCCACCTTGGTCGGCAACTTCTTCATAATGGCTTTTCACATGATTTCTTCTGATGGACATTGACCTTTATGGATACAGAAAATAAAAGGAAAAAAGTAGATTTTTTGAGTTTTTGTTTGTATTCAGTCACACAATTTTGAGAAAACAATCACAAGCATTTTGAAAATGTTTAAACAGCATACTTGTTTCCTAATTTTTCTTACATAAAGCTTAAAATTTGAAATGACCTGTTGAGTACCCTTATTCTTTAGCATGTCCTTTTTTAACTAATCCAGGCCAGTTGCATCATAATGACCTCTTGAGTACACTTATCCCTTTACATGACCCTATTTAACTAATCCAGGCCAGTTGCATCGTCTAGGCCAGGTGTCTCCAACAGTTTTGATAGTCAGAACTACATCTGATCAGTAAAAATCATTGCTGAAGGCGAAACAACTTCTGCATTGTTACCAGACATCTCCACGACCATCGTCATTGACTTTAAGCGTAATGTCCATAAAGCCAGACATTATGGTTTGAACCATATACTATAATAAATGAGGGCACTATGAAAGGGCTGTCATGTGTGTCAGTAAGAGTGTGGTCTTTGATGATGTATGAACCTGTGTGCGTATGAATGTGATACACTTGTGTGGGTGACTGAGACCAGGCGTCATATGTACTTGCAGCACAGGACATACCTTTCCCCATATGTAGCACTGTTATATGTCCAACACAAATATACAATCATTTTTTTCAATGGGAGAAATTCAAGTGAAGAAAACTATTCTGCAGAAACATTCTTAATATAAAACATTTTATTGCACTTTACATTTCTCTCATTTTACAAAATTCCTGTATTTTTCCCTTATATTTATGGCACAGTGTCTACTGGCCACTGGGAGTGATGATCCTGCTGTTTCTAAATGTAACACTTTGAAACGGGAGAAAATTAAAATGAAGAGTTAAGTTGATCATCAGAGTAACTTTTCATTTTAATTATCTGCCATTTAATGGCATTCAGAAACATCATTTGGTTCACAACTCCAATACTGAGTTGACAAGGACTTTTATTTAAGAGTTAAATACCTCAAGGCTTCAGTTGTTCACCTCTGTGACCCAGCCTGGAGCCTAAATCTGACTAAGCATTGCTCATTATCAGGCTCTGCTATTTGCAGCCTGATGATAATAATGTAAAATGAACATAGTCTCCACTGAACTTGAAAAGGTAAATTTGACCTTGTGCTCATTTAAAACTGAACTCAAGGCTGTGGGCTACTCTGAAGGTTTTTGGAACCCACTGGTAGCTCACAATTGAGTGGTTGGAGATACCAGAATTACGCTGAGTGATTTGTGTGATAGTACAAATAGAAGAAATCTTAATTTTTTGTTATGTCCAAAAATGTCTACATATGTTAAAATCTATTGCAATTATGCAATATTTTCTAAATTAACATAAAGTTAATTTATCTCTCTATCTCTCTCTCTATATATAGAGAGAGAGCTACATAGCGCTACACACCAGAAACAAATCTAATTGGGCATCAAACACACAACGCATACTAATGTTGTGGTGTTGTCTAATTAAAATTGGGTTTCTGAAACCACTTCAATTGCTACACTTCACTCAGGAACTAAAAGGGACATTCTAGCCTATGTCTAAATAAAAAAGACAAGTCATTTTCATTATAAACATGTACCTGGTCATCTCCTGAGCCAAACAGCTGGATGTGCAGGGACAGCACCACCATAGCCAGCAACTCCTGTCATAGTTGGACTCTTGCTCCTAGCGCTTGGAATCTCACTCCTAGCAAGACTGATAGTTTAGGGGAGACAACACTTTTGTTTGTAGGTGACTAAGCCACTCCTCCAACAAGTTGCAGCTGTTGGTCCAACCCTTCCAGTTCACAAGCAGTACCTCACCAAAACTTAGAAAGCAAAAGTGATTTCTGGCAGCCTTGCGCATGGACACTAGATTGCAACATCTCAGGGAATTTGTGGTGGAATGGAAGTTATCCTTTTCTCTTGTTACCAACAAGTCGCAGTCACACACAGTCAATGAAGAAGATTCAGGAAAGTTTTCAATATATTTATTGAAAGGACTTAAATATGCGATGAAATGCACAGGCTGCAATGATTAGGATAATGAATAGTAAAAGAAGCATACGCGTGAAGATGAGCGTTGTGAATATAAAAAAAAAAACCACATTACAATAAACATGAAAATATAAAAATTCCTAGCAAAGAGACCCTATTCTCTAACCTAATGTGAGCTAGGTATGATAAACCTAATCTGCCAGTACCATGTCCATGTGAAGCACCCCAACCCTCGTAACCATGGAATAGGGTCTCTAGGTCAGACTCTGTGGTGACACAAAGGCTGAGTTCTGCATCAAGGTGACGTGTAGTCTAGATGGCTTCTGGAAGGAACCCCTCTTATGAACTTGGCCATGTGAGATGTATTAACACAGATCGTGTAGGACCCCTGACGCAGGTATGTTCCCAAACAACTGATAAGGAGGCAGGCTTGTGGCAGCAATTATATAAATAATCCCTAAAAAGTGTACATTATGTTCCTATCACATGTAAGTGAGAAAAGGACATGATGATAATACCTACTTCCATCCCTGATCATGATGCTGATAATGACGCCTTCACAGAGTGGCACTAATAATGCAAACCAAAACATCTTTATAATTATAAACAAAGTAAGCCATCTTAAAAGAAATGATAAAATAAATGGACTAAAACAGGGCAAGCTAAATAGGTTAAAATTCACTCAGTGACAGGGCAGGGGCACAGGCCTGCTAGCTAAAGGCTGAGCTAAACTCCTGGGTCCCAATAAAAACTAAAATGGATTCACCACACCCTCTCCATTGTCAAAACAAGGATGCTAACTCACTAGCTAGGGTGCATGAGTCCAAAACTAAAAGGCTCTGAGCTAAATGACTAAAATCTAATTAAAAACAAAGCTAAAAAGATACAAAGAGATAAAATGTCAACCATGACAAGCACAGCAGGCCAAATGCGACCCAAATTAGATAGGCAATTTGGTGTTAAAAGTTAAGATTTAAATAAGGCCAATGGTCGAATCATATAACAATAACCCTGGTCTTGAAGAATGCCTCCAAAGTCACCAAGTGGGAGTGCATCCAGGAAGGACTTTACATCATCAGATGTCAGATGGATCACAGTATTGGCAGACAGATCCATGGAGCAGAAGTACGCGTATGCCGTAAACGCAGGATTACCCGCCCAAGCAGCACCGTCCATAGTGCCAAATGTTGTAGGAGCCAAATAGTTCACAAGCGGTGGCTCATAAGTAGCCTCGCGAATCTACCTCAGTCTCATATGGCACGACCGAGAATGAACCCTTATTAGGAACATCAGCAGACACACCAAAGGTAGACACTTGAAGAGGCACAGGGTGCAATAAAAAATTGGTTGCACACACCACAAGACTGGTCGGAATGACAATTACCAATCATGCTCCAATTCTTCCAGCAACAGAGCACCAAGAACTGTACCATGTGATCACGACGCAGTTGGGCTGGTGGTAGCCCCATCACTCTGCTTCTGGGAAAGCACAACTGTATTCGGAATAGCAGTAGCAGTATTCTGCCAATCTGCGCCAAAATCACAGGAAATCCACCAAACACACTTGAAAAGAGTGAATGGAGAGTTAATGGAATGATTCCAAAGACAATCGGGAAGGTGGAAACAAATCCAGACCCAACAGCCTTAAAGAAATGTACAATGCCTGCAGTGCCCGAGGCGTTGAAAATTCTGAAGACCAGCTCTCCAAAGTGCTTGGGGAAGTTGGTATTTAATAAGGATTGTATCTCGGCTCATGATCTTGGTATCTGGATATCATACTTCTCTTTGGCCAATGTCAATGCCACTTGTTTTTGGAACAATAGCGCCTTTACTCTGCTTAGCTTGTCAACATTTACATTAGTAGTATGAATGTGAAGCCACATTTCTACTACTCTTATCTCTTGTGTGGGGGGAATAAAACATGCCCACAACAAGTTACAATTTGAGACACTGAAATTGGGTAGGCAATCCCTGGTCTCATTCCACAGCAGCTGTGATCCTTCAGGACCACATAACTTCCATTCAAAAGTATATGAAAAACTGAATGAAACAAAGGGACAGGAGTACCCTTCAAAAAGCATGCCAAGTTTGTAACCCTCGCATTGCACTAACCATAAAGTGACACCTGTTTGCAGATCATTGAATGACTAACAGCAGGCTCACAATTGTTTCTGCTCAGAAACACCTCTGTTTCGCCATTCAGACATTTCAACTCGAAACACAACTCCCACTCTTCTTTTATATAAATATCTCCTAGCGGCTCGTATCTGCCCACAGCAAAAAGTTTCAAACATTTTGTGAAAAGAAAGGTGGAAATTGGCAGATTTATACCTCCATGTACTAGCCATACTGTTGACTGTGTCTCTGCTATGGTGAAAGGCAGCTTTTTTAACTTTTCTGTATTAAGCATGGTGTAGCTTGTTTCCTTTTTAGCCATTATCTGTTGCTCCCTGGACAAATCAAGAGCAGCAAACAAGTCACTACTGTTGATGTATTTCCATGGGATGAGGTTATTTCTCAGAATCTGCAATGTCCAACCCATCTGCACGATGAAACGCAGCTGACTTTGCCCATGTTGTAAAAGGGACATTTAATTCTGAACTATATCATTCGCAGAAGACACTATGGTGGTCAACATGACTTTGGCAGTGAGTGATAAAGTGCCGGAAATATCGCCAACAGGCTGGCGGTTATTACCGCCAAATTAAGACCGTGGTGGTGAGAACTCCCATAGACAGCCAATGTACAACACCATCGACCAGGGCGTTAACACCACACACCACGGCGGTAGCCATCAATAGCCAGGCGGAAGACAAGGTACCGCCCACCATATAATGACACTGCAATCCGTCACGATTTCCGGGGCGGAACCAACGCCATCAAAAGCCTGCCAGAAACACTGCACAGAAGACCAAAGACTCACCATCAGAGACACAGAAAAAAACAACACCTCCATGGAACCGGAACTGCAAGTCTTGCCGATGCTCTTCTACGCCATGCTCCACCTGGAACACCAATGCCGATGAAGATGATGGCGGTGAGTACAGCCGCCTGGCACACAAGGGAGGGAGGGAGGAAAAGTAGAGTGACACGCACCACACACACCAGACACACACCCACCATACACGCAACCAGCTGCAGATGTAAACCAATGGCACACGGCGCACAGCATAATAATACAAGGACTTGAGTACTGAAGTTATGAAAATGTATTTGCAAGGCAAAAGCCACCACATATACCAATTTGAAAACAAAAAGATCTATACAATTGTCCACAAAGGGCCAATGCCCAGTCCAAAGTACAAAGGGCTCACATGACCACAGGGCACAGTCCAAGGCCCAACTTGTCTCCTGACAACATCCTTACAGACCTCTATAGGGGCATCATCATTGAAGTGGGCAGGCACCTCAGGGAAAGAGGGTGGGGGTCACCGCCACCGAAGTCGGGGACTTGCCCACTGGTTCTGGAGGGGGCTCCATGCCCACTTCTCTTTGCTGGGGAGTGCAATGTCACAGTCTCTGAGGTGGGGAACGTGCCCACTGGTTCTGGAGGGGGCTCCATTTCCCAATGCTGGGGAATGCAAGGTCACAGTCTCTGAGGTGGGGAACTTGCCCACTGGTTCTGGAGGGGGGTCCTTGTACAGCAGTCTCTGGAGGGTGGCCTACATGTCCGCTGCTGGAGTGAGGGCTGCCCCCTCTCAGCTGGAGGTGAGGGGTCCGTGACCACTGGGGATGGAGGTGGTGGTGTTGGTACCCTGCCAGCCTCTGCAGGAGGTGAGGGCTGCTGTGTCTCAGCAGGGGAAGGGGCCTCCTGGGCAGCCTCATTTGGAGGCGAGGGCTGCAGTGTCTCAGCTGGAGGTGAGACCTTCTTCCCTTTCATGTCAGTAGGTGAGGGTTCCTTCCCCTTCCAGGGTGGTGGAGTGGGATCCTTCCCCTTCCTGGCTGGTGGAGTGGGATCCTTACCCTTCCTGGCTGGTGGAGTGGGATCCTTCACTGTCTTGCCTCCACGACTAGGAGGTGCCTCCACTGTCCCCTGGGACTGTTTGGCTGAGGTGCTGGGCTTGGTCGTTGGGCCCCTGCTCTTATGGGCAGGATGGGGGGAGGAAGGGGGAGGTAAAAGGTCAAGTTGGGCAAGGAAAAGCTTCTTAGGGACATTGGGGTAGGATGAGGGAAGAGGGATGTGAGTGGAGGTTGAGGAAGTGGGTGCTGGAGGAGTACGTCTGCTGGACTTGGATGCAGGTGCATGGGTAGTATGCTGATGCGAGGTGAATGGCTGTTGGGTGTCTGCGTGCCTGCATTTGTGTCCTTTAGGAGGGGGATAGACAGGTTGGGAGAGGACACACAGGACATGTGCATGGATGTTGTGAAGGTGTCTGCCAATGAGTTGTGTGTGCTGCTTGGTGTGGTGATGCTGGTGGTGGCTGTTGAAGCAGTACATGCAGGTGTGAGTGTGGACGTGACTGTGAGGGAGGTGGAGGAGGAGAGGGAGACAGTGGAGGCAGTGGATGAGGTTGTGTGTGCAACTGTCTGGTGTTTGCATGAGTGCTTGTGGACTCAAGTGTGGTGCCAGTGTTTGACTGTGCCACCCTTCTGTGTTGTCTTGTGTGCATGCTCGTCTGTATGTGTGCATGGCATGGGTTGGAGGGCAGACGGTAGAAACAGGGACAATGGCTGTCATCAGAGAGGAGGCCAGAGCCTGAATCGATCTCTGTTGGGATGCCAATCCACCGTGGATGCCCTCTAGAAATGCTTGCATTGCTGCATCTAGGATGCCAGACCCTGGATGGCATTCACAATGGTTGCCTGCCCTACAGAGATGGATCTCAGGAGGTCAATAGCCTCCTCACTCAGGGCAGCAGGGCTCACTGGGGCAGGGCCCGAGGTGCCTGGTGCAAAGGAGATGCCCACCCACCTGGGCAAGCAAGCACAGGCAACTCGCTGAGGGGCTACTGTGAGGGCGGTGCTGATACAGGAGTTGGCAGTTGTACCTGCAGCTGTGATGGTCATAGAGGTGTCTGCCACCAGCAGGGAGCTTCCATCGGAGGAGGTGTCTGAGTCAGTGTTGTCACCTCTCATCTCTGCCGTGGTGCTCCCCTCGCCCTCCGTCCCATTGGTTCCCTCTGCATGAGTGGACTCTGCCTCCTGGGTCCTGTGGGATGCAGCTCCCTCTGTCACCGGTGCCCCTGATCCTCTGCCAGATGATGCTAATGCACACATGGACAGGATGACAGAAGAAAAAAGGGGGGGAGAGAGAAAGTGAACACTGGGTCAATTACAGCACCAACACCACAGTTGGTATGCACAGCACCGTCACACACAGGGATCAGGATTGAGCACTATGCATTGCACTGGCATTGATTTGGCTAGATGCCACACCAGGATGAGGGCCAAACTCCACCAACTGCACACATCCTGGGACCCACAACGCCCTGACTGACTTGGAATGCAAACAAGCTAGGTTACCTGCATTTGCCATACACCCATTACCCTTGAGCTGGATCACGCTGCAATGTCTGGCCTGGCATTAAGGGGCACCCACTAACTCACAACCACCACCCAGATCCCATGTCACTTACCACTTATTGTAGTACCACCCACTGCACTCACCCCCTTGTGGCTGGTGGAATGCCCTCAAGCACCCATCCAGATCTGGGTAGGCCACCGGCAGTATGCAGGCCATCAGAGGGGTCAGGTTCCGACAGGCACCCCTTCCTCATTGGGAGGCCATTCCCAGCTGGGCCTCCAAGGTCTTCTGTGCCCAGCATCTCAGGTCCTCCACCGTTTCCTGCAGTGGGTGCTTCGCCTGTGTAGACCCCTAGGGTCCACATGTCCTTGGCAATGGCATGCCACAATCCCTTCTCATTGGCACACACATCGTCCGGCGCCCACCATGTACACTACGACCAGACATTCCCCCTCCGATGACACGATGCTTGCGCACACATCTCCATGCATCCTTCCCACATGCATCGTGACCAGGGTGTACTCACCTTTTGGTCTGGAGGCCCATACAGAAGTCCATACTGGGGTAGGACCCCATCCACCAATCGCTCCAACTCCTCTGAAGTGAAGGCAGGGGCCCTTTCCCCGTTCACACAGGTCATGGTAGGTTCCAGACACAGGTCACAGCAGAACACGCATAGGTGTTGTCCTGTGGAAAGTCAGGAAACAAGTGTGGATTTAGTTAAAAAATGGCAGTCACGTCCATGGCGGTGTACACCGTCACCTTCGGCGCTGATCCCATTGGCCACTGTACTCCATAGAGCCCCATATTAGCCAATGAGGAATTGCACAGCGGTGCAAGACCACCTTCCGCCACGATGCCCAACGTCGGCGGAGTTACTTCACTTCCACCGGTCCCAGGACAGGACAGGCGGTCACCATTTCAAGGTGGTGGACAATGATCAGATAAACCATAACTGTGTCCTTGCCTAAAATTGCACATACATTGCCATTCCCACTGTCCAATCACATTGATGCTGTTTGTACACTGAGGTTGTGGTTCCATTGATCAAATTGTGAGAGCCTACTCACTCTCGTGTCCCTCAGATACCTACCACTGCAGATTAATAGGAGGAGGAGACAAACCCCTGTGTACAAACCCCTTGTGGACTTATCAGCCATCCGTCATCCCACTGCGACCCCCCCCTCTTGTGCAAGTGCTATCAGTGCTCCATTTCCTGGCAACTAGTCCTTTCCAAGTGACAGTGGCCTTGGCAGCAGGAATGTCACAGCCAATGTTCTCAATCGTGCTGGCAAGGGTTTTGTCTGCCCTGGTGAAATACATATGCAGCTACACTGTTTTCCCCCAGGTGAAAGATTTGGCCACTGTGAAGGCAGGATTTTATGCAATGGTGCATATCACCAATAGTATTGGGGCAATTGACTGTATGCCTATTGTGTTTGTCCCCCCTGCCAGAATTAACAGATGTTCAGGAATCGGAAGAGTTTCCACTCACTGAATGTGGAAATGGTGTGCCTGGCGGACCAGTACATCTCCCACGTCACTGCCAAGTATCCTGGGTCGGTGCATGACGCCTTTGTCCTGAGGAATAGGAGCATCCCAAATGTGATGGCCCAACTACAGAGGCACAGGATGTGGCTAATGGGTGAGCCAGAGTCCCCACCCACTGTATTTAAGTGTATGCCTTCAGGTGTTACCCCCAATAGCATTGTGTAAGGCTAATGTTTGTAACTCAATACTTGCAGGTGGCTCTGGCTGCCCAAACCTATCTTGGCTCCTGACCCCTGTGAAGAATGCCAGGACAGGGGCTGAGAACTGTTATAATGAGGAACATGGGTGAACCAGAATAATAATCGAAAGGACCTTCAGCCTCCTGAAGGCCAGGTTCAGGTGCCTCCATCTGACAGGTGGATCCCTGTGCTACTCACCCGGGAAGGGCTGCTAGATAGTAGTGGCATGCAGCATGTTGCAAAACCTGGCCCTCAGACGACATGTGCCTTTTCTGCAGGAGGAGGGGACTGGAGATGCCCCTGTGGCAGCAGTAGACCCCGAGGACAGTGAGGATCAGGAGGCAGAGGATGAAGTTGTGGACAACAGAACATCAGTTATACGTCAATAAGTCCAATGACACAGGTGAGACAATGGAACTGATCATTGTTCTGACTATTGATCACATCTGTGTGACTGAAGCATGATGACATTCGCTTCATTTGAATCTCAACTTACTGTCACCTATGACTTGTCATTTTACAGATGTTGGTGATATGACAACAGTGTCCTGATGCGATTACTGTAGACAGTTACAGGTCATTAATTGTATGCTATCACAATGTTCATATAATTTGCACCAGATGTGACTGTTCCCCTGAATGCACATTCTCAACACATAAATTACTATCAGTCAAGTTGTGTTCAAGGGTGTTTATTGTAGTGCTATAAAATTGGGGGAATGGTGCAATGGAATGGGGTGATGGAGGAAAGTCCAGGGTATTGTTCCAGTCTGTTTGTAGCACAGGTGCAGTGTCCAAGGGGCAATGGGAAGGAGAGCAAAGGCCGTTCAAAGTGGACAAGGTGACAGGGTGGAACAAAAGGCGGCAAATAAGGAGAGTCTCATTTCCTGCCGGTGGTCTTGGTCTTGGCAAGTGTCTCTGGCTTCTGTCTGGGTCGCAGGGAACGTTTACGAGGTGGTTCACCTTCAGCAGGGGAGGGGTGCTGGTGGCCTGTGGGTCCTGTGATGGGGCCTCCTGCCCACTAGCTGCAGCGGAAGTGGTGGGCTGGTCAATAGACTGGCTAGTGGTAGGGGCCCGGTGGTGTGCTGCCAAGTCCCTCCTGATGTTGGCCATGTCTGCCAGCACCCCTGCTATGGAGATCATGGTGGTGTTGAGAGCCTGCATGTCCTCCCTGATCTCCTGATCGTGTTCCTCCTGCAGGCGCTTGTTCTCCTGCATGTTGTTAAGGATCTGGACTATCATGTCCTGGGATTGTTGGTAGGCCCGCAGGATCTTGGTGAGTGCCTCCTGGAGAGTCGGTTCCCTGGGAATGTCCTCCCCCTGTGCCTCTGTTCCATTAGCGGTGAGCCCACTGGCACTGACCCCAGGTCCCTGATGGTCTTGGATGTGAGGTGTGGACTGGGGTCACTGTACAGGTGGGTACACTGCTGATTGACGTGTCCTGGGGACGGAGGTGTGGAGATGCTGGGTGGGTGCTGTGGTGTTGGATACTGATGGGGGAGGCTCTGTGGTAGACTGTGAGTGGGCTGGGGTGACCGACTGTGCAGTGGTCCCTGATGTACCAGGCTGTTGATCCAGATCCTGAAGTCCAGAGTTACTGCATTCACTGGGGGCATCTTCTGTTGGGGGACTGGTTTGTCGTGGCACCTCCTCTCCGCTGACATTGCCTGGGGCACTTGTGGGGATGTAAGTGATGTATTATGCTTCATGCCTGTAACATATTGTACAATCCTAGCTTCCCCTCTATCTTTGCTGTTACCCTGCCACCTTGGTTTGTGTATGCTGATTAATTGTGGGATTGTTAGTTCCTCTATGCTGTGCTTGCTTTAGTGATGGGTGTTGATGCAGGGCTAGGAGGGCTGTCCATGGATTGGTATAGCATGCAGAGCTGGGCATTGTGGTTAGTCATATGTGTAGGTGCAGTGTGTGAAATGGAGTGGAGTGATGGGAGAGAGGGTGAGGATGTGAGATGGCATGCAGGTATGGGGTTGAGAAGTAGTAAATGTTGACTCACCAGTGTCCAGTCCTCCGGCTACTCCAGTGAGTCTCTCAGGATGCAGTAATGACAAGACTTGCTCCTCCCATGCTGAGCTATGGAGGAGGAGGTGGGGGTCAACCACCAGTCCCCTGTTTGGCGAGCTGGTGCCTTGCTGCTATGGAACGTACCTTCCCCTGTGGGTCGTTCCACCTCTTCCTGATGTTGTTCCTTGTTCTTGGATGCTGCCCCATGGCGTTCACCCTGTCCATGATTCTCCACCATAGCTCCATCTTCCTGCCAATGGATATTTGCTGTACCTGTGCTCCAAACAGCTGTGGCTCTACACTGACTATTTCCTCCACCATGACCCTCAACTCCTCAACTCTGAAATGGGGGTGCCTTGGTGGGGACATGAGTGTTGTGTGGTGTGTGTAAGTGTGTGGGTGTTGGGTACTGTGGTTGGGTTTGCGTAGTGGGGTGTGTGAGGGATGTATGGGGGTATGTGGTGTGTGTGTCTAGTTGTCGCAGTGGTCTTGGTGTCAGTCTGGTGGCAATGATTTGTTTTCATAAAGAGTTGTGTGTGATGTGGGTGGGTGTTTTATAGTTCTGTGGGTGGGTGGGTGTGTTGTGTGTATGAGTGTCAGGTGTGTGTTTTTGGTATTGGCCAATGTTGTGCAATTTAGTATTTGTGTGGCCATTCTGAGTGCGCCAGTGTGTACCGCAAATGGTTTACTGCCAATGAATGTCCGCAGGTCATGATGTAGTGGGCGTTTTTTTGCTGGCTTAACGGAATGGGTGTTGGTACCGACAGTTTACCACTGACCTTTGGGCTGGCAGATTTGTGTATGTGGCAGTATTCTGTCGGATTAGTGTGTGTGTCATAATATGGCGAAGGATATTCACCACCGCAGCAGTATGTTGGCGGCCATCACTGTGGCGGCAAGCGGAATTTACCGCCAATGTCATAATGAGGGCCTATGTTATTAATGGTGTATATTCTGTTGGACAGCGTATTCATGACATTATCGACACTAGCTAAAGCCTAATCTATATTTTCTTTATCTATCTGCCTTAAACGTGCAGCCTCTACCATTTGAGAAAGCTTCCATATTTCATTGTATATGGCATACAACAATCGTTTAGAGCAGGGCTTTCTTGGACCTAGTGAGAATCCTGCAAGCCTACTTCCTCTTGATAGGAGACTAAGATGTGCTTTAGCTGCTGTTCAGGTGTTAGTGCATGACCATGTTGGCACAGTTTACCCACACTGTATGTAGTAACTATACCAGAGTGTTGACCTAACAAACCGTGCCTGACACTCATATGTTTCCATTGGCCTCAAAAACCACCCACTTGGACTTGAAAGTGTGGAGTTAAAGGTACCATACTGAACCCAAGCATTTAGTTCTTCCTCAGTGACATTTAGGAATGATTGCCAATTGCTGAATTTTGCTGGTGGGGGAGGAGGGCTAGTGGGCATATTCATTTCTTTTGTTTTTGCTAACCCTAGGCAGGGTGTTTGCTGAACGGTGTCATTTAAGAATATCATTTGGACAGTAATAAGGCATGCTCTAAACAAAGTTTCTCTGCCCTGAATTTGCCAATCTTGTGTTCCCCATACACTTTTCACATCTATGCTGCTCTTCCAGTATTCATAACCTTCAACAGTAAGCCGGGGAACAAAGTAATATGAAAAGATTCATTTGGTGTCAGTAAACAAACTTATCTGCATTTTGGAAGGTGGTAAATTGAAATAATATGACTCTGCATTTGTAGTGTCATGCCCAGAAAAGTAGGCAAATTTGTCTACATATGTTTTGGGGCTTCCCACAGGTGGAGTTGAACAATGTTCCCATTGTGTGTACTTTGTCTAGTTGCTCGGCGCAGAAAGTAATGTCCCCAGCGGTTATAACAGAACATTTTCCCATCATTCGCTGTGTTCATATACACATCATCACTTTCAAATACATAGTAATCCTGCAGCTCAGCAAGCATAAAATCAACTATTTTAAAATCCCAGTCATCAGAAACAACACCAGGTGTAATTACATCGGTCATTGAAATTTTGAATACATAAGGAATTCAGATAACCTCAGTAGACCCATATGTATCAAATGGTACTTTATCCCAAACAATCCCATCTGGAATTGCTTCCGCTGAAATGTTCACAAGGGACAAGTCTCTTCGGACCTATGTGAGGAGAGATATGGTGTTAGAACTTCATCTACTGGCTCGACCGAAGAGCATTCAGGAAGTTAATGGTCATTTATCGGGAGAAAGAAAACAGTCACAAATCCATATCAGAATCCATAACAGAAAGGCAAGCGATGTCAATAAAATCCACATATAATTCCATGGATAAACCAAATACTTATTTTTAATTCATATGTACAGCTTACATGTATTTGAAACAGTTGCAGATGAAGTTGAAGAAAAGCCATCAAGGTCAATGAAATAACCAGAAGCAGTCTCTGTGAACACAGGAGCCGATGCATTACTGGTGGATGAATCCACTTCAAATGGAGGTTCATAGTATACAAAGTTGTCAGTTTGTGTTGCATTGGAGTAGAAAACAGTCACATCTTGGACAGTTATTGTCGGCGAAGTGGTAACAGGAATCAGCAGTAGCTCATTTTCCACCCTCCTCATGCTTGAGGAGGCATTTGTAGCATTGTTGTACATTCTGGTATATTCAGAAGTGTTGCTGTTTCTTCTTTGAAGAGGTACATCCTGTTGGGTAGTGAGAGGGAACCCGGAACTACCCAAGGGATCTCAGGATCTATTGTGCAGAATATGCCACATGGTGCAATTTGATGTTGTCGACTGAGATAAATCTGTTCCCTTTGGAACCTGACAGTGGTGGTAGAATGACAGTTATGGTGCCTTGAATCCTCAGGACTGGAACCAGTGCTCTGTAAGATGGGCCGAATTCCTTCTTCACAGCAATCTTCTCACAAACCAGATCCCCTACTTTAGCATTCCAGGCTGTAGAAGTTGTTGGCAAATCCCATATTCCTAAGGTGGCAGCACTGGATGATGAATTTTCATCACAAAATTGTTGAAGGTCCTGTAAGACAGTGAGACATTCATTTATCTCAAAAGGTGTGTCAGCTGCCACCACACCAGAGCCAGCTAGACCTGGGGCACACATAGGTATCCCAAAGAGGACCTCTTAAGGAGTGCGTCTTCCCAAGGACCATCTTGGCAGAATCATTCAGTGTTCTCTAGACCCCATATAGGTGATGAAGCCAACTGCTGCCTGAAACTAATACTCTAGCTGTTAAGGACTGCTTTAGGTCATGATTCCTCCTCTCCCGAATTTCCCTTGAGATGATATGGGGAGGAGTAATGGAGTTCAACACCCATCTTCTTAATTGTGCCCTGAGTGCCTAGAGGCAAAAGCAGGGCCCTGGTCCAAGTGAAATACTGCAACCACATATGTACTGATAAAGACCAGCAAGTCTCTTATAACAGTTTCAGCATCAGCTGACCATTGTGGCCATACCCACAGGAATCTAGAACAAGAATCAACTGTGACTAAGATGTATTTGTATCCACCATCAGGTAAGGGACCGCAATGGTCCAGGTACACACAATGTAGTAGCCTATTGGGCACTAAGAGGGATGTCTGCTGCAAGCGTCTAATGTTTGAGCCCTTTATTTGCTGGGAAATATCACAGCAACTGACATATTGCTTGGTCTGTTGGTATAGACCCGGCCACTAGAAGCATTTCTGTAAAGTGGTACTGTGGCCGCGACACTAACATGAGCAGATGAGACACCCTCAGGCGCTGCTCTGATTAGATCTAATCTCTGGTCTTGGTTGGGAATCATTCGATCTCCCACCCCAGGAATTGTTGCAAATGGCAACATTCTGTGCACTGATATGGTAGGATTATTTTGTAGGGTATGCTTTTGGAAGAGGCTTGCCCTCAACCAAAGCTTTCACAGCAGCCTCAATTTCATTATCCAGTCTTGTGTGGGAATGAGTCACTGCAGCAACAGAAGCTGTAGCTACTGCTGATTTGGCCACTTCATCAGTCAAAGTATTTCCTGTAACGTACTCCTACATGTTGGTGGCCCAGTGTATGTACCACATGAGCATCTGGTAACTTATCTTTAAGATCAGCCACCCTCCCCCACAGAGTTCTGTGTTTTATGGTATTCCCCTTTGAGTCTCTGAACCTGTTCAACCGCCAATGATAGAGATAATCATTGTAGGAGTGGACACAGTGTACGAATCACACACAATCAATGTGAGCTGTTTGGGATCTGTATGTTCCAGTGACAAAATAAGAGTTTTAAGCTCAGCCAACTGAGCAGTGCAGTCTCCCAGGGTCTGGGGGAAGGTATGTTGAGTATGGAATACACCATCCTTCACCAATCTGCTCACAGCTGCGCACACAGCTAAGTATCAATGCTTTGTACCTACAGCTGGTTGTGCTGAACCATCAGTGTAAATGACAGTTTGGTATCTGTCAAGCAGCAGGATGTTAGTAGGTGCGGAGTACTGCTGTTCGTATTGGAGAAATTATTGTCTTTGAGGTTTAGGGTCAAAGCTGTAATCAACATTAGTGGCAGTCAGGGAGGTTGCCCATTCAATGCACCATGGATGTAATGCTTTAGCATTATGAACGCTTGCTTTGGTGACAGCCTCTAAAGCTGGCACCGGGGTACAATAATAATGAGTTTCCCTTGAGCAAGTGGCCTCTCCTTAATGACAGGCATCAGTACAGCAGTCAAAATCTTTTTTGTGGGTGCAAGACGTTGTTCTTCATTGGAATACAAGTGTGATTTGTATGGTATTAGCACTGTTTCACCTTCATTAAAGGTGGCATAGGTGAACCTGATGGCACCTGCAATTATTCTGAAGCCCAAATTTGTTTTGTTGTCACTTGTGTAGGTGTTTCACTTCTAGTATCTCTTGCGGGAATCCTCTATGGATGCGTGTGTGTCCAACTGTCCAGTGTCTGCTTGAAAAATCTGGGTGAATTCAGTGGTTTGATGCATTGTGCATAATCTGGAACGTAAGTTCTGCCAAAGTTATAGAAACCAAGTAATGACTGCAGTTTCTTGATCATGTTTGGTGATCAATCAATCAATCAAACAATTGATAAAGCGCGCTACTCACCCGTTAGGGTCTCAAGGTGCTGGGGAGGGGGGGAGCTAGTGGTCGAAAAGCTATGTCTTGAGACATTTTCTGAAGGCTATGAGGTCTTGGGTCTGGCATAGTTGGAGCGGTAGGCAGTTCTAGGTCTTGGCGGCGAGGGAAGAGAAGGATCTTCCTCCGGTGGTGGAGCGGTGAATGCGGGGGACAGAGGCGAGGGCGAGGCTGGCGGAGCAGAGCTGGCGGGCAGGGCTGTGGAAGGTGAGTCTGTCATTGAGATAGGCCGGACCTGTGTTGTGGAGGGCTTTGTGTGCGTGGGTGAGTAGTTTGAAGGTGATCCTCTTCGATACGGGTAGCCAGTGTAGTTCTCTGAGATGGGCTGAGATGTGGTTGCGGCGTGGGATGTCAAGGATGAGTCGGGCGAAGGCGTTTTGGATGCATTGCATTTTTTTTTTTAGTTTGGCTGTGGTTCCTGCATAGAGTGCGTTGCTGAATTCCAGTCGGCTGCTGACTAGGGCGTGGGTGACTGTTTTTCTGGTTTCTACCGGAATCCGGAGAGCGCGGAGGGTGTTGGAGCAGGAAGAGTGCTGAGTCAAGGATGATGCCTAGGTTCCGTACTTGGGTGGTGGGAGCGGCTCCGAGGGATGTAGGCCACCAGGAGTCATTCCAGGTGGAGAGGTTGCTGCTGAGGATGAGAACCTCTGTTTGGTCTGTGTTTAGCTTGAGGCGGCTTGTTTCCATCCAGTCGCCGATAGCGTGAAGTCCCTTGTGGAGGTTGTTTCTTGCTGTTGTGGGGTCTTTCGTGAGGGAGATGATCAGCTGAGTGTCATCTGCGTAGGATACTATGCTGATGTTGTGGGGTTGTGCGATGTTGGCGAGGGGAACCATGCAAACATTGAAAAGTGTTGGGCTGAGGGAGGATCCTTGAGGGACGCCACATACGGTTTTGGAGGATTCGGACAGGTAGGGCGGAAGGCGGACTCTCTGGCTTCTGCCGGAGAGGAAAGAGAAGATCCAGTCGAGGGCCTTGTCATGGATCCCGGTGTTGTGGAGGTGTGTATGAAGGGTGTGGTGACAGACGGTATCCAAGAGGATGAGAGCTGCGGTTTCGCCTTTGTCGAGCATGGTCCTGATGTCATCAGTGGCAATGAGTGTGGTCTCCGTGCTGTGGTTCTTGCGAAATCGGGATTGGGAGGCATTGAGTGCTTTGCTGTCTTCCAGGTAGCGGGAAAGTTGGCTGTTCACAATTTTTTTGATGACTTTCGCTGGGAAGGGGAGGAGGGAGATGGGTCGGTAGTTAATGGGGTTATCTGGATCTGCTTTGGGTTTCTCCAGCAGGGTGTTGACGTTGGCGTGTTTCCATCTCTCCGGGAAGGTGGCTGTCTCGAAGGAGCTGTTGATGATTGCGCAGAGGTTGGGTGCGATGATGTTGCTGGCTTTGTTGAAAATCTGGTGCGGGCAGGGCTCCTAGGGGGAGCCGGAGTGGATGGAGGCCATGGTGTTGATGGTGTCTTCATTGTTGACTTGGTTCCAGGAGCATAGATGGTTGGTGTTGTTTGATGCGTTGGGTTCTTGGTTTTCTGTGGTTGGCTGATGGGTCTGGGGTTCAAAGCTTTTGTGGATGTCTTCGAGCTTTCAACGGAAGTGAGTGGTGAAGGAGTTGCAGAGTTCCTGTGATGGCGAGGGTTCGTGGGAGCAGGTCCTGGGGTTGGAGAGTTCTTTGATGATGCTGAAGAGCTCTTTGTTGTTGTGGGCGTTGGTGTCTATTCGACTTTTGTAGTTGGTTCTTTTGGTCACGCAGGTCAGCTGGTGAAGTTTGCGGATGGCAGTCTTGAGGGCGGTGTAGTTGGATTTGGTGGGTGCAAGGCGCCGGGTCTTCTCCATTCTTCGACATTCCCGTTTGGATGCCTGCAGGTCGGGGTGGACCAGCTGGCCTTGGGTCTGTGGTGGGAGTCTGAGGGTTGTTTGAGTGGTGCGAGGGTGTTGGCGCAGTCTTATAGCCATTTGTGCAAGTAGGTGGCGGCTCTGCTGGGGTCCCGGGTCCTGGGAGGGTGCCTGGGTGAGAGATCAGCTGTTCTGTTGAGATTCTGTTCCAGTTCTGGTGGGGGATTTAGTGATGAGGTGGTGGGTGACCGGCTTCTGAAAGGAGGAATGGGTGCAGCGATGGTCGGTCCATAGGAGTTCGGTGGTGTGGCTGAAGGAGATGTGGTTGCTGGCTGAGAAGATGGGGTCGAGTGTATATCCTGCAGTGTGGGTGGGTGACGTGACGAGTTGCTTGAGGCCGAGGTTGGCAAGGTTGTCGATTAGGTTGGTGGTGTTGATGTTGTTGTTGTTTTCGAGGTGGAAGTTCAGGTTGCCGAGAAGGATGTAGTCCGTTGAGGTGAGGGCTTGGGCGCTGATGGCGTCGGCGATGTTGTCGCAGAATTGCGGTCTGGGGCCTGGGGGTCTATAGACCAGTGTTCCTCTGAGGGTGGTGTTGGCGTTGATGTGGATTTTGAAATGGTGTTTTTGTGGACTATGGGGATTCCTCTTCCTGGTTTGTTGCTGCGGTCTCTTCTGGTGATCTTGTAGTTTTCTAGTATGGCTATGGCTATGTCTGGTTCAGAGGCCGAATTTATCAAGTTTTCGGTTAGGAATGCGACGTCAGGCGAGGATGTGGTCAGTAGGTCCCAGAGTTCGATTGCATCCTTGTGGACGGAGCGGGTGTTAAGCAGGATGCATCTTAGGCGGCAGTCTGAGGCTTTGAGTTGGAGCTTGGAGGTTATGTTGCAGGTGAAGTTGCAGACTTTGCAGGAGAAGGGTCCTTTGGTGCGCATCGGGGTGGACTGGAAGCAGGTGGAGGAGTGTCCTGAATTGAGGGCGTGGAGGTCGTAGGCAGTGTAGTGGAGATTGGTGGTACGGGGGTGTGTTGGCCAGGGGGCAGACGGGCTTGCCTTTGGTGCACCAGTGGCGTACCACCAGGGCGTCCGCTGCGTGTCCGTGCTGCGGCCGGCATAAGAGGGGAGGTGGGAGGGCGTGGCAGCTGGGAGGAGGGGGGGTTTAACCAATGGAGGAGCAGGTGGGGCAGGGGAGCGGGGCTCTGAGGCGGGAAAGAGAGGCAGGAATGAAGAGAGAAAACCGACCGGAGAAACTTGGTGGAGGGAGGAGGACGGGACCACGGGGACGCAGCGGCGAGGCAGAGCTGGGGAAAAGTGAAATTGGCAGAATCGAAAGGCAGCCGAGTCTAGCGGCGGTGAGGAGGAAGCGACCTGCCTGCAAGAGCGGGGTCAGAGGTTGCTACCTTCTCCGCGCTGTGGCCGGCATAAGAGGGGAGGTGGGAGGGCGTGGCAGCTGGGAGGAGGGGGGGATTAACAAATTGAAGAGCAGGGGGGGTGGGGGAGAGGGTCTCTGAGGCAGGAAAGAGAGGTGGGAACGAAGAGAGAAAACAGACCAGAGAAACTAGGTGGAGGGAGGAGGGCGGGCCGCGGGGACGCAGCGGCAAGGCAGAGCTTGGGAAAAGTGAAATTGGCAGAATTGAAAGGCAGCCAAGTCTAGCGGCGGTGAGGAGGAAGCGACCTGCCTGCAAGAGCAGGGTCAAAGGTCGCAGATTGGAGTTGAGCACATTTTTCTAAAAAGTGTGCGGCCAGGCTCTTGCCCTCATTTGATAGCTTGTATCCCAGGAACAATACACTTAGTTTTCTTGGGCAGTGAACCCTAAAACGATCAGATCGACTCTGGCAAGATGAATGTTGAGGTCATCATCTCTGAGATAGATGTCATCCACATAGGACAAGGCCTCCACATCAATATCATGTAATATTGATGTTACATGGGCAGAAAACAACCCTGGGCTGTTCTTATATCCCGGGGGCAAACAGAAAAAACATTTTTGTGAGCCAAATGAGAGTGCACTCAGGTCCCGACTTTCATGTGCTAAGTTTTCGCAGAAAGAAATGTTTTGGAAATATCCAAGGTTGGTTTGTATTTTTTACGCACTATGTTGTTAATTAGTGCGGTGCTGTGTTCACTTTGTATTGCATATGTGCGTGTGTAGTTGGTTAGGTGTCTGTAATCTAAGACTATTCTAGAGGAATGGTCTGGTTTTGCAACAGGAAATAACGGGTTATTCATTGCAGAGACACAGGGCTCTATTAATCCCTGGTCCTCAAGCTGAGTGAGGGTCTCTCTCACTGGATCTTTAGCTTTGTATTTAACAGGATATTGCGGCTGAGGCTGGGGTATAGACCTGATAGGTATTACATGGTAGGGGGGAATCCTTATCCATCCTACGTGGTTGTGGTATAGCACAGGTGCCTGCACCAAAGTCCAGTCGACAGCGTAGGCTTCTTTTACCACCTCTGGAACAAGATCTGAGAAAGAAGGCAAAATTACATCTCCCCCATGTGGGAGACGTGTTCAGGTGGCCAGTCTCTTTCTGCCAATAGGATTTTACAATTAAGCTCTTCCCAAAAAATTACACTAATAGTGCCCTCTATATCTCCCTCAATTTGGATATTTAAATCATAAACCCTGTCAGGTGGGAGAACGAGCCTGTCTGCGGTCTCGACTGCAAGAAAGTCGTTAGTTGCTGTTGCATCCAGATGATCTTTGAGACTCTGGTGACATGTTGTGACTTCTGTCCAGCAGGGTCCCTTCCCAAGTCTTGTTCCTCAGCAATGTTCTCAAGTTTGCTGGCATGTTTTATTGAAATTGTTGCCACCTTTTTCTTTTTAAATTGTGTTATTTATTGTGAGAATTTGTCTTATTTTTTGTTTGAAGACCGCTGGTAGTCTTTCTTCTGTTTCACGTAGTCAGTACGTTGCTCTGACTGGCCCACTCTCTCACTCTGTCTTTTCGGTGTGTCCTGAAAGGAACAAGAGGGACGTGAATCAGTATATCTGTCAGGAGTCTTTAAAGTTTCTTTATTTTTGAGATTATGGTGGTCATTATGAGTTTGGCGGTAACACCACTGACAGTGTGGCGGAGCAGGACCACCAAATTATGACCACGGCTGGGAAAGGGCTGCAAAACAGCCAGTTCACCACCTGTACCACCAGGGCGGTGGGACCACCAGCCTAAAGGTGTACCACCTTTGGCCCAGCAGTCCACCTTATACCGCCGGCAGTATTATCAATCTCCCCTGGCAACCTCGCCAGGAAATCCCTGATGGAAAGGATACTGGTGACAGGAATTAACATACCTATCGCCAGTATACAACTCCCCCACCCCCCCCACCGAAACAGCCATTGCCCCCTCCCACCCCGAACCCCGGACATGCCCCCTGCCGCCTATCAACGCATGCATACACCACACACACACTCAGACATCAACGCACACACATACACATGTCCACAACATCCCCCTGCCCCCCACTGACACGCGTTCACACATTCACACAGATACATGCACAAACACGCACACAAACACCCTCCCCTCCATTCACACACACTCACACCCTCATTCATGCACACATCACTCAACACCTCCCTCACCCTCTTGCCCCCCTTCCCCTGTTGGACGATCACTTTACCTGTTCGCGGAGGTACTCTGAGAGGGAACGGGGTCCATGGGGCCTGCTCTGCCGGCACCACCCAATCACCACAACACCACCACATTCATTACAAAGTTGTAATATGGCAGGCTGTGTTGTGATGACGTGGCGGTGCCAGAAGAGCAACCTCTAGTAGACCGCCGCCCGCCAGTATGGCTGCTAGCGGCTCTCTGCCCAATTTGTGGCAGAGAGCTACCAGGAGTCATAATATGGCAGTCTCAAGACCGCCATCACTGGCGGTCTCCTGGCCGGCGTGACTTCAGCAGTCAACCGTTTTGATCGTCGCAGTCATAATGAGGGCCTATATCTCTTTTCGGAGCTCTCCGGATGCAGAGAGTCTGCTCTCTGACTTAGTCTGTCTTGATTTTGTTTTTCTTTATCCCAGCATTTCATAGAACCCTCTTGTGCTTGTTTAGTACCGTCCTTAAGAATTTTACTCTGAATTTCAGGCTCCTTTGGCTTAACTCCCAAAATATTATTTGTGTCAGAAAATAATTTTTGGTAGTTGACACTCCTGTTTCAGCTGTGGAATCTCCCAGAGCCACTGCCATATAGCCAACCCTACCTCTCCTTTTTTAATGTTACTTAGTATTATTGAGGAGACTGTGTTGAAGTTGCGCATCAGTTTCATCCCCGAATCTAGGGCTGGAGCAGCCCTGTGCACATTTTGAATTTGTTTTAACACTTCTGTTAAGTTGGCAAGTGTGGGGGTACCATGTGTGGTAGAGTTAATTTTAGCAAAGACTGTACAGCATGCGGTGCAGTTGTCCACTGAGGGGAACATTCTGAATGGCAAGCACATTGTGAGAATTGTATGTTTATCTTGGGGTCCCTTTTGAGGAAACACTGCTTCCAGCTGATTAGTTTTTTGTGCTATCCAGAACTAAATCTTCTAACATTCTGTGGGTGCTTTGCCCATGATAGAATGTACTGTTTGTGGGTTAATCCCAGTAACGGTCAATTGGTGACCAGCTGGTGCAGCTGGTGCAGCTGGTGCAGCCTGTACTGGGGCGATGTTCAAGGTCCACATACTGAATTGTACTAATAGTCTCATTAGAAAGTGCGCATAAAACAGCTAAAACAGCTATTTGCATTGCCTGTACCGCAGGATGTGGTGTGTATGTGGCAAACATAGGCCACGTTTGTCCGTCATTACTTAAGGGACCTAATCTCACGGGTTGTATTACATGTGGTAAAGCGCCATTTAACTATTTTGATGTTCTTGATAGGAAAGCGATATCTCTATATACCGGTAAGCTTGGTACCGCTGCAGTACGTTTGCTATTTTATATGTGTGAAATGTTTGTGTTCTGTCATCTTCCTCTGGAAAGGTTACCCAGGAAAAGAATGTTTCTGTTTGGTAAGCTTCATGAGCTTCCACGATAAATGTGACATCCCTGCCCTCATTTGTTAAGCATTGGGCTTCTACGTACTGTTTTAATGCGTGACTGACATTTTCTGAAATGTCTGTGGTGTTAGCCATGTTGAATATTAGGAACAGAGACGGAACACCAAATGGGGAAAAAGTCCTTTGAGAGTTCAAGCTTGAACAAGCTACAGCCCAGTTTGGTGCTCACTACTCAGCTGAGGAGTATTTTCCCTGAGACCACGGACATCTCTATATAATGGGACTTAGGGTACCACCTGTTTGTGAGAAAGAGATAGTCATGATATCTGTAAACTAGTGCCAAAACACCATAGTTGGTGGTGCCATGTAGTAGTTGGATTCTTGCTCCTAGCAAGACTGCTGCTTTAGGGGAGACAGCACTTTTGTTTATAGGAGACAAAGCCACGCCTACAACAAATCAAACTGTTGGCCCAACCCCCCTGGCTCACAAGCAGTACCTCACCAAAACTTAGAAAGCAAAGGTGATTTCTGGCAGACTTATGAGACTGTAGCTTGCAACACCTCAGGGAAGTCGTGGTTGAACAGAAGTTATTATTTCTCTTGTTAGCAACAAGTCTCAGTCACAGACAGGAAATTAAGGAGATGTAGGAAAGTCATATTTATTGAAAAAACTGCAATCTGCCACAAAATTCATGTCCTGCTATGATTAGGATAATAAACAGTAAAAGAAGCATGATTGTGAAGATGACAGTTGTGAATATAAAAACCCCCACCATCTTACAATAAACATGAGAATATAAACTTCCTAGCAAATAGAACCTAATATTCAACCTAATGAGAACTAGGTATGATAAACTAATCTGCCAGAACCATGTCTATGAGAAGCGCCCGCCAATCCTCAAATTCTTTAGGAAGGGCAAGTGTAGGAAATTACAGGGAAAAGATGTATGTTGAACAAAGTTTTGACACATTAACTACTGTGTTTATCTTTGATTGTTCTCAGAAAATGTGTCCTCAAAATGATTCATTTGAAATGTGTGTATTTTGTCATGTAATTTAAAGAATCTTTTGGTTTTATTCTGTTATAGGTTACTTCACCGTGCCGCCTTCATTTGGACATTTCAAAGTTGTGACATTTGCAGTTATATGCTGCTGTTGCAAAATACAAAGGTAACATGGGTGGATCATGTGAAAGACACACACACACTTTAAGTGTACGTATCTTGTACAAAGACAACTTGTACAGTGATTGATTTAGAGCTTTTGAGATTGCATTAGACTTGATTTCTGTTAAATATTGCCACCAAGCCAATATGTGCTCCTTAAATAGCTCTAACCATGTGGTGATTGACCCTACAAATACTAATCTCCATTCACATTGGCAAAATCCTCATTTGTGTTAAGTGTATGGAGCTGTTGACGTGTCTTATCATTGAAGAATGAATTTCTTGTAGCACCCCACTGAAAGTTGGTTGTGATGTTCCACCAGATACGGCAACAGGGTATTGGAATGATCCTGTGGCCACAAAATGTAGTACTGCCATGATTTTTACTATTGGTTTCATTGATGTGGGATTCCTATTGTGAGACAGAAGGTCTGGCTCCAGCTGATGACATACATCAAGAAACATTTTCCTACTGAATCTGATTTTTGTAATTTTATCCCTTTCTTCCATAGTGGCAAGATCTGAAACTGTAAATGTGAAAATGGCACAGAGTATTTGGGTTATGCATGGGTTGTAATTTTGTTTTGGAAAATATGACAATTCTTTATTATATATATTTTTTAAATATTAGTTTTTGATTTGTTGTGTTTGCTCTTTTTTGCCATTTTTTTAAATGCAAGAAACTACCTACATGGAATTTATTTCTGAATAACAAATATTGATGAAATAAATAAACACCAGTCTTTGAATTTGTCAATTTTGATTTTATTCAACAGGCCCAAATGTACTGAATCAGGATGAAAACAAAAACTCAAAGAAAAAAACTAAAAAGTCAATCCTGGTAAGTGAAACTATTATTATAGTGCCAAAATGTTCAGAATCCAACACATAATAGAACCTGCATCAAAAAGGTAAATGTGTCCAGAAAATAGTCCACAGAGTGAATGGTAGCCCTACCCTGGAAGAAATTAGGTTCTGTGTCTCTTGGTGGTGTAGGTCATGCCATCCATTCCTGGTGGTCCAGATGAACGTCCCCTCCTGAGGGAAGGCTGTTGCATCAACGGTTGCAGGTAAGGAGGTGGGTGCAAGTGTTTCCTCTTGTGGAAAGGCCTCACTTTATATGGCTGAGGCTGATGTAGTTGGCACAGATGTTGTTGGACTCCACAAAGGGGAAGATGTTGCTGGAGAAGCCTATCACATGTGGTTAAATATATCATTCAGCTCCAGTCAGGGAGCCCAAATTGGAGTTTAGATTCTTCATCTGTAAATTGTGTTCCCTCTGCAACTTTTTCATGTCCCAGAGCTATGTTAGGTCCTGGATCATGATGTCTTGGGACTGATGGAGGGATCCTAAGACTTGGTTGATATTGGCCTTGTTGACAGTGAACCCAGTGACTTCACTTTGCTGGCCCACAGATTCCCTCCAACGAACTTCAACCCTATTACTCTGTGCCCTTGATCCAATGTGCTCCATCCCACTTGGTCCTGGCTGAACTGGAGGTGGTGGTGCTGTGGGATCACAGCAGCCAGGACTAGGTAAACAAGATTGGGGTGATGTTCTTTTGGACACAGGAAGTGGAGGTATCATGAAGCTGAGTTATGGTAAGAGTTGGTGTGGGAGGTGTAGGTATGGGCCAAGTGAGACTCAAAGGAGCTGTCTGCCCAGACAGACCAGAGGGACAATGCAGCTTCTCATCATCTGGACTTGCAGGAGTGGAGTACTCACTGAAGGCTCGTTCCTGGACTGGATTGGAGGTATCCTCAGTGGCAGATGGTTGTCTATGTGCTCTGGGTATTGGACCTCAAATGAATTACAAAGAAATCCAAATTGTAAACTTCTGGATTATACATCACATGAGTTTGAAGGTACAAATGAAGCAATCGAGGAGGAAAAAGGAAATTAATAGAATGATTATACCTTCCAGTGGTTTTTTGAGAAATTACACAACCAGTTTAAATTACACACATAAAAACTTCAAAACAGCAGGCAAAGAGATGTCCTGAAGAGAAAAAGATTAATTAAAAAAGTATACATAAAATATACCAAATATTCAACACAACACAGTAGAGAGGAGAAATGTGAACTAAACCATTCAAAGGCCTAGCAGGCTAACATTAAGACTATTATACAACTCAAAAAGATAACTAGCATTAGTCATCATATAAATATTGCAAAGTACATTTATTATCAATACAGTTAATATTCTGCATACAACATAACATTTCTGATAACCAATTACATCAAGTCAGTGAAATAACTAGAAAGTGACAACATACAAAATGTAACAAACTAATGATATTTTGATACATAGAATACAACGGAGATGGATAAATACTTGATACTTTAATATGTATGCATACATGAAAGAAAAGAGAGAATGAGCAACATCACATTGCAATATTATTTTCAAAATACAAAAACAAGGCATCATATAGTTGTAGTCAATTCAACTAAACATTGACAACACTTGCAAAATTGTAAGTTGAACATACCTAGTAAGATATCTGCAGTGAAGATGAACAGACATTTACAAGATAAAACACATATGCAAAATATCTTAATAGGTGAAAAAAACACTTACAAGCACCATAAAGTCATGTGAAATTCAATGGAGATTGGAACCTGTTATTTTTACTACAGCAAAATACATTCAAACAAACAAACAAGGCAAAAACAACAAATGATCCATGAAGGAAAACACACATACTGACAACACATGTTGACCAGTAGTAAACTGAGATATACAACAATAAACCTACAAATATGAAGATAAAAATGAATTTGATAATTTTACCTTTGGGTTTATATGTCTAACAAAGGTGCAAAACACTTTGGGCCTCATTACGGTTTTGGCGGTCAGTGGACCGTCACGGTGGAGGTGGCGGTCGCACCACCGTGGGTCCGGCAGTAAAGATCACCGCATTACAAGTTGTGGACTTTGGCCAAAGCCAAACCGTCATAACGCCGCCTGGCCTGCCGGTGCGGTCACACCGACGTGGCTGGCGGTGAGCTCCTCTGGCCAAGCGGCAGACCTCTGCCTGCCAGCTGGATTACAAGGTAGCAGATGGCCAGGGTTTCTGTGGCGGTCACCCCGGCACGAAAACCCTGGTGGTCATGCACCTGTCGACAGGAATCCCCATTCCTGTCACCGTCACACACATACACACATGTCCCCACACCCTCTGACCACACACTTGCAAACAACCCCCACCCAACCGCACACATCTATACAAGCACTCCCACCGTCTCTCACACTGCCATACAAACCCCTTCACTCGCACTCACACATACGCACTCCCCTCTGCAATCATTCAAAACCCTATCCCCTCAACGCACACATACATTCACACTCCCCCATCCGCATACGCACACTTGCACACACACCCCCTCACTCGCTCACTTGCACACATGCACCCCAATACACACCTACTAACTCACACTCCGACACACACCCCTCCCCTGCGCATACATGCAGACACCCCCCAACTGCACGCATACATCCAGACACCAACACTCGCTCGCTCACAAACACGCACTTAGACACCCCCATTCGCAAACATACATGCACTCAGACAGATACCCCATCCCTCTGCTTACAAACACATACGCACTTGCACCCTGACACAGCCCCCTCCCCTCTGCATACATGCAGAGGCACACAGTCTCCACTCACACATACATACACACATGCACACCCATTCAGGCACACATACACGCACACACAAAACAACACACATGCACCCAACACCCTCACCCCTTTCGGACGATCAACTTACCTTTTCCGGCGAGGTGGTCATCTGGGAGGGGATGGGTCCTGGTGTATTCCACAGCCAGCACAACAGCGCCGACAGGACTCCGCCACGCTATATTACGTATCGTAATATGGCAGGCGGAGTCCTGTTGCTGTGACAGTGATGTGGTGGAACCACCACAGACATTTGCCCATAACTAGGTGGAAGTATAACAGGACTTCTAATATGGCAGTCAACAGACCGCCACAACTGGTGGTCTGTTGACTGCAGTGGCTTTGGCGGTCTCCTTCACAGACCACTAAAGCCGTAATTAGGCCCTTTATATTTAGTGACACATTCAAAAGTATAAATTATCATTCTCCACTCACCAAGGATTCCTGCCAAACATTCAGGATGTAGGATCTGTAAGACCTCCTTCACTCAGGGAAAAAGTTGTAAGGTGGGGCTGGGAGAACCACTACCTGTCCTCTGGCCTCCAGGTGATGCTTGGAGGCCAAGGAACGCACTCACCCCCACGTGCCGTTCCACCTCTTCCTAGATTCCTCCTGTGTGTGCAGGTTGTTTGTTACAGCATTCACTATTCAACTATTCTGGCCCACATTTGCCTTTTCTGAGCTATGGTTGCATATTTGACTTGGGAGCCAAACAACTGTGGCTCTACTCTAATGATTTTATCCACCACGACTGACAATTCCCCCTCTGTAAAATGGGGATTTCTCCTCCCTGCCATTATCAAAAAATATTGAATCAAACCTTTTAACCCACAAGAAAAAAATGAGAGGAGAAAAAGGGTCAAGAAACAGAGAAATAAAAAAAAAAACTGACTACAATGGAAAATGTCTTCTCCACAATGTTGTGCTCCAGCAGAATTGCAAAGGATCATGGTCCTTAATGGAGTGAATTTTATAGTGTGGTATGCAAGTGAAAACAATTAGTCAACACACATCAGGTGTGTCCTATTAGCATCCATCCACAAGCCACAGGCATAGTACAATGTTGAACATGTCCTGAGATATACTCCCGCCGTTAGGAATCCACTGCTAGAACAACACCTGCACAACTGTGAGATGGAGTAAAGTTAGCCAGCATAGGAGTCCACCGCATGTAGGCGGTTCGCCGCTTAAGCGATGGAAAACACTCTGTCAATGCGGACAAAGATTCAGTCACAATACATCTAAATAGGGTGGGTGGGAATCCATCAGCTTGATGGAGTACTTGTAAACTCGGCCACAGAGGGATGACAGGAGTTGAGCAAAGATCTAAATCAGGCCCTAAGTACTTAAGGGACAAAAATCCCAAAATTCTGCATCTCCAGTTACCCTAACTATAACTACAGAGTAGCTACCACTCCTCAGTGATAGCTATCTATCTATCTATCTATCTATCTATCTATCTATCTATCTATCTATCTATCTATCTATATATATATATATATACAGGTGAAAATATATGTCTAATAGATAAAATAGTGTCATACTTTGTTTTCAAAAACTGGGAGTCTCTTGTAAAATTTAGAGTCTCCCTCGTCAATCTTCTACAAACATTGATGTGTGTGTATGTTTATTGCCAATGCTAATACGTTCCCCCACATTTTTTTAGAAATTGCCCTAGCCCTACCATGTCATGTTTAGTGCATTCGACATATCCAGGGCTTTAAGTGGACCTGATTCCTCCGAGTCACAGACCTGCCAGTAATTAAAAACTAGCATTGAAATGGGTCACTATCAGGCCCCATAACCATGCCTTTAACTTTATAGGGTAAAATAGGGATTGATTTCTAACAATGACCTTAAAAAGTTTACATATAAAATTGCAGTGTTTCACTAGGAATTATTTCAAGAGTATATGAATATTCAGTGATGGCCTACCATGTTTGTCATCCCTGTACTCAGCACACCATGAATGCTATATAGACCAGAAAACTAGTCTAATCCTATGTATTGTCAATTTTTCATATTTGTATAACAAAAAGACAGTTCCGACATGAAGAATGTGCTCCAAGTGATGGCACAGTGCAAGTGAAAAAATAGTGCACAATTAAATAACAAAACAGTGCACATATGTTATATAATAGACCTAACCACTGGGACATGGATGACACATACCATAGCTTCTTGTTGAATGTTCATATACATTTGCAATGATTCCTAGTGGAACACTAATTTTATAGGTTCTTGTTACCCATGTTCACGGGCTGCTCCTTATAATTTTTGGAAAAACCATGAGGTAATCCATGACAGCAATGCAGTCCTTGTTTACATTTTACATGTTATTCCCCTGGGTGCCTGGGGCAAGATGGTCTCGTCCTGGCACACAGTTCCCATGTGCCTGGGACGAGACCAGCTTGTCCTGCATCTGGCCCATGGGGAGAGGGCCTCCCTCCCACACCTCCCAGTCGGGGATGGAAGGGGAATTGCTTCCCCTTCCACCCCCGACCCACCCCCCAGTGATGTCTGATGATGTCAGCGCACAAACCATGCGCTGACCTCATCAGAGGTCACCTCGGATCACACTGGAAGCATGCTTCCAGCGCGATCCCGGAAGAGAAATGCAAAAGTATTTTTCTTCCGACCGGGAGGTGGGGCAGAAGAGACATGAAAGGAAAGGAACGACCAGATTTACCACTAGACACCAGGAATCTGTATTTGTTTTGCATATTTCACTAAGGGGAGTGGTCCCTTGGGCAAGGGCCGCTCCCCAGGGGGCCAAATCATTTTTAGGCCATTTCTGCCCCCCCCGGAGTCAGATCGGCTTAATATCTGACTAGGCCTACCCACACAAGTGAGGTACAATTTTTATCAAGAGACTGGGGGGACTGCTAGGTGGAAGGAAATTTGTGGCTCCTCTCAGATTCCAGAACCTTCTGTCACCGAAATTTGAGGAAAAAGTGCTTTTTAGGCCAAAGTTTGAGGTTTTTAAAGGATTCTGGGTAACAGAACCTGGTGAGAGCCCCACAAGTCACCCCATCTTGGATTTCCATAGGTGTCTAGTTTTAAAAAATGCACAGGTTTTCTAGGTTTCCCTAGGTGCCAGATGAGCTAGAGGCCAAAATCCACAACTAGGCACTTTGCAACAAACAGCTCTGTTTTCTTTGGAAAAATGTGATGTGTCCACGTTGTGTTTTGGGGCATTTCCTGTTGCGGGCACTAGGCCTACCCATACAAGTGAGGTACCATTGTTATCGGGAGACTTGGGGGAACGCTGGGTGGAAGTAAATGTGTGGCTCCTCTCAGATTCAAGAACTTTCTGTCACTGAAATGTGGGAAAAATGTTTTTTTTGGACCAATGTTTGAGGTTTGCAAAGGATTCTGTCTAACAGAACCTGGTGAGTGCCCCACAAGTCACCCCATCTTGGATTCCCCTAGCTGTCTAGTTTTCAAAAAGGCGCAGGTTTGCTAGGTTTCCCTAGGCGCCGGCTGAGCTAGAGGCCAAAATCCACAACTACGCACTTTGCAAAAAACAGCTCTGTTTTCTTTGGGAAAATGTGATGTGTCCATGTTGTGTTTTGGGGCATTTCCTGTTGCAGGAGCCAGGCCTCCCACACAAGTGAGGTACCATTTTTATCGGGAGACTTGGGGAAACGCTGGGTGGATTGAAATTTGTGGCTCCTCTCAGATTCCAGAACTTTCTGTCACTGAAATGTGAGGAAAAATTGCTTTTTTGGCCAACGTTTGAGGTTTGCAAAGGATTATGGGTAACAGAACCTGGTAAGAGCCCAACAAGTCACCCCATCTTGGATTTCCCTAGGTGGCTAGTTTTCAAAAATGTGCAGGTTTTCTAGGTTTACCTAGGTGCTGGCTGACCTAGAGGCCAAAATACTCAGCTAGGCACTTTGCAAAAAACAGCTCTGTTTTCTTTGGGAAAATGTAATGTGTCCATGTTGTGTTTTGGGGCATTTCCTGTTGCGGGCGCTAGGCCTACCCACACAAGTGAGGTACCATTTTTATCGGGAGACTTGGGGGAATGCTGGGTGGAAGGAAATTTGTGGCTCCTCTCAGATTCCAAAACTTTCTGTCACCGAAATGTGAGGAAAAAGTGCTTTTTTAGCCAAAGTTTGAGGTTTTCAAAGGATTCTGGGTAACAGAACCTGGTGAGAGCCCCACAAGTCATCCTATCTTGGATTTCCATAGGTGTCTAGTTTTAAAAAATGCACAGGTTTTCTAGGTTTCCCTAGGTGCCAGATGAGCTAGAGGCCAAAATCCACAACTAGGCACTTTGCAACAAACAGCTCTGTTTTCTTTGGACAAATGTGATGTGTCCACGTTGTGTTTTGGGGCATTTCCTGTTGCGGGCACTAGGCCTACCCACGCAAGTGAGGTACCATTGTTATCGGGAGACTTGGGTGAATGCTGGGTGGAAGGAAATGTGTGGCTCCTCTCAGATTCAAGAACTTTCTGTCACTGAAATGTGGGAAAAATGTTTTTTTTGGCCAATGTTTGAGGTTTGCAAAGGATTCTGTCTAACAGAACCTGGTGAGTGCCCCACAAGTCACCCCATCTTGGATTCCCCTAGCTGTCTAGTTTTCAAAAAGGCGCAGGTTTGCTAGGTTTCCCTAGGTGCCGGCTGAGCTAGAGGCCAAAATCCACAACTAGGCACTTTGCAAAAAAGAGCTCTGTTTTCTTTGGGAAAATGTGATGTGTCCATGTTGTGTTTTGGGGCATTTCCTGTTGCAGGAGCCAGGCCTCCCACACAAGTGAGGTACCATTTTTATCGGGAGACTTGGGGAAACGCTGGGAGGAAGGAAATTTGTGGCTCCTCTCAGATTCCAGAACTTTCTGTCACTGAAATGTGAGGAAATATAGCTTTTTTGGCCAACGTTTGAGGTTTGCAAAGGATTCTGGGTAACAGAACCTGGTAAGAGCCCAACAAGTCACCCCATCTTGGATTTCCCTAGGTGTCTAGTTTTCAAAAATGTGCAGGTTTTCTAGGTTTACCTAGATGCTGGCTGACCTAGAGGCCAAAATCCTCAGCTAGGCACTTCGCAAAAAACAGCTCTGTTTTCTTTGGGAAAATGTGATGTGTCCATGTTGTGTTTTGGGGCATTTCCTGTTGCGGGCGCTAGGACTACCTACACAAGTGAGGTACCATTTTTATCGGGAGACTTGGGGGAATGCTGGGTGGAAGGAAATTTGTGGCTCCTCTCAGATTCCAGAACTTTCTGTCACTGAAATTTGAGGAAAAATTCCTTTTTTGGCCAATGTTTGAGGTTTGCAAAGGATTCTGGGTAACAGAACCTGTTGAGAGCCCCACAAGTCACCCCATCTTGGATTTCCCTAGGTGTCTAGTTTTAAAAAATGCGCAGGTTTTCTAGGTTTACCTAGGTGCTGGCTGAGCTAGAGGCCAAAATCCTCAGCTAAGCACTTTGCAAAAAACAGCTCTGTTTTCCTTGGGAAAATGTGATGTGTCCATGTTGTGTTTTGGGGCATTTCCTGTCACAGGCGATAGGCCTACCCACACAAGTGAGGTACAATTTTTATCGGGAGACTTGGGGGAATGCTGGGTGGAAGGAAATTTGTGGCTCCTCTCAGATTCCAAAACTTTCTGTCACTGAAATGTGAGGAAAAATTGCTTTTTTGGCCAAAGTTTGAGGTTTTCAAAGGATTCTGGGTAACAGAACCTGGTGAGAGCCCCACAAGTCACCCCATGTTGGATTTCCATAGGTGTCTAGTTTTAAAAAATACACAGGTTTTCTAGGTTTCCCTAGGTGCCGGCTGAGCTAGAGGCCAAAATCCACAACTAGGCACTTTGCAACAAACAGCTCTGTTTTCTTTGGAAAAATGTGATGTGTCCACGTTGTGTTTTGGGGCATTTCCTGTTGCGGGCACTAGGCCTACCCATTCAAGTGAGGTACCATTATTATCGGGAGACTTGGGGGAACGCTGGGTGGAAGGAAATGTGTGGCTCCTCTCAGATTCAAGAACTTTCTGTCACTGAAATGTGGGAAAAATGTGTTTTTTTGGCCAATGTTTGAGGTTTGCAAAGGATTCTGTCCAACAGAACCTGGTGAGTGCCCCACAAGTCACCCCATCTTGGATTTCCCTAGCTGTCTAGTTTTCAAAAATGCGCAGGTTTGCTAGGTTTCCCTAGGTGCCGGCTGAGCTAGAGGCCAAAATCCACAACTAGGCACTTTGCAATAAACAGCTCTGTTTTCATTGGGAAAATGTGATGTGTCTATGTTGTGTTTTGGGGCATTTCCTGTCGCAGGAGCCAGGCCTACCTACACAAGAGAGGTACAATTTTTATCAGGAGACTTGGGGGAACACTGGGTGGAAGGAAATTTGTGACTCCTCTCAGATTCTAGAACTTTCCGTCACCAAACTGAGAAGAAAAAGTGTTTTTTCGGCCAAATTTTGATGTTTGCAAAGGATTCTGGGTAACAGAACCTGGTGAGAGCTCCACAAGTCACCCCATCTTAGATTCCCCTTGGTGTCTAGTTTTAAAAAATGTTCAGGTTTGCTAGGTCTCCATAGGAGCCGGTGGAGCTAGAGGCCACAATCCACAGCTAGGCACTTTGTAAAAAACGCCTTTGTTTTGTGTGGGAAAATGTGATGTGTCCACAATGTGTTTCGGGGCATGTCCTGTCGCGGGAGCTAGGCCTACCCACATAAGTGAGGTACCATTTTTATCGAGAGACTAGGGAGAACGCTGCGTGGAAGGAAATTTGTGGCTCCTCTCAGATTCAAGAGCTTTCTATCACCGAAATGTTGGGAAAAGGTGCTTTTTTGGCCAAAGTTGAGGTTTGCAAAGGATTCTGGATAACAGAACCTGGTAAGAGCCCCACAAGTCACCCCTTCTTGAATTTCCCTAGGTGTCTAGTTTTAAAAAATGCACAGGTTTTCATGGTTTCCCTAGGTGCCAGATGAGCTAGAGGCCAAAATCCACAACTAGGCACTTTGCAACAAACAGCTCTGTTTTCTTTGGGAAAATGTGATGTGTCCACGTTGTGTTTTGAGCCATGTCCTGTCGCGGGCGCTAGGCCTACCCACACAAGTGAGGTACCATTTTTATCGGGAAACTTAGGGGAACGCTGGGTGGAAGGAAATGTGTGGATCCTCTCAGATTCCAGAACTTTCTATCACGAAAATGTGAGTAAAAATTGTGTTTTTTGGCCAAAGTTTGAGGTTTGCAAAGGATTTTGGGTAACAGAATAATTTTCAGAGAGCCCCACAAGTCACCTCATCTTGGATTTCCCTAGGTGTCTAGTTTTCAAAAATGCCCAGGTTTGCTAGGTTTCCCTAGGTGCCGGATGTGCTAGAGGCCAAAATCCACAACTAGGCACTTTTCAACAAACAGCTCTGTTTTCTTTGGGAAAATGTGATGTGTCCACGTTGTGTTTTGGGGCATTTCCTGTCGCGGGCCAAAGGCCTACCCACACAATGAGGTACCATTTTTATCAGGTGACTTGGAGGAACGCTGGGTGGAAGGAAATGTGTGGCTCCTCTCAGATTCCAGAACTTTCTGTCACCAAAATGTGAGGAAAAAGTGTTTTTTTGGCCAAATTTTGACGTTTGCAAAGGATTCGGGGTAACAGAACCTGGTGAGAGCCCCACAAGTCACCCCATCTTGGATTCCCCTAGGTGTCTAGTTTTCAAAAATGCGCAGGTTTGGTAGGTTTCCCTAGGTTCCGGCTGAGCTCTAGCTAGGCAGCTACAGCTAGCCTACAGCTATGCACTTTGCAAAAAACACATCAGATTTCAGTGTAAAAATGTGATGTGTCCCTGTTGCATTTCTTGTCGCGAGCATTAGGCCTGCCCACGCAAGTGAGGTACCATTTTTATCGGGAGACTTGGGGAAACACAGAATAGCAAAACAAGTGTTATAGCCCCTTGTCTTTCTCTACATTTTTTCCTTCCAAATGTAAGAGAGTGTGTAAAAAAGACACCTATTTGAGAAATGCCCTGTAATTCACATGCTAGTATGGATACCCCAGAATTCAGAGATGTGCAAATAACCATTGCTTCTCAACAGCTTATCTTGTGCTCATTTTGGAAATACAAAGGTTCTCTTGATACCTATTTTTCACTCTTTATATTTCAGCAAATGAATTGCTGCATAGCCGGTATAGAGTGAAAACCCATTGCAAGGTGCAGCTCATTTATTGGCTCTGAGTTCCCAGGTTTCTTGATGAACCTATAAGCCCTATATATCCCCGCAACCAGAGGAGTCCAGCAGATGTAACGGTATATTGCTTTAAAAAATCTGACATCGCAGGAAAAAGGTACAGAGTAAAACGTTGAGAAAAATGGCAGTTTTTTTACCTCAATTTCAATATTTCTTCATTTCAGCTGTTATTTTCTGTAGGAAACCCTTGTACAATCTACACAAATTACCCCATGCTGAATGCAGAATGTTGTCTACTTTTCAGAAATGTTTAGCTTTCCGGGATCCAGAATTGTTTCACACCCATTTCTGACACTAACTGGAAGGAGACTAAAAGCACAAAAAGTTGTAAAAATGGGGTATGTCCCAGTAAAATGCCAAAATTGTGTTGACAATTCGGTTTTCTGATTCAAGTCTGCCTGTTCCTGAAAGCTGAGAAAATTGTGATTTTAGCACCACAAACCCTTTGTTTATGCCATTTTCAGGGGAAAAACCACAAGTCTTCTTCTGCAGCCCTTTTTTCCTTTTCTTTTTTTAAACAAAGTTTTTGCTGCATTTTGGCTAATTTCTTGGTCTCCTTCAGAGGAACCCACAAACACTGGGTACCTCTAGAATCCCTAAGATGTTGGGAAGAAAGGACGCAAATTTGGCTTGGGTAGCTTATGTGGACAAAATGTTATGAGGGCCTAAGCGCGAACTGCCCCAAATAGCCAAAAAGAGGCCTGGCACCTGAGGGCGAAAAGGCCTGGCAGTGAAGGGGTTAACTTAATTTTGCATTCTCAGGAGTGTGCGTTTTTTTCTGTATATTTGTATTTTCATGCAGCATATTAGTCTTGTATTGTTCATACTGTGAACTGAACCACTTCTATGTGCCTATATAGGTGGGTGTTTATAGTGTCAGTTTTTCACAGTGACTTATGTTAAAGGGATTTATCATGCACCAAACTCCTCCCAAAGAGGTATCCGGCCTGTCTGTGGGTCTTAAAGGTGTTCAGAATAATTGATCATCCAATCCTTGGCCTCGCTACAGATTTCATAGAGGAATGGTCATGTGTGCAAATTTAATTGAGATTTCCTGTGAAATTGTTTGAAGGAGGTACTTTGCTGTTGAAATATTGACAGGAAGCAAGTAAAAGAAAATGCAGTGCTTACAGGTGAGTGAGTGTGTTGTGTGTGTGAGCGAGGCTGAGATGAAGGCAACGCAAGGAAATACATGCACAGGAGAGTGAAAAGAGGGTGCTAAAGAGGAAAAAGATAAAGTGTGAGCTATGCATATGGATGATTACCGGAAAAAGTGGGGAGAAATAGGGTGTGTCTAACAAAATGACTGCAGAGGAAAGTGGAATGAAGGGAATAAGTGTGATTGAGACACTCAGAACACTACTACACCTTCCACAGATCTTACTAATGTTTAATTTACAGTCTCTCATTTTCAATATTAAAAAATGTTCAATTATAGTTATTGAAAACAAAATAATTGTTACAAATGTATATGATACTGCTAATAAGCATTGGCAAACCACATAGGTCTGGTTAGTTTTAAAAGAATGGCTGTTACTGTGTGATGTTTTTGGGTGAAGTAGTACAAAGCTCACTGAGAGGGACCAAAATACTGGTCCGGTGGCCCAGTATAAGCACAGGATTTTAATTTATATCTTTAAAACCACACCTTGGAAGGCTCTTGGAAAGGATTCCTAGTTCTACTTGTAAGGCCTCAAACCTTTTAAAGAACCCCCTTTTTATTCCGCTTAAAGCCCTGGACGTACCAACTGTTTAATTTGCTATAACAGTAACTGGTATGAACCATTAACAAACCAAACCCATTGCCGTGCTGCACAGTCTGCCATTGTGGAATTTTTCCAGCATGCCTCTGGCTAGGGGGCTTCTTTTAGACGAGGGTGGGATGCTATTATCGAACCATACCTCTATGGATCTATTCTAGTAGTTGTCTCATGCAGTGTTGGGGCGAGTTTTTAAAATGCTGGCATGGATGAATTTGATTCCCAGTCCGTCGCTGATCCAATTGACATATCAATTTTGTCTGAGGTTTACATAGTGTTGGTGATGTGCAGTGAAAACTTGTTGTATAAACGAATATTTTTTTTTTTAATGACCTTGTTTATAGATGTTGCTTCTAAAGGAGCAGCTATAGCATTTTGCTTTGTTCTTTCACTTAGAAAACAGTGAAACATTTCCTCTCTTGTCACTAGATGGCGGTAGAGGCTGTTTCATATCAATGTTTCTTGCGTTAAACCTGTTTCTCAATCTGAGCTCCAAGGACCAAGCATAAAAACCGACCAATATATTTTAATTTACGATAGTTTTACCACCTGAGCAATAGAGTGTGAAGAACACAAAATATAAGATTCCAAAATGTTTGTTTAAGGATACACGCATAATGCCCACACCGGAAAATAATAATATTTCGTGATGTTCGATTTCTGTTTTAAAAAAAACCGCCTGCAAACATTCAGTCAAATCCACTAATTTCATAAATATTTAAAGAATACACACACTAGAAGGTAACTTCAACAGGCTACTTTAAAAGCTGCAGGTGTTCATTATGCATACACACGTGACATGTTCATGTTTGCATTGTGCCTACATGTGACACGCCTCGTGTGGCGCTCAGGCACTCAATTGCAAGCAGTTCAACTAATAGACTGGTGCAATGCGAAAATCAACTGTTTTATGTAATTCGTTGAAATTCGGTGTTTTGACAAACGTTCTCTGAATGACTTGCTCTGCTGCCCTGTTCTAATTTTTTATGTACTACCCCATGCATTTCATTCAATGAACTTGAAAATCATAACGGAAGCGAAAATAATGCAAAAAACACGGAAATCACGCAGGTGATGTGCTCCTTGTAATTCTGGGAGACACCATACATGAGTGAGGGTAACTACTGTGCAGTGGTCCCAAGGTATGTGGAGTCTGCTGGTCATGGCAATGATTATATGAGATTTCATACAACAGGAGAGCAAGCCTTTTTTTAGCTGCAACCACCTGGTAAGACTGACTTGTCCTAAGTTAAAGGATCTCCCATAAGAGGGATCTTTTTGCTTCATCATGTATGTGATGTGTATGAAGAATACAGATGCACGGGTGTACGAGCGTTCGCGCACACATGTACTGTGCTTCGATCATTCTCCTTCATTATCGGATCAGGAGACCAAAGAGGTCTACATAGCAGCGTAGGACAAGCAGCCCAGAAGTGGCACGTCTGTGAGATTGCCATCCTCTCTCCTGGACAAGTGTAGGAAGCTGTGTAACCACATTACCGCTGTAACGTTTGCAGTGAAGGAGCGCTTTTATATCTGCACCAGGACCTGCACTATGCCAGCCACAAAGAGCTGACCAGATCCGCAGAGTGACCGTCGACTGTCAGAACTGGAGGAGGGCGCCTTGACAGGCTGATATCACCCAGGAGCTTTAGGGACACTACAGCCCAACTCCACAAGAAGAAACAAGAGTATTGACTGAGTTAAAGAGTTGCACTATTATATGCTAACATTGAGAAAGATGACTCTGCATCGTCCTCAGTAAATGAGGGCCAATATCCACCTTTCTGGCCAGGGCCATGAGGCAGTTGGCTTTCACACCTGTGACACAGTATCTGGCTTTGATGACTGAAGGAGATCAGCTTGTTTCCAAGACCATTTGGTCACTGTTTCTAGGACTTTTCAGTGAAATCCATGAGTGAAGCTGAAGTTAGCATGTATCAGCAAAAGACCACTTCTAGGTTTGGTTCCATTTGCATTAATGACTATGGCACTCATTATGAGTCAGGCGATCTTAAGACTGCCAGACTCGCGGTGCAGATCGGACCACCACGCTGAGGAGGTCTGGCCGCCACATTACGACTGTGGCCGAGCTGCCACGGTCAGACCGCCGCCAGGTTGCTGCCAATCTGGTGGTCTCGACATTGTAATCTGGCAGGGTGGCGCTGCATGCAGCGCCACCCTGGGTATTATAACTCCCCATTCTGCCAGCATTTTCATGGTGGTTGGACCACCATGGAAAGGCTGCGGAATGGGGTGTCGGCGGCCCCAGGGGGGCCCCTGCACTGCCCATGCACTTGGCATGACCAATGCAGGGGCCCCAATGGAGAGCCCCGTTGGGCCTTCCACTGACCGAACCCACTTTCGCACCCGACGCACTGCCCCATTGCCACCGGCTCGATTACGAGCCTGCAGCAATGTAAAGGTCGTGTGGCCCGCAGGGCTGCCAGGTGGGAACACTGTTTCTCAAAATAGGGCCGGCGATATTCTGGCCGCGCTGGCGGTCATCTGGCTGTACGAATTTGGTGAGCAGCCTCTGCTGCTTGCCAAACTCATAATGAGGGCCTATGGCTTTGGGTGCAACACCACAAAATAAAATGATGGACAGAGTGTTGAAACTTTTCAACCAGCCATAGGCAAATCAGTCTTGACTCTGATTCCCATGGGACCAGTCCAGCCCAAACTGCCAAGCAAGGTCCGCGCTTGATCAGAAACAAGAATCCTGGGAATGGTTTCAGGGTATTGCCCTTCATCAGCCAGGCTAGCTTGAATCCAGTGGCACAGCAAGCAAGGGACCCACATCTGGGCATACCCTAGCCACATAGGGCACACATAGCAACACCACAAAAATAAAATGATGGATGGAGTGTTGAAACGTTTCAAACACTCCCCTCTAACCATAGATCTGGGTTTAATTCATCGTTATTTTCCTCGCAATGTGACCCCTGTTTGGACCCAACCATTTTAGATTAGTCTTGACATTGCTCCCCATGGGAACAGTCCAGCCTGAACTGCCAGGCCAGTTTCTCACTAGACTGAAAACAAACATCCTGGGACTAGTTTCAGGGTATCACCCCTCATCAGCCAGGCTAGCTTGAATCAAGTGGCCCAGCGAGTAAGGGACCCACATCTGGGTATACCCTTTGCCACTTAGAGCAAACATACCCACAGTTTGCCATCCAATTAACAACATAAAATAAAGCCATAGACACTACATCTATGTTTGTCGCAATCCAGTGCCATTACCTCAGGTGGAAAAGGAAATGTATTACATTTCCCACAAGACAACACTCAATCAAATGGTTAAAATAAGCAATGTATTGAGATACGCTACCACATATGATATGAATTAGCATTTTTTTCATTAACACCTAATACCACAAAAAATAAGCAGACACAAAGCTTGGGATGTAAAGGAATTTGGGGGGAAAATTTAACACATATCTGCAACTGTGTCCTATCACAGTCTACAACTACAGTATATTTGTTCTTTGTACAAGGCAGCAGCCTCAGTAATTTCTTCCCAATATTCTGCAACGGTTTCTCCTCATTGGAATCTTCATCTTTGAAGAGCAGATGGTCAAATGGGCACCTATTTTTTAGAACAGAGTGATGTCTTCAAGATTTTGAGGAGGACAGGATCAACAGGGCCTGGCTCTTCCGGTCTTAGGGCATGGTGAGGTTTTGGAGCAGGTGAAGGAATAGTGATAGGTCAAGCAACTGGGGCAGGTATAGGAATGGATGGAGGTGGAGGAAGTGTAGCAAGTGGAGGAATTGGGTTAAGCGGAGGATTTGGGCTACTGGAGGTATTGGGGCAGGTGGAGTTTTTGATGTAGGCGTCCTGTCGCCACAGGTGCCACCAGAACTGTCCGCACCTTTCTGATGGTGAGACATGGCAGAGTGGATGTCCTTCAGGGTGCAAGACATTCTCTCCAGTTGCTTACTGACACTCTAGATGGCATACAACAATGTTGTCTAACCAACAGAGAGGATTTTAGGAACCTCCAGTGTCTCCTCCAACACCAGAGTTGTCAGGACAGGAAAAGAGGGAGAGATGCCCAGGGAAAAGGAGACCCCAGGGTGATGACGTGGTATCAGGGGGGCTGGAATGAGGGTGGTGCTGCTTTTAGTGATGGAGGTAGCAGAAACAGCTGCTGCTGCAGATGTTGGCACCAATGTTTCTGCCACCAGCCCAAGGGGCTGTCCAGAGTCATAGATCTCCAAATTTACATGGTGATGTGGACTCATGGCCCTGCCCCTTACCCTCAGTGCCACTGGGTCCTGTGTGTGTGTCCTGCTTTGGACTCCCAGGGCCCCCAGTGCTGTTACCCTGAAGGATGGTCAAAAGCTTCCTGAATTGTTCCGCAAGGGAAGCTTAAAGCAGACATACCAACATATCAGTTAAACAGTACAGAGAAACATATCAAAATACTGATGGTGCACACACCCTCTTTGTGATATTTCCAACAGCAGTACCCCGACTTGCTCAGCTGTGAGAAAACCTACTCCCACAGCCAGGGATGGTCTTAGCTCAGATAGTGCCATGGCCACATCAAGTTTACTACAACTCACCATTTAGTGGTGTTAACACCCTGGGCGAACACCCAGTTTGCTCGTGCCACAGCCAGAGCCTGACAGAGTAATATTTTTTGTGTTCCTCTGCACATGGGACACCACACTGACAGGCTGTGCTCAGGTCTTTGCCTAGGGATGGGCAAGCTGGGCATTCACCCAGGATGCTGTTGTTGGAAAGTTCACAGTCTACCCAACACAAAAGAATGTGGCAGAACTATATGGGTTGGAATATATGGTACATCACCACATTTGTGTTAAGTATCCTGTGCGCCAAAATCGAAATCAGGACCAGAGGGTACATGGGAAGATTACTTCAGTGGACGTCACATCAGCCGCATTAGGGTCAGAGTATCATGTCCAACAATATTTGTATTATAATTATTGCAAATGTGTCATCCTCATTTATTTCGACCTGTCTCACTCTCTTCTGGGCCATATAGCCAGCTGTCGTTGGTCAGGGCCACCTGCACAAGGATTTCCAACTCCTCAGATGTGCAGGAAGGGGTCCTGTTACCTGTTCTGTTGGTTCCCCAGCCGAAGATTTTAAGCAGCAACCATAGGAGGGTCAAGAGCATGTCTTCTTGCCGATGCTTGGAGTGTCATCTTCATACGTGAAGCAATCCCAGATTGATACTGGGAGTCTAGTATTTCCTCCAGAAAATAACACCCAACAAGAAGGAAAAAAATAGTGGACAGAAAATTCTTCCAGGTGAACACATCAAGCAACAAGGTGAAGAGCTAGAGATAATAAGCAGGAACTGGTGAAGGCAATAAATCCACAGAGTCCAAAAAGCGAGTGATCAAGCAGAAACAACTGCAATCCAACTGGACTTGATTGGACCCTCCTTCTAAAGAGCAAAAATAGTTGTTCGGCCATTTTAAATAGGGAAATAAAATATTATTAAACAATTAAAATCATACTATAAAATACTGGTAGACTGCTGAAATTTATATAACCAATATCACAAGGTGTGTTAATAACATGAATTAAATAATATGTTTAGGCTTTAGTCATTTTTCTGCATGTGGTGTTAATGGTAGACTGGCATGCAGAAGAGATCCCCCCATAATCCCTTGAGTAGGCTCAAAGGAGCCAACAGGTCTCAGGGAAATACAAATGGCCCCACAGCATCCCGGCACCAAAGAAGACTGATGTGCGGAGGAACCACAGCCTCCTGAAAAGGGAGGTACATCATTGGCTTGCAGATCTATCATCCATGACAGATATATCAGGCTTCTACCATCTGTTACCTGTCAGCAGAGGGTCTGTCTGATATATGGTATTCATTACTCTGATTAAGTCAGTAAAAGCTAGTGGATCCCCATTACATTCAACAGCGTTAGACTGTCCATTGTGTAATGTCTGTCAAGTTTGATAACAATAAAAAAAAAGAGATTTTTATGTAGGAATAAATATATATTTTTTAGACAATGTATCAACTATATTTAAGGAATTTTACATGTGGTTTATTTAAATAAATGAATATTTAAGTTACATCCCATCTAAAAATTGTTAGTGTGTTTGTTTCAAATATAGATTACTAGAGAGAGACTCAACCTAAACCCAACATTTTTTGTATGTAGAACATTATACATTAGTGCTTCTGAGTCACTTCACACATAGTACCCACATTGTAGCCAGGTGGCATGTGAGCATTTTATTCAATAGTTATGTTTTGCTTTATATAAATATACAACATTCTACTATGTGTCAATCAATATCTTTTATACATTGCACTTTTATTGTCTAGACATGTCCATTACCTACACCAAGCTAAACGGAGAAGGATGTGTCAATCTTTGAGCATGTGTACCGAACATATTTGGATCTGCAGACCATGCAGGAAATACACATCATTAGGAAGTGCAGACTTGACTGCAACACTGTAGGACATTGGATCAGCAATTTTAAACCAAATTGTTGCCGAACATCAGAATTCAGACTGCCATCACACCTATTGTGAAGATCGTAGCAGTTTTACTTTTCTGTTCAACTGGTCCATTTCAGAATTCAGTGAGAGTCTCAAATGGGATGTTTCAGCCAACTGTTTCAGCTGTCCTCAAGCAGGTCCTAGATGTTATGCTCAAATGCATACATGAGTACATTAAAGTGATAGGTATTGAAAATTTAACAATATCAAAGTTAAGTTCTATCAATAGGAAGCCATACTATGTAGGGTAGGTGCCATAAACATAACCTATGTTGCATTGGTACTACCTCATCAACAGGAGCAGGTATTCCGCAACCAGAAGCATTTCCATTCCATCAATGTGCAGGTGGTGTGCATTGCGGACCCTTATATCACCAGTTTCTGTGCAAGATTTCCTAACTCCACCCATGATTTAATAGTGCTACACAAGCACAGCGCACCACAACAAATGTCAGGCCTTGCCACAAGGAGCGACTGGCTTGTTGGTAAGTATCATCCATTATGTTTCAGCCATGTTAATTCTTCTGATGTGGGCAGCTGAACATCAGATCAGATGTCTAACATTTTTGTGTTTATATTTTTCAAACAACTCAGGCTAGCCTCACCATACTGGAGCATTGACACCTCAGAGTAATCCAACAAAGCAAGGGCATATCTGCTTCATTGAAGGCAAAGTTCAAACAATGGGACCAGTGGAGGGGACTTTTGGGCTCCTGATGGTGTCTGCAAGTTTGAGGCATTATATTGTATGTTTCCCAACATTGACCTGTGTTTTGCTTTCCTTCTCTTATCTTATGACCAAGCTTACAAAACTTCTCTGGAATGCACTTCTTAGTTTAAAGAAGACATTTATTATTATTATTACTTCAGCATGAGGGTCCTGAAAGACGAGATTAGTAGGTTGGAAGCACACATTTAAAAGTAGTCGCAGCAATGAAAGCAACATATATCAAAGTACTTCTCAGTTGCAATGTACACAGCGAATACATGTGATTATATTGTAACATAACTTCAAAGCAAAGCATAAAAGTTAAAATTGTATCACCGTAGGGCCTATCACTCCGCCTCATCTTTCTAATGTCTTCACGTTGATGACTCCGGTTCAACTGTGAGAAAGAGATTTTCCACCCAAACGGGAGACAGGCAACTGACGTCCGTTTCTGCCTGAAGTCAAGATCCTCTCTCTCTTTGCTGCCCAGGGCCACCGTTAAAAGCAAACTCAGTGTGGGAACCGAATAAACTTGGAGAGTGGCCAAGTCTCCAAACTTCACTCGTTCCCAGACTGGATTGAGAGTTAAACACAAAATCTACGCTCTCTTATCAGCTTGGGTTTGGTGTGAAAAACACAGCTTGGTCTATCATGTGGAAAAACACAGCTCATCTGCAATGTCTCAACTGCAATGTCTAACTGCACGTTAAAGCCAATAGGCAGCTAACCTAAATACCAAATGTAATGTCTAATGCCATGTTAAAGCCAATAGGCAGCTAACCTAAATACAGAATGTAATGGCTAATGCCATGTTAAAGCCAATAGGCAGCTAAACTGAATACAACATGTAATGTGCTACTGGTGAACATTGAGCAACTAATATGTGAAGTGGTGAAACACAAAGTCATTGGTCAAACACAATTAATAGCATAACACTCCACCCTATGACCAATGAATTTTGTTTACATGCCTCTTATTTCAAACAAAAACAAAAAAAAAAACATTATCATCACCCACTGCATGCTTGATATTTCAGGTTTCAGAATTACATTATCATTTAATGTCATTTGCTCAGTATTCACTAGAGCCCAATGACAAGTCAAAAGCGTAATCCAAAGTTCCAGGGGCACTCGTGTCCTCCCCTGTTCCTGATTTACATGTAAATCAGTGTTCCCTCTTGCACTGTGCACAAATCTAAAGTCTGAATTATATAATTTGCCAAATCAAAAGCGCGCAGCTGCTCATGTTTTTTCCCAGTTACTTTATACCAAAGTGTTAAGATTTCACTCAGATGAGGGCTATGCTGTTTCCAAAAATCAAACAAGCACATGAAACTCAGTGTCTCTTGCTTAGTGCAAATAGTAAGAAACTCTAAAATCTTTTGTTGTACCTGTGACAACATCTGTCTATTTTCTGGATTCCACTGAATTCCCAGTAACTGCACATTTTGCGACAGTACTGCTGCCTTGTCTGAATTAATTTTAAACATCGTACTTTGCAAAAGCGGTCTGAAAATAACATTCTCAACAATGTTCACAGTGTTATCTGTTAAGGAATGCACTTCACCTGCCAACAACCGTGGGCTGTTCTGCACATCTACGCTCTTCTCAAGAGGCTCAGACGGGCCACCCCCTTTTTCAACCTTCTCATTACTGGAATAGGAAAAGCCAGATTCTACTACAATAGTTTTATAGATTTCAGCATTATCGTGCAATAATGTGTTCTGGCTAATTTGCTCACGTAAATTCTTATTTTCATGTTCTAACTGCCTACATCTCTCCTGCATTTTTCTGTAAGCAGACAAAAGTATCCAAACCCTTCTGTCAAGAACAAAAGGAACATCATTTCTTTAAAAATGCACATTTTCTACATATGCATCAAAGTACTCATCCCAAGACTCACAATGTCCTGATAAACAAGAAAACATGTTTCTCACAGCACCATAAGGCAGTTTAACTTCACATGCATTTTCAAACATGGTCTGCCGTGCTTCTTTAATTCTCTAAACAACAAAAACAATTACACTTTTAAATAGTGCACTTCCAATCTCTAACTCCGACTCCCAGACTGCTGATTAACGCCAAAATGTTTTGCTTTCCTTCTCTTATCTTATGACCGAGCTTACAAAACTTCCCTGGAATGCACTTCTTAGTTTAAAGAAGACATTTATTATTATTATTACTTCACCACGAGGTTCCTGAAAGACGAGATTAGTAGGTTAGAAGCACACATTTAAAAGTAGTCGCAGCAATGAAAGCAAAATATATCAAAGTACTTCTCAGTTGCAATGTACACAGCAAATACATGTGATTATATTATAGCATAACTTCAAAGAAAAGCATAAAAGTTAAAATTGCATCACCGTAGGGCCTATCACTCCGCTTCATCTTTCTAATGGCTGCAAGTTGATGACTCCCGTTCAACTGCGAGAAAGAGATTTTCCACCCAAACGGGAGGCAGGCAACTGACATACGTTCCTGTCTGAAGTCAAGATCCTCTCTCTCGCTGCTGCTCAGGGCCACCGTTAAAATCAAACTCAGTGTGGGAACCGAATAAACTTGGAGAGTGGCCAAGTCTCCAAACTTCACTTGTTCCCAGACTGGATTGAGAGGTAAACACAAAATCTACGCTCTCTTATCAGCTAGGGTTTGGTGTGAAAAACACAGCTTGGTCTATCATGTGGAAAAACACAGATCATCTGCAATGTCTCAACTGCAATGTCTAACTCCACGTTAACGCCAATAGGCAGCTAACCTAAATACCAAATGTAATGTCTAATGCCATGTTAAAGCCAATAGGCAGCTAACCTAAATACAGAATGTAATGGCTAATGCCATGTTACAGCCAATAGGCAGCTAACCTAAATACCAAATGTAATGTCTAATGCCATGTTAAAGCCAATTGGCAGCTAACCTAAATACCAAATGTAATGTCTAATGCCACGTTAAAGCCAATATGCAGCTAAACTGAATAAATCATGTAACGTGCTACTGGTGAACATTGAGCAACTAATATGCACAGTGGTGAAACACAAAGTCATTGGTCAAACACAATTAATAGCATAACAACCTGTGAAGGAATATACTATTCATCACAGATGACAATTACCAGTGGCGACCCCAAGGTGATAATGGGGACAGGCATTGGCAAGATAACAGTGATGAGGAAGAATTTGATGACCTCAGGTTAGAACTCATTGAAAACACCTTTGCATGATGGTAAGTGACTATAATGAATATGTTATTTGGCAGGCAGTGATCTGGACATATCACCTCTGTCAATTGAATTGGTGTCGCATTTTTTATTGAGTGTATGTCTCACTTACTGCCTATGTGTGAGCAGTACGTGCTTAGCAATACCCTCTGATATGCCTAACTGCTCAACCACACTACCCAAAAGGAGACCATTTGGGATGTCATCTATGCCTCTGTGATACCTCTTGGGATTGTTTGGACTCTTTGCACAGTATACCTCATTTTGGTCCACTATATAAAGAGACGGCTTCCTAGAGGCCCAGACAGCAAACAATGGGACATGGGTGCAGCTTGGAACGGATCTTCTTGGCAAGATGGCTGGGTAGGAGCTGTACCCTGATTATATTTCAAAGGCCCTTGTCTGCAGCTTACACAGTAGGACCTGACACCAGCCCTTTCCTTGCTTTGTCACCCTAGACAGTTTGGAGCCAACCCCAGGGGAAGGGGAAGGTCTGACCAGGACCAGTTTTGTTGTGGGCTAGGGAATCTCCAACACAAAGACTGGCACCATGTGTAAAACTAGGGCCCTCATAACCACTCATCAGAACACTCCTGGATCTGTGGAAGTTTCAGAAGGGCTGGTCTGCTGTCATCAGAACTGCCCTGCTGCTGGAAGGACTGTCTTGCTGTCTGAAAGAAGGAAGATTGGACTTGTTTTCCTTGATTTCAAGCTACTGAGAGTGAATCGAAGGGACAGTTGGTTGACCTCCTGTGAGGCCTTCCTGCAACCACCCTGCTGACCAGCACCAACAGAACCCGCCTCGACCTGCTTGAGCCCTGTTGATGGCTTCTGCTGGAGTGAGTCCTCATCTCCAAAATGTGTCGTCCAGGACCTGTAAGCTTGGTTGCCATCAATACGAGCTCCTCCACAAGAAAAAGGTGAAAATCCTGAAGTATGGGCTCTTTGCGTTTGCAAACAGGCCCATTTGTGGCAAAACTCTGCAGTCCTCAACGACTGGCAAAATGAAGCTTAGTAGAGATCTGCTCTACATGCCAACAGTGATTGTCTGTGATGACCTGCAATGCAAGACCTGAACTTTGTGTTAACAGCAACCGCCCACAATGATCAACAAACACAAAGCTCCATCAATTACCAGCTCTTTATCCTACAGCAAGAATCATCCACGAGTCACAATCTGCTCTTCATGCAGAAATCCTCCTACTTGTGCCCTCCTCCAAAGAGATCAGAACTCTTCTTACCAGACTTGAGAAGGTAACACTTCAGATGGAGTAACCTGGTTCCTGTGTCCAACCCGCGCTCCAGAGCAATCGGCCTGAACTAGTGACTTCCCCCAGTCTAGCAAGTACGAATAACCACAAGTAGCGCCTTTTGCTTCTCTGCAATGTCTTTACTAAAAAAATTGAAATTCATTATCTCCAGATCTACTGATTCGATTTTCGTTGTTCTTTTATCAATTTATTTATTAAAATGTACCCTATTTTCCCCAATTGGTATGAGATTTTTCTTGTGTTGTACTTTCACTTGATTAGTGTTTGTGTGCTGCATAAATACTCTACGCATTGCCTCTAGCTTAAGCCTGACTTCTTTTTTTGTGCCAAACTGTCAGAGGGTTAATCACAGGATATTTTAATGACTTCTTGTTGTTCACTCTGACAAGGATTGTGGTTGTTGATTGAGTGGGACTTCCATCCCTGTCAACCAATACCCAAATTATTTACACTTACGTAAATTACGATACTTTTCTAACATTCGAGCATTCCATCAGTTTTCATTCTTTTTGTTGGTTGTATTTTGTTGTGTATATAGCGTTAGAAGTTGCATGGCCTTGACAAAAGTTATCAAGTCCTACATTTGTATTTTTAATGGAGGTTGTGTAGGTTGATTTTAACATTTAATATACATTACAGCATGTTGTTTCACCCATTGTGAGATCCACATTTGGGTCCACAGGGGAGGCTTGGGCTACTGCTCCTCAGTCGTTGAGGCATTGGGGTTGTTTGCTACTAATGGCCTGGGGTCCATCCTACTATGTCCTAACAAAACTGAACCAAGTCCATCCCCTCCAGCAATTGAGTGAAGTCAGTATTAGGAATGGTGAGCAATAACAGGCTTATCAGGGAGGTTAGAGTAGGCATTTAACAGACTCAGATTGAGGCATACATCCCAAAGTGCATTAAAATGATGCTTCATTCCAGGGCATCTGTTTCAGTAAAACAAAGTACTTTAAATCACACACAAGCTACAATCAACAGCAGATAGGTTAGGGGCAAAAACATCTAGGATTGCTGATTTCCTGACTCATCCGCCATTCTTTGTATTGTAGGGTGAATATGACAGAATATGCAGTGCTTGTGCAGCACTTCCCCATGACTGCTTTTTGTTACAGTCTCTCATCCATTCTTGGATCAGCAGCAGCCCACAGTGGGACTTCCACATACAATCAGAGCTTACCAGAGTTTTGCAGTGCCGCCGGTGACTCACACAGCTGCACCACTCTGGTCATCAGACGCAGTTTATTTGGCAGACGGACTTATATGTATATCATGTATTCCCACTTCATTGTAGATGGAGAGTTGAATGTGATTTTTAAAAATAAAGGTTAGGAGTCCTTGCACTTGTCCACTTATTGTTATGGGTGAGGATCATGCGTGCCACAATAGTTTATTACTTAGGTTAACGAGATGGAACTATGTCACCAAGACACAACTTTTCCATCTCTTCACGTTGGTTTTTACATATCATTTAAATCACATGTTGTTTTAATAGGCACAGTTAAATAGAAACATAACTAGAACTCCCAGAATGCAGTAATATGTTAAATCAAAACCCAGAACTGGAAAGGTTTCTCCTAGTGATGTGGATTCATCTGGTCAACCTTGTCCTAATGGCTAAGTTTTGATACAGCACTCTAGTGGCTCTTGAGGGTTAGTATGCTCTATGTGATTGTGAAAGAAGTTGGCCACCTTATGGTAGGACCAGCACATTGAGAAATGTTGCCATTACACGGGGAAGGTGTGAGTCATGGTCAAAATGTGATCTCTCACATATTTAAATGGGTTACTAGCTACTAATTTGAATTGTGTTGAGGAGAAAGGTGTCACTGAGTAAATAAAGGACATAATATCATAAGATACTGAATGTTATGAGTAGTGACAGATCTCAGATAGCATACTTGAGTAAACAGGGTTGCATAGTACATAGCGTTGTGTTAGGAAATAGGAGTCCCAAAGTGATGAGAGGGAGGATTTGTAAGTGAGACTGTTTTTTTGTACTTATCAGTGTCCACTCTGCCTCCGATGTCCACCATGCCTTCAGCATGGAGTATGGACAGCACCTTCTCCTCCCAACGCATTAAGAAGAGGAGCCTGGGAGACACACCAACAACTGCCTTGGAAGAGAGGGAGCGGACTCTTCCCTGCACATCTTTCCAACACTTCTGGATGCCCCTCTGGGAGCCCTTTGCACTGGATACAGCATTTCAACTTATCCACAACTCTGGGCCACCTTTCCCTTCTCTGGCTCGTTGTTGTGTGGATCTGTACTCCAGACAACTGGGACTTAAATATATTTCATCAACCATCACAAATCATGTTGTGAGAATCTGGGTTGTCTTCTTCCAGCCATTTGTGAGGAATATTTGAAACAGGAACTTCGATGCTTCTGTATGTTGAGAGTGCCAAATGGTTTCTGGAGACTGTGGCGTAACAAAACTATAGGAGGTCCCTTTGCAAAGAACATGGAGCCCCTCCCCCCTCTGGACTCACTCAGGCCAGGTGCTGTGCTGAGAGGACCCCCTGGAGATCGAGGGCCACCCCACACCACAGGGCTGTGGGGGCCTTTTTTGCGCCAGCGACTGGAGGGCAGACGATGGTCATTCCTTCAACATGGTCGATCACCGGTAAAAACCCTAAATTGATCAGCCAGCTAACTGCCAGCCTGACAGGCAGATCTGTTCTGCCATGACAGAAGAACAACGGTCTTGATCCAACGACGATTAGAGCCTTTTTATGTCTATTTTTTTACTGATATGTTCTATTTATCTGTCAATAAAATTATTTTTATTTTTCCTAATTAAAACACTGACTGGAAATTGATGTTGTCAAGTTGTTTAGTGTTTTACATTGTATCTGAACTTCTATCCTCCTAATCTCCTTGAGTAAATCTTGAGTGATTGACTCTGCTGTTCTCAGCTAAATGACAAAACAAAGCAACTTGATCATTTAACTGGCCTACAAAGTACTGTGACTGGTGTAAAAACTGTCCATAGTACAACTAAAAGTGGCAGAATTCATAGGTTAAAGTATGTATTAAATTAACCTCTTTCACTTAACGTTGAATAATTTGAGATGACATAAATTGCCCCAGCCAGATCCCTACCTTATTCCCTCTTTATGTCTTAGACCAGAACTACAATGTTTTAAAAAAATCTTAGGAATGAGCAATAATTTGCGTGTTCATTACAATATATGACCTTTTGACTTCAAAGATATCAGTGGAAATTATGTCAGGGAAAGTGGTAAAATAGGTAAAATAGCTGTAACGTAAACGTATACCAAAATGTCATTAACAGGATAATACTGGGAAGTGCCCACATTAAATTTGCACAATAAATCACCTTACCACACGTAAAATCACCTCTGATACAGTAAACGCAATCATTGTCTCAGAGAAAATATACATCTATTCAGTGGCAGATACAGCCTGTACATAAGTAGTTCTAGGCAATGAATGCATCAGAGGGACCAAGCAACACCTCGATCATTTACCGCAGACATTATACACCTAGATAGTCCCATACTGTATATGTGTCAACAGCTGCAAACAGTAATAGGCATCCATAACTACAGGCAGTACACACCCAACAATTACTCCAGACAGCAAATAAGCAAAACTGGTGGTAATGGCAACTTATATCAATGGCTCCTAGAATTGACATACATCAAGAGCCCAAGTTGTAATGAGCAGCAGTGGGTCCAAGCTGTAAAGAGATATCTCTGACCATAAAAAGAAGTGTCAATGGCCAAAATCTGTAGAGTATGAATGGCCTCGGGCTGTAATTTGCAATAATGGCAACACGCCAATAGTATGAATGATATGGTATGAACATGTCTATAGAGCTTCCTACCCCTGAGGATGCGCTGAAGCACTGCAAGGATGAGTAGCACGCTTCTCTGCGGGAGTGCTGTATTATTAGCAATTGAATTATGCAAAAAAAATTCTAATATGTCCTTGTGTTTCAGGAATATAATAGTATTTGTTTGCAACATAACTGCACACTTTTATATACCGAGGTTACAAATTATTATGTATTATGCATTTCATGGGATAATTAAAAAAACATTAGCGGCTTACATCTTGTGAACACACCGTTTGCACGCTATTCAGTTCTAGTCATTAGCATAGGTATTGTTATATGTCAGGGTCACAAAAATGCCTTTTAGGTATATAGGCCCTGGATTGCTTTTAGCTGCGGGAAAGGGACTTGTTTGCATGCAGGTTTTTACAAATTATTGGGTTGGCAGCTTCATATGGAACTGATCATGCATTGTGCACAATAGTAAATAGCGTCCACCTGGAGCAACAGAGGATTGTCCCATCAGCGGAACTGTTAAAGTGCCTGGAAATAATATATGGTTGGAACAGGATCGACAGAGGAGAGAGAGGAGCAACTCACTGGAGGCATATGGAAGTGTTATATGGAATCTGCTAAGACGAAAGTGGGAAGCAAGAGGATCAGGGAGCAACAATGGAGGAGAGAGGCAAAGCTTTTGGCCCCAGGACCTTGCATTGCAAAAACAAGGAAGCCATCGCCCTTAACCTTCTGCCCTTTAGATGGAAGCCGAGCTAAATACTCGGGAAAGACAGATTAAGTAGATGTCGAGAAATGGGGTAGGCGGGCCTGATTGGGATGCCCATGACACGCTTTCTCACAGTGTTTACCTCACATGGTGCTCGCTTGATTGGGAATAGTTTTTAAATAACCCGGGGTACCCGGGTTATTTAAAAACTATTCCCAATCAAGCGAGCACCATGTGAGGTAAACACTGTGAGAATTCTGTGGAAAATAGGGTAATTCTAAATTACAGCACGCAGACAGCCCAGAGGTTCTCTTTCTAAACTACGAAATCTCTAAATGTGTTCAGTGCTGCCAATTTTATCGAATTAGTATGAAAGAAATATGTTTGTCATTCTTGGGGGCTCGGGTAAACCTTTTTTGAGAAGGGAGTGTGGCGTTACAATGATTGACGGTCATTAGTAAAGAGACTATGAGATCAATAAAAGAACATACCATACCAGCATAATTGCCACCTCTGCATTTAAAATAGGGAAGCCAAGAAAAGTAACTTCTCAGATCGTCTCTCTCAAGCTTTGACCCTGTCCAACGAATGATTACATATTTTTTCAGCACTTCAAATATATAAGTGATAATCTTGCTCAATTCTTATTCTACATGATTAAACTAATATTTGCCAAAATCCAGGCAGAAAAAACTCCTACTCTTGACAACCTTCCTATGACCACTCACAACATTACAACTGTGATTACTTGCAACACTCTCACACCAATTAATAGGACCGATCTTGGTGCCACTGTTACAATGGGTCAACCAACAGGCTTATTCCCATCTGCATGCATGAAACGCCTTTCCGTATTCCCAAAACTCAATTGATGGGTACTTTCCTACACTTGTTTAACAAGATATTTTCCCCACCAAGTGGAAAAATGTCACTTTGAAATCAATTTGAAAAAAAAGTACCCTTAATGTACAACATATCAAACATTTTAGTAAATTTCGCTTCTACCACACATTAGCAAACTTTTCGAAAAGTTGAATTTTAAACAACACCAGCAATTTGTCAAAGACAACACTCTTTTGGATAGCTTCTGAGCTGAATTCTGGACAGGGCATTGATTTTGGATGCATTCCAATGTCTGGTGGACAATGCGGATGTTAGGGTACTGGTACTTTAAGGCATGTCGACATCCTTCAATACTATAAGTACTTTTACCCTGAAAAACCCCTCAATGATATAAGGTTGGGCTGCCAAGTGCTCAAACAGATTACATAATTTCTACAAGACGGTCAGCAGAGCACTAAGTTACCACTTTTTCATCCCACACCCAGGCAATTGAACTGAGGTGTCCCTGTGGCTCAATCCTGTCCCCACTGCTTTTTAATCTATCCTTCACAAACACCTAGGAGTCAGTTTCTATATCTGTGTAGAAGTCACTCACTTTATATTTAGTGCCGGCTCTAGGGTTTGGCGGTCGAAGTAAATGTAGACAGGGTGGCGGAGGTCCTTAAGTCTGCCATTCTGCCTTTACTGCACCTGCCACATTTAGAGCTGCCTACTGGCCCCACGAAATTGATATTATTTTACTTTTCAAGAACAACCTTTCAAAGTGGAAGTCTATTCTTGAAAAACGAATGATCCCCAAACCATGGGAGTTTTCTTTTTCTTTTTTACTGCCCCTCAGTGCTAAGATATACATCAGTGACGAACAGTAAAAAAAAAAGCCCTCCATTTTAAATAGGAGCGGATGGTCAGAAGGCCCCTAATCCAATAGTGAGTTGGAGGAACATTTAGGCAGACAGAATACATTTTAGTCAGTCAGCATTAACCCGGTGGTCTGCCCACTTCTAACTTGGGTGGACTGACCAAGAGTTTGCCATGGAGTATCTTCTCCACCAAATTCTAAATCAGCCAAGTAGTTTTTCTAATCCAAGTCCAAGTGCGATATGAACCTTGCTCAAGATGCAAAGATTGAACAACTGCCTATTTTTCCACGCTACCTGATGTCTTCTAACTTCCTGAAGATATATCCTACCAAAATCGATCAGTTGCTGATGCTAAAATCAGTTCCTTCCTGGTTTATAACCTGCCCCAAATGTATGCAACATCTTCTATCCCCACCTGAGGACATATGCAGTTTAGACATCTACGTAGAAACCAATCTGTTACTCAAAACACAATTAACACAAGTATCCAATATGTCTTCTGGCCAACTCAAGATATTGACAAATTGTTTACCTTACATTCACGCAACTGGCTCATAACATTAGTCAACATATTGATTCAGTCTAGGCTTGATTACACTAAAGCCATTTATTTAGCCATTTCACAGGTGGACCTGGATTTGGGGACATTAACACCAGGTTTACAGACAGGAAAGTAAGTGGAAACAATTATTACTTGAACTTTAGAAGTCAGAGGGAAACCTTGGGCCAATTTCTCTGCGTTTTGCCAGCCTCTCACCAATGGTCCAGCACTTCATAGCCACGGCACATCCCTTACTCAAGTCTTGCCCCACTTGACCATGTCTGTTACGCCCCAGGGAAAGAGGGCCGTTCCCCCCAAAGTCCAGTGCTGCGAGGCAGAGGAGAAGGACCCTTCCTCCTCTGCACCTCAGAGCACTGGACCATGTCTGGGAGCTATTGATAAAAAGGATCAGTCCCTAACTTCTATCAGTGGAGAACAGGCTGCACCCTCCCTCACGCACCCTATACATAGGGCTCCCTCCCTAACTTTCCATTATTACTTAGCTGGACACTTTCTTGTGCTTTTACCAAGAAGAATTTTGTATGGAGGTTACCAAAAATCACTGAGTAAATTTTGAAGTTTTCATTCCATTACACCCTTTCCTAAATCAGACCTCTGTTCTCTTTAACAGATAAAGCAAGCAGTATTTTAGGAAAGTTATGCGTCTTGGAAAAAACAGTTCTGTGTTGCAATCTTGGTTATCTTACTTGATCAAACTGTTTGATCTTGGGTAAATCATATTCTGTCCTGTTTCTCCTTATCTGCCATTGTCTCATCGGCTGTCTAGCCATTATCTTAAAGATTTTAGTACTCCTTTAGGTAATCATTTTAACAGTTAAAAAAGTGGCCTGTGTAGGTCACTTCCTATGGTACAAGTATTCCCTCTCAAATCTGCACAGCAGTTATCACCATAGTTGGTTTGGGACATCCCACTGGGCTGTGGGACTCTGGGCTTCCCAGCCAAACTGTTTGTTTTACATCCCCTATTATAAAGCCAGCATGCCTGCATCAGTTACTTCACAAGCTGGACATTAGGCATCCTAAAGCAGCCTGCTGCAGGATGCAGGACAAACATGTAAAATGAGCAGCCAGCACTCTGCCACCCTACCTTTGTAGGCCTCAGAGCACTGGACCATGACTGTGAGGTCCAGAGGAGAGAAGGCCTCTCCTGGGACTCTCGACATTGGATCATGGCTATGAGGCGTAGGAGAAAGGGGCCAGTGCGTTAACAATGGTGCCATGGACCCTGGCAAAGCAAGGTGAATGGGCCACTTTCTCTCCGCCTGTCCCCTCTCTGGATGTAAAATACATCCATAATTTGGGTAAAGTGGACCCATAACACCCCTGGACAGTGTATCTACTGCACTACTGATAGCTACAGCCGGTTGTGTGTCGGAACAATGCTGGTCTTTAGCACGCCTGCCTTAAGAAGGCGGCCCAAACCGCGAATGCGTCTCTGCAATGCATTCTTTTACCATGCAAGTCATTACACCGACTTGCCTTGGGGAAAGCACTGGACTTTGGAATAGTATAGTTTACTATTCCAACTCCAGTCAGCGCCACAGTAGGGAAAGAGTATGTACTAATACTATAGCATAATGAGCTTTAAACTGACATCAAGGAACTTGATGCAAACGGCAAGGCATAGGTTTAGAACCATATTATTTATTCTATATCTTTCGTTATTCAAAGTTGCAAAACTAAAAGTTTATTTGGATAGTAATAAAGGGCCTCATTACGACCCTGCCAGTCTGACCACCATATCACCAATGTGGTGGTCGGGAGGATGCCCCCAGACCACCACATTATGATGTTCCTGCAGGGGTGGTGACGCAGTCAGTGTGGTAGCATTGGCTTCGGCTCTAAGCGAAAGCCGAGGTCAATACCAGCTGCACTGACTGCGCCATCAGCACAGTCAGTATGTGCACTTTTGTCATGGCAGACAGTGCACATACCAATTGTGCTGACAGGGGAGCCAGTGCACTGCCCACAACAGTGATTTGACACACTTTCCTTGGTGAGTAGAGGAGGGCTTCACAGTCCGGTCAAGACAGCGAAATCTGGACTTCAGGAGCCCAAAAGCTCACACCACTGGTCTCCATGTTCTTCCATGTGCCTCACTGAAACAGACTTCCCCTGGCGTAGTTGGATTCCTCAGTGGTGTCAATAACCAAGGATGGTTTGGATATGCTGAGTCTTCTGTCATGGTATGGGACAGAAGTGCAACAATGAGTGACTCACTTCATGACCGTAGCACCTGACATTGCTCACACACAGACATGACTTACCAACCAGCCAGGCCCACTCTGGGTACAGCTGTGACATTGCATGGTGCTGTTCTCCATAATGAAGGAATCATGAGCTGAACTCGGATAGTAGGCTCAGACGTTTGATATGTAGAGACCCACCAAACAGACATTGTGCACATTGATGGAAGGGAAGTTCTTTCTGTTGCGATAGACCTGTTCAGTGGCCTGAGGTGGCATCAATCCAACACGTGTGCCATCAATGGCCCCACCACATATGGAATGCGGCCAAAACCATAGAAGTCAGCTTTCACTTTGGCTAAATCCTCACATCAGGTAACCTGATATAGCTGTCAATGTGTTTCAACATTGCTGAGAGGAAATCTTTCAACACAACACTGAACCCATGTTGGAACATACCAGCAGATAGGGCCACTGTATGTTGGAAGGACCCTGTGGCTAGGAAGTGCAATACTGACATGACTCGTACAATGGGTGGTGAGCAGATTGGATAACTATTGGCTGGCATCAGATATGGCTCCACCTGACGGCATAGGTCCACTATAGTTTGCCTATTGAGGCAGTAGTACAAGATGACATGACATTCTTCCATAGTCTGAAGGTCTGGCAGTAGATGGTAGACAGGAGGTTGTCCCATCCTCCATCTCCCAAGGTACCTATGTGTGACAAGACATGAGTTGTGACATTAGTCAGTGTGTCCACAGCAACATACATGATCCATGCCAATGATATCATGTGACAAAGCATTTCCGACTAGATAGACATGACTCCCTGTGCACATCACAGCTGCCAACTACATAAGGGTCATGTGTGACCCCCATGGTTTTTAACACGTGTCCAAAACATGGATTTGGACAAAAATCATAGATGTGTTGTGAGAAAACAGGGATGATTGCAGAGGCCCCCTAACTTTTTGCCCCAATTTTTCACTTTTTGCTGGTGTTTTCCTGACTCTGATGGTGCCCTGGATACTGCTAAACAGTCCCAGGGTCTGTGCTCTGTGTAAAATGAGTATGCAAATTAGGCTAATTATAATTGGCAGTACCAACCTACCTATAAGTTCCTAGTATATTGTAGGGTATGTAGGTGTAGGGACCCCAGCATAGGTAGTGCACCATAGGTGCACTGCAGAGGTGCCCTGTGTCATTTTTAAGGCAGGCCTGCCTTACTGGCTGTTTTTAAACTAAAGTTATTTCCAAATTCGACTTTGGAATTAAAAGTACTTCTAAAGTCTTAAACTACCTTATTTTTACATATGGCACCCATAAGGTGTGCGTTATGTGCCCCCAGGGTTGGGTGCCATGTAACTATAAGCAGGGACCCTATGAAAATTGTTTTATAAGCCCTGGTGAGGTAAAATAGCCAAATTAGTTTTTCCCTGAATAGGCTAAAATGGGGAGACTTTATTTTAATTAACAAAGTCCCCTTAAGTGTCAGATCTCTTGAGTTTGGTATCAAATTGATTGTTATAATAAATCCCACAACTTATAATTGTTGGATTTAATATAATTAGTTCAGATGAAGAGGTTTAAAAGTTGCCAACTTCAGCTCTGTTGTGCCCTTCTCTGATTGGCCAGCCTCTGGCAGCCTGTTCAGGCTGCCTTGATTAGGTGTGAAGTGGCCTGTGCTGAACACTAAGGATGTGCCTGGGGGAGGAGATCTGCCTCAACAGACGGGGAAGTAAGAAGGGGGAGAAGGTGGGAGTGCGGCCAAATTGGTCTTCAAAGGCAGGGAAGGACATGTGGAGCCACCCAGCACCTCCCTCACATCCTGCAATCCCAGACAATTAGGTGCCCTCTTGATTAGATTAGGAGAGAGCAGGAGAAGGATGTGTTTAGGATTTTTAGCCACACCAGTGGGTAGGCTCAGCCAGATCTAACCTCCAAAAATCACTTTCAGTTATGTTGTATTTTTGAGGAATGTTGCTCCCCGGGATTGATTGTTGCCACACTTCATCAAAGGGGGAAGGAGCCTGCCTGTGATTGGAAACCCAGAACCCCATGTCTTTCACCCAGGAGCAAGGATAAATATGGCAGAGCTGTACTCACACCTCTGATCCCTACAAGGAACAAGACAAAGAAGAAGAAGGACTGCCCTGCTGGACCCCTGACTTGCACTTGGACACTGAACTCTGAAGGAATGCACCAGCTGCACTGTTGGGCTTCCCCAATAAAAGGACTTTGCCTGTCTTCTACTGCTTCAAGAAGGGACTCCCTGTTTGCTACAGGTACAAAGGAGCAGCCCTTGCATCAAGTCCTGCAAGCAGATCCCAGCTGACCAGGGTCCAGTGGCCATTTGAGGATTCTGACCAGGTGCATTCTGGGAATTGTAGTCCCAACTCCCAAGGAGCAACTCAGAGCTTCTGGAACCTTGGATCAAGCTGTGGACACTTTAAGGACCCAAAATGGACCTCTGGAAGAAGATCCAGAACTTTGTGAGACATTTGGAGCAACTCTATAAGTTGAAGAGGTGTATATTGAGAGTTGTAGTCCCAGACCCCAAGAGGAAACCAGAGCCTCTGGACCCTTGGCTGGTGCAGTGCACCACTTTCCTGAATCAAGAAACACTTCTGAAAATAAGTGTGACAGTGTTACCTCGTGGGTGGCCTGAACTCTGGACTGTGTCCCTTTTCATTGTGACCTTTTTTTAACCCTTTGAGTGCTAGTTGTTTCTAATTGCTAGAAAACAATAATTATTTTAAAATTCATAGCTCCGGTTCCCCTTATCCAATTTTATTCATTTTGTGGTCATTTTAAAGTTAAAAATATACTCTATTTTTATTCTTTGGTATTGGATTTTTATTCTGCTTTGTGTTTTACTTATTCACTGTTTTGTGATTGTTAAATAATTTACACACTTGTCTCCTAAGTTAAGCTTTGTTGCTCGTTGCCATGCTACAAAGGGTTGAGCTGGGTTTCATTTATTGAGGCCTAACTGGACCTAAGTGGAGGTTAGTGGCCTGTTGCTAAGTGTAGGTACTTACCTCCCCTTACCAATAATCCACTTTCCAACATGTGCAAAACAATTGCCTCTCGAATTGTGCCTGTATATTCCAACTGCCACTGTGATCGTCAGTGGCGGTGGACCATTCACTGCTGTAAAATGCCATCTGTGCCCTGCACCATGCTATAATGGTTTTTTAGTAGAAGGTCCTACATGACAAGACATGATAAGGACGTTTGTGATGCATGACAACATGTATTGTAGGTGTGATGCAGTTTAGAGAGCCTAATACAGCATTTCAGGCTGCCAAAATGGCATATGCATATCCTAATCACTGGACATTAGGAAGCACAGTGGAAGTCGTCATGGAGGTAGGTGGTTGCAACCGCAGCAGACAAAGCTATAAGCTAATGTTGTTGCCAGTGGCTGACGCGGCCCAAATGCTGTGTCCCCCGGCTGTGACGACTGCATATGTGGAGAACATGACTGCTGTGTTTTGCAGATTCACTCCTGACGCTGCTGCCAGCAAAAACTCCATGACCTGAGCTGCCGTGTGCCACCTCTGGGAGCAATCATGCCACATCCAACAGGGGATACGGCCCCTGCCTTCTCTGCAGAGGAGCTGGAGAGGCTTGTCAATGAGGTCCTACCTCTGAATGGACAGTTCTAGGGCTGACCAGAGCAGGTAAGTACCTAAATGCACTATTTTCTCTGTACTTCACCATGCTTTCCCTCCTCACAGGCTACAGTGTGCCTCTGTGTGCCAGTTAGACTTCTTGTATGTCTGTGACTGCGGTGTGCAGCCTCATAATGTGTCCAGAAGAAACATTATCTCAGCCAGCCTGCTTGTGCGACCTCGTGACAACGGCAATCGGTGCTGCCTAGCAGTGCCGACGGGACCACGGCGGTCTTTGCTCCATAGGCCCGTATGACTCGTAATACAGTGGTCTGACAGTCAAGCTGATGGTGGTCGGACCGCCGCATTGGTGGTGCATGTACCGCCAAACTCTAATGAGGCCCTTAGAGAATGATATTTAATTTTCATTATATTATTGTGATATAATAAAATATTTAACATTTACTATTTTAAACCATATATATATATATATTACAAAAATTCGATTTTTTTGTACCACCATTTTTACTATATTAAAGTCTGCTATATTTTTTGATAGTCCTTATAGGTATAGGAATACAATATTATTATATTAATAATACATAATACATAATATTATAGTCAACAATATTTTTTACCACAATATTGCGTTAATGATCCATTTCAGTATCATGGTCCCAAACGATAAACACCCCAATCTTTAAGAAAGGAAACAGGGATAACCTATGCTGCTACTGCTCAATCTCTTTGATTTACCTGGTAGTAGCAACAGCTGGTAGAGTCTTTATGGAAAGGATTTTAAGAAGGGCAGAGGACAAGTAAATTTTTTCAGACCTTCAATATGAATTTAGGACTGGGTTGGGTACTATAGAACACTGCCCTAATCTTGTTATTGAGAACTACACTGTTATTAAAAATGGCTCATTACATTTGGCATTTATGGATCTGAGCTCACTCTTTGACAGAAGTAAATGGACAAAGCACTGATTCCTTTTGGCTACTATGAGAATTGACTTGGGTATTAAACGCTTTCAACAACCCCTCCATATTAATCTATCTTCAAGGATTCTATTGAGCTCAAGGGTGAGTGGAAAGAAATGTATAAATTAGTTAGGGTTCTCAGACAGGGCTGTGTGTTAGTACATTTTATTTATTGTATAAATGTGTGACCCTGAGTCTTGCTTGGTAGATGGGAATATGGATTTCCCTTGTGTAGGGAACAGGTTAATGCAACGCTTTACTTTATGCAGATGCCACTGTATTAATGACCAGGACTGTGATCATGGGTGGTCGGGATCTTAGCACTAACTTTTCTAAGACATTTGTTATAATTGCAGGTTTGAAACATACAGAATCCCATAACTTCTTCATCAAGGGTCATCATCTTCAGAAGGTCAAGCTTTTTTTGTATCTGAGTGGGGTCTTCACTAGTGAAGCTCGGGAATAAGAACTTCTTTAAACCTCACCCATTCGGTTAAGGACTCCCACCCACAGCGACTCACAAAATCTCCAACTTGCTTTTACTCATAAATACGAGGGAGCCAAGTTTATGGGATAACACTGGCCGCAGTTTGTTAACACAACAGGAGAGAATTGCATGGTGCATCAACCGCAACATTGGTCATCAAATGCCCATGCATCCCCTCTTTAATTTCAACATCTTTTGTCTGTCCATTACTTTGTTTGAGGTGCTGTTACCAGCACATCCTTCTTCCATGATGGCCTTTCGAGGTCTGTTACCCAGCATTTGGCGGCTACTAGGCTCCCCCCTTTGTTACCGATGGATGGTCCCTCTGACCTCCTGGGCTACAATTGGCGTGGGCACCCGTTGCTGACCCCTTGAGGCCTCCTTTTGCCTGCTCTCTTTGTCCTTGCCATGAGGCATCCCCAGGACCTTGCCTGCTCCCGTTAGTCCCTGCCATGAGGCATCCCAAGGACCATGCTGGAGCAGGTCTGTTTTAGGCTTTTGTATTTCAGGCCAACTGAGTTTTTCTCTGCCTCCCACCCTTCTGCTCTGCCCATTTGTCTAACAGCTGCGACGCCCTGCTCTAAAGGTGTGGGTTGGTGGGCAAGACTTGCGGTCCTAATGGTTGAATCCAAGGGGTGCCCTCTGTGGACCCCTTTTACCCTTACTTAGGTGCACCCGGATTGGCTGATTCAAAAAATGCCAGCCAATTCAAGCATTTTGCAGCCTGACTGCCATCTCCGGGCTTCATTCTCGCCCCAGGAAGGTGTTACATGCAGGCCTTTAACTGGCCGCTTTGTGGACCGGACCTCCCCTGAAATCCTCCCATTCAGGCAAGGACTCCCACCCATGGCGACTCACGATATCTCCAACTTGTTTTTACTCATAAATACAAGGGAGACAAGTTTATGGGATAACACTGGCCGTAGTTTATTAACACAATGGGAGAGAATTACATGGCACATCAACATCGCAACATCAATCATCAAATGCCCATGCATCCCTCCTACAATTTCAACATCTTTTGTCTGTCTTTTACTTTGTCCATGGCACCGTTATCAGCACAGTCTCCTTCCATAATGGCCTTTGAGGTCCGTTACCCAGCATTTGGCAGGTGCTAGGCTCCCCCCTTGTTACCGCTGGGTGGTCCCTCTGACCTCCTGGCTACAAGTGCTTTGGCCGCCCACTGCCTACCTCTTGAGGCCTCTTTTTGCCTGTTCTCGTTGTCCCTGCCATGAGGCATCCCCAGGATCATTCCTGCTCCCCTTCGGCCCTGCTGTGAGGCATCCCAAGGACCCAACCATGTTGGAACAGGCCTGTTTTAGGCTTTTGTGCTTCAGGCCAACTGAGTTTTTCTCTGCGACCCTGTCTTGTGGTTTTCCTGACCGCAGGCAGTTTCCTCACTTGCTAGCAAAAAACATATATCTCCAAGGTTCCCGCCAAGGTTAGGATAAACATGTCCAAGCCAACACCCACAAAGGTACTCCATCCGGCTCAGAGTAGCCTGGTATTTTTAGGTAAATGAACCCATGCATTACTACACCCCAAGAATTACCCTTGCTAATTTGTGACCATATGATGTCAGCTGGGCGTAGGAGATGCAACACTGCCGTCAGGCCTGAAACCAATGTTACCAAAAGGTCTTTCCGACCCAGCTCCACCAAATCACTGCCCCCAAGGTGAACCACCACTGCATCCGGCTTCCCCTTGCGCTGCAGGGGTCACTCTACTTCAGGTATTAGCTGGGCACACCTCATGCCTGGCTTACCCAGCCAGATCACATCTGTGATCTTGAACCAGACTCCTCCATAGTCCTTCCGGGCTGCTGCCCACTGATGCGCCCATGCAGAGTGACCTAATAGCCAGACCTTGTTGTTGCAGCTGTTCAGGCCTGTTGGAGAGAAATGATACAGCTCTATTGGGCCTGAGGGTCTGATGTAGCTTTTATAGGCATCTGATGCCCAATGACCTATCCTTTTTATCTGGTTGCCCCCCAGACCTTTTGCTGCTGCTGCAGTGGCGGTGCCAATCTGGAAGGAGTGTGAGCTGAATCTGTCTGGCAGAAACCCTGCCTTGGCCAGAGCCATCTTAAGAACAGCTATAAACTGAAAATGGCGGAGAAATGACCCATCCTTGCGGTCGAACAGTGGGGACCCCTTGTCCAGCCGTGGCTGTGCGAATGCCTTCATACAACAAACTAGGCAGCAGGTGGTGCCCTCTATGCAATCCAGTCTAGTGTAACTACCTTTCCCAGCTTGATCTGTCTTGGATCGGCACAGGTGGAGGACCATGATTACATTGATTACAACTCTAAGCATCTGTTAGATAAACCTTTATTCAAAACCACTTCTTTATTAATCTGTTATTAGAAAACATCATCACTTGAAAGGAACATATACGACAATGCAAATTCATAAGCTAAGAATACCAGCATTAATATCAGAGTTCAGCAGAGTAAGTTTGTCAGTCATTTGTCACTGTCAGCGTCACCCTTAACAGCCTGCCTAACCAAGATTAGCATCAGAATGTGGGACTTCATATGAAAACCTTTAGAGAAAACATTAATTTGGAAAAAATCTATCAAGAAGAATATCTTTAATCAGCGCAGTTGGTACCGAAAAGAAAAAGCATACAAATCGTCAGTCACATTTTCATAGCTACCTATCCAGAATGAATCAGCAACAGATCAGTCTTCGTCTTCAGGTCATCAATTAGTCAGATACGAATCAGGCTCACAGAGTATGAGCCCAATATCAGCACCTCGAACAGCGTCTCCGGACGTCATCAATTCTCTCCCCACAACTCTCTCCCTTTTTACCCCTTGTCATGACTTTTTATTAGGGTCTCTCTGTCCACTCCCCTAATTGCTAATTGGTCAGTCAGTCAGCAGATATGACTTTAACCTATAGTTTTTATTTACTGAATCTACTAATTTTCATAGGAACTTGTTCACAAGATGTGGATTGGTTCTCCAGGTGATGTCCTCATCATCCGGCCCTTCAGATATTGAAATTGTTGCATGTTCCATTTCAGTCAGTGCCTCGATTGTTCAAGTCCTGGGAAAGTACATTTAGCCTACTCCACACATAATTGTAGAAAATTGTCTTCATCATCTCCTGTTCACCGGTACATTGCAGAAAATTCTAGCTAAGTGACTTTAACATCATGCAGGTCATGGCCAGTGCGTGCCTCCAGTCCTTTGCAAAGCGCTCAGGGATTTCAGCTTCTCGTGTATGCGAGGCACAGGGAAACTAGGCCTTTGGTTCAGCTAACTTAATACTACAAGTTAATGCAAAACACAGGTTATACATCTCATTATGACATAATATTACATTTTTCTTGTATATTTTCATTATTTCATACAGTTTCAGTCAAATTAGTACACATGGTGATCACACCCGAGGGCACATTTTCAAACGTTCACATTATTTTCTCTATGATTAATTTCTCTACGCATTTCTCATTAGTAAACACATATACATCATTCATAATTTTCTTAATTAGCATATCTGCTTCAACAATCCCTCCTCTGATGACTAAATATATAATCACACCTTCCTTTACCATCATTTTACAATTCTGTCTCTGATGTACCTTGTCTTCTTCTTGAGTTTTCTCTATAGATTCTTCTCCTAGGTTGTTCTTCCCTCCTCTGATCATTTTTGGATCGCCTTAATTTTCAATTTTGCCACAATTTGCATATGCCCCATAATCCTAATATACAAGCAATCACAATTAATATTCCAAATCTGACTAAACCAATTACCCACTGAAGCAAATCCATTTCCAACTCTTTCCCAAACTCCTGGTTCCTTCATTTCTTTCAAATCCTTACTTGAATTGGTTAAGTTAGTAAGTGAGGGCCAGATGTAGCAAGGCATTAGCGCCTCGCAAACGGCGAAAAACGCCGTTTTCGAGGAGCTAATGCCTGCGCGCGATGCAGAAACACATTTTGCGAGTCGGAACCAACTGGCAAAATGTGTTTCCGACTCGCAAATAGGAAGGGGTGTTCCCTTCCTATTTGCGACTCGCACCGTCGCGGTCGCAAATCAACTCGCAGTTACCATCCACTTGAAGTGGATGGTAACTCATTTGCAAACGGGAAGGGGTGCCCATGGGACCCCTACCCCTTTGTGAATGATCACAAAATTATTTTTTCAGAGCAGGCAGTGGTCCTATGGACCACTTCCTACTCTGAAAAAAAACAAAACAAAAGGTTTCAGTATTTTTTTCCAAGTGCAGCTCGTTTTCCTTTAAGGAAAACGGGCTGCAGATAGAAAAAAAAAACTGCTTTATTTAAAAGCAGTCACCGACATGGTGGTCTGCTGTCTCCAGCAGGCCACCATCCCCGTGAGTGCCCAGACTCA